>NC_058039.1:2148362-2461190 GCF_019176455.1 Solea senegalensis | reverse complement strand
TATAGTATGACGTCCAAAATGGGTCAAAAAACTCATAGTATAGTATGACGACCAAAATGGGTCAAAAAAGTCATAGTATAGTATGATGTCCACAATTTGTCAAAAAAGTCATAGTATAGTATATGGTCCAAAATCGGTCAAAAAAGTCATAGTATCGTATGTCGTCCAAAATATGTCAAAAAAGTCATATTATAGTATGATGTCCAAAATGGGTCGAAAAAGTCATAGTTTAGTATGTTGTATGTATTATGACTTTTTTTGTGTGATTTTGAACGACATACTAAACTATGACTTTTTTTTTATAGTATAGTATGTATAAAGTATGACGACAAAGTAGGCTTGGTTTTTCTTCTTTCGACCGTTTCCCGTTCATGTGTATCTGGACATCATTCGAAGTTTTTTGTCGCCATGGTTACTTGAAATGCTTAGAAAAGTCATAGCACAAGATTCCCACTCAAACCGCATGTTTCGATACATGTGGGGGGATTTTCTCAAAACTGTGGGAGGTGTTATGCGGCAAACTTTGGGAGGAAGAGGAATATCAAGAAGAAGCAGAATAAACGTGTAGGATTACAATAGATGTTTGCGCTGCAATGCGTTCTCGTCCTGATTAGTATGCCTTTTAGCAGCAGGCACTAATAAACTCACATGTATTTACTTATTTGTAATCTTGTGTTTCTCTGATGCATTTTTAGTTGACTTGTCATAATCCAAAGAAACATGGAGTCACTGAAAACAGGTCAAATGTGTGATTTATTATAATGAACTACAAGTCCCCCCCCCCAAAAAAAGAGGACCTTCTGCACCAAGCAATGCCACCTTTGCCTCTGAACTGCCCACACACATAACTCATGGAGGCTTCTGCTCTGCTTGTTCCAGTCACCTCACCTTCAGCTTGGGGTCACCTTCTGCCACCTGACTGAATGTTTTTGCTCTGGGGTCCAGCTCTAACCCTCGGCATTGCTACAGAGGGATTTGTGTTAATTTAATTTAATGATATACTTCCTCCTCCACAATCACTGTCAGCATTGTGCCCGTCATCAAAAAACACCAAAGGCCATGTTCATGTAAGCTCCCTGTTGTGACACAATCACTCTGCCTTTGAACCTCAGCACGGGCATGTTGTCTCGTCGAGGACAGCTAAAGGTCAGCTCCCAGGACGAACGCTGAGCCTGGTGGTAACACGACCATATGCTCTCCTTTCCACTGTATGGATGTCTAAGAATAGAAACATGGTTTTCGTTCTTTCCACAGAAATCATCTGTACTGTGCACCATCTCGCAACCAAATTAAGTTCTTTTAGTTTACCTTTGTACAAAAACATCAATTTTCTTGGGTAAAGTGGATAGAATTTGTTTTTAAATTGAGACATGGTTAAAAAATAATCTTGTAAATTGCCTCGCAGTGGTTACATGCCTCCAATTATACCAGACGTGCTTTCTGTATGTGCACAAAGTGATACTTTGTTCAAGGTCGCAGCAACCTTGAACTTGCGTTTAATAACGAGTGTAATGCATGGATGATTGGATGCAAAAAGAAAGCATCAACTAAAACTATAGCTGCGAGCAGTGATTTATAACATGTGCTGGGGCTGTAGATTTTAAAACTTGTGGATTCATTTTTGCCATGCACAGTCCTGGGGCCCACATCAGACTTGACAGGGTGCTACTAGCATCAGTTGGCCGTCAGGACCATTTTCCCCAAATTGGCACTTTTGCAATGGGAACACCGTTTCTCCAAAAGCATAGAGATATTTTAACATTGTGTTTTTAGTGTTTTCACCAATGTTTTTCTTGGATCAGATTACCCCCTGAGACCACAGCGCATGAAAATATGGTACTTCCTGTTGCCACTAGGTGGCACTCCGTTCAAAATCTATTATTCGGCTTCCTCCCACAGTCCAAAAACATGCAATATGGGGATTAGGTAAACTGGTGACTTTAAATTAACCATAGGTGTGAACGTGAGAGTGAATGGTTTGATTGTCTCTATGTGTTTGGCTTTGAGATCAACTGGCGAATTGTCCGGGGTGTGACCTCACCTATCGCCCTATGGCTCATGGGGGAAGGAGGATAAAGCAGTAGATAATGGATGGATGGCTGAGTTGTGAAATAGCCACATACAGTAGTTGTAAAATGAATGGTATTTCCCACTCGCAGTTCAATGCAAAATTAGCTGCTGAGAACAACAACCAAAGATTCCACAGAGTAATAATTTGCTGGCCACAGTTTCTCTCTCTTACAACACGCTCTGCCACTGCAGCTCAGGAAAAGTCACACAGCATGACTACTTTTTTGGCAATTCATGGGCTGCCAAAAACAAGTCTCTGCACATCTATAATTACCTTGAAAAAATATTTTCTCATTACACTTGTTAACATGTGCAGCAGCAGCAGAAGTACCGTTAAACAAACACCTGTGCTGCTACTGCTGGGGTTTACAGATAATGAGTTGGCACTGATTAGCTGATGCAAAGGTGAAGTGAATCCTTTTGAAATCAAGAACAGAACCGATTTTGATTCTGTGGACACAGAAATGTACTCAATGACTGTAAAAGTGCAAAACAGAAATACTAATTATATTACTGCAGGATCATTTGTGTTTATTCATTCTTTAAAATGATTCCCACCACTTCATTAGATACACAGGATCTACTTCAAGGTTCCTCATATTTTGGTTGTAACCAGTAGTTATTGAAGCTATCATTTCAAACCACACCATTGCTTCCTACTTTTGAATATAATGGTATTTCTCCATTATGTTCAAGTCCACATGGGGACCTCCATTGTTTTACTGTTATCTCTGAACCATTAAGTCGCAAATGTTCCAGCTAAGCGTTCCCCAAAAAACTATTTTCTGTAATTTTTTCCTTTGGTCCTTTCAAGTGAATTAATGATTTTAGTAAATGACCTGGGTCACACAATCCCACACTTGCTTGCAAATACACACTTTCATGACCAGTAGTTTTGAAAGTGCGACGCTTAAGGCAAGCATGGACACTTCAGGACACACTCACACGCAACCTCTGGCGTCCTTATGGGCCGTGCCGGGCTCAGACTGTGCAGCTCTCAGTGCAGTGAGATAGCAGACAGTGGGCGCAGTGTGGAGGAACTGGCCTCTCTCCAGACACTCTCCAGAACATTCCATTGAGAGATTGCTGCCTGGCAGACTGGGTGGTTGCTGGTAAACAAGCTAAACAACAAACAACATCACCAGCTCCATATAATTCCTACCAAGAGAGATGGGGAAACACTCAAAATGAAGATTAACCCATGCAATGTTGTTCCTGTGAGGGCCCGACGAGAGCTGCTCTGCTGTTGTTAGAACACCTTTACAGTGGTGAGGAACTTGTTTTACGCACACATTGAAATGAATGTGATTGTAGCTGCAACGATACAGAAAAATAAAAATAAAAATGATCAGCCAGCTGTCGACCACACAGCATCTGACATCTTTCCAGTTGGTTTCTTCTTTAACAGTGAGTGTCGTTTTTTAATTCATTTTTTTTTTTTCATTCCCGCAGATCTGTTTGATAATTCGATAATCAAGCAGCAGGGGTGAAATGAGGTTTTGTAACACGGGAACTGCTCACAGCAGTTTGCAATTGTGGCAGCCTTTGCGAAACAAATGCAGGTTCACGCAGCATTAAATGCATCTAACGAGATAATTTGTTCACGTCCGAAAAGAATCTTCCATCAAAAGAACTGATGGCCTGTTTTATGTCGCGTACTCTGAAATAATCGGTGAACCAAACCCTGCGAGGCTAAGACTAGGCCCCTTTTTCTTTCTTTCTTTCTTTAGCTTACCTTTGCATAGCTCACTGTTGTGACTGATGGGGGGGAAAACACACATCAATAATGTCATTATGTGCTGAGAGAGCAAAGAGTGGGTGGAGACTGCTGACGTTTGTTTCAACCTGCAGAAATAATGTGTCTAAATGTCACAAGTGTGTAAAAGACGCTGTTTAGACCTGGTGTGAACGTCAAAATGACAATATCCTGAAATGTCATGAAGTATATGAACTTAGAAGAACACAGCTAATGTTTAATCTTTGAATGTATTAGTGATTGACATTAATAAGTAAACATGAGACAAGAGGGTCTCCTGGACACATGACAGTCAGACCATACGCTTTACAATATGCATCCTGTATAGGACAGGAAGCTTGAGGGTCTGTCCTGGATATGGTGTGTTAGGAAGTATAGATGTCTCTTGTTTGACTAGATGGTGATAGTGTCCAAACCTTATAGATCATGGGACAGTATGGTATATCCGGATCTGACTTGTTTTTCAAGTACGTTGCACCATGGAAACAGGAGCAAGGCGGGTGTCGGAACATGTGACGCCTACAATGAAAATACTAGATAATCTATATAAGGTTAGTTTTGCTTTTCTGGGGCAGAATTGTTCGGAGATTCGGCAGGAACACATTCTCCCGAGTAACCAAATAAAATCCCTTTGTTTTTGTACGAGTCCCGTGTCAGAGGGGTTTCTTTCTGCATCAAAAACTCATCCTATGAACCTATCGTTCATAAGAAGAAGGAAGCCAGACTAAAACGACAGTCATGGACGAGCATGACTGCTCTTCGTCAAACGTTAAAACGATGACAACAGTTACTTTCTGCATGTAAGCGACTCTTTCTCGGCGTATCATTTTCCCGAGACACGGTGGCGACAGGACAACATCGTCATCATCACACGGTCGAAATGAAGAGCGCGAGTCGCCACGGCAACAGACGACTCTCTGCAAAAAAAACCCCACAAAGATCAAACATCGGCTGAAAGTTGAGAGCAGTTATATCTAACTTTTATTGATTCACCAGAGCGTGTGGTCACATTTCTTTGATGTCTACTGTGTGTTTCTCTGCTTCTTTTTCTCCCCCCTTGTTCAATGTAGATTTTTGTACTGTATCTATTTGTGTGTGTATAGGCTGCATCTGTGCATGTGTGTGTGTGTGTGTGTGCGTGTTGTGGTGGTGTGTTGCAGGCTATAAAAGTTTCACATGAATTCATAATGACTTGATAATAATTGATGAGTAAAAACACGGGCAACAACACGAGGCTCCACAGAATCACTGTACCCCACTGAGTTTGATCTTGTTAATATAAGGCCTGTGTGTGTGTGTGTGTGTGTGTAAACCTGTGCAGGTACTCCCACTCAGCATGACGCCTCTATCCCCTACTACAAGCACACATTCACACACACACACACACACACGCTCACACTCTCACTCTCACGCTGCAATTAACACATTTACACATCCCATGTGTCATCGCTGTCACCACCAAAATATCTGTCCCAGCGAGAACACACACACACACTAATGACAGTCGTGAAATGTGCCGCTGCTTGTTTTGACACTCGAAAAGGTGAAACTGTCGTGGAGGATTCAGACAACGAATTCCAGTTTTGGTCACATGCATACAGCTGTGATACACATGCTTGTATACTATACAAAACAACTGTTTTGTATAGTATACATGAACAGGATTTCATCATTATCACCTTAAATATTAAAATACAGCGGAGTAAATAGGTCGAGCAAAGTCAGCTACATACGTTTCACAGGAGGCAGATTTATTCCCAATAAGATTGTTTGCTCGCTCATCCTCCTCCTCTTCCTCACATATACACTGGTATCGTGACATTAGATTAAGATGGAGCGTGCGCATACCACAGTTTGAGAAACCAATAAGCGACTTCGGGAAAACAGTCAAACATAGACCGGATCAGCTCAGTTTCCGTGTGGATACGGCCTCAGAAAACGCCTTGTATTTGAATTCACACATTTCTCCCAGTGTTGCAGAGTATTTTTAACTTTTAAAAAGTCACTTTAAGTTGGAAACAGTGGTTTCTAGCAGGGCTTCGTGTTTCCTACCACCTCACAATTGCGTACATATCACAGTACGTACACTGAGAGAATATTCACATGCAGAGTGTGTTCACAGAGATTAGTTATGCTTACTTGTCTCTTTCTTACAGGGAAATAAAAAACTTGCTTGTGTCGAATCCATCAGTCAATTTTGATAAAAGCAGCTTAAAAGTTTGGTGGTCTGAGTTTTGAATTGTTTGCTTCTCATAACAGTGAAGGTAAACATATCTGCATGAGTGAAACAGATTGAGAGCAGCTTGAACTATAACATCAACACCACACAGTCTCTCCGTGATCACACACACACACACACACACACACACACTCTCGCCTCGTGTTCCACTGAATCCTCCACCTCCAATCGTCTCCAACAGCAACAGGGCAATGTTACTTTCACCCCTTTTAAATATCTGTCATTCATTTTCAATAATACGCTCTCACTTTTTCATTTTCAGCACTTGAAAAAGGCCACACGCGTGCGTGTGTGTGAGACTCACACACAAAAAGAGGCGTTAAGTTAATTAGACGTGCAGCCGCAAAGAGAGCGTGTTCCTGCTGTGACACAGTCATCTTACTCTGTCCCTCGAGGGGGAAAGACGGGTTTGGAGTGTGTTTGCTTGTATTAATATACACACAAATACACCCACACATGAGCATATATATATATGTATATATATATATATATATATATATATATATATGTATATATATATACACATCTAAACACACACACACACACCCATGCATGCAGAGGCAGCAGATGTAAATGAAACATAAATACAGACAAACACAGGGAGAACAAACAGTGGGATTGGATGTCTCGGCCCATGCTCACTGTTGTGAAACAGCGTAAATTATAGTAACAAAGTCCAGTTTAAAAAAATAAATAAATAAAAAATAGTAGAAACATTTTTCATGTGAGTTTCTCCTCCTAAGTTTGGTGAAAAGCAGGAATGTTCAGATGTAACCAACTTCCTGGTTGCATCCAAACACACACACACACACACACACACACACACACCAATAGCTCCTTCAGAAGTGCCATATCATGATCTTCTTCTTCTTTTTTTTTTTACCCTCTGCTTTCCCCAGCTGAGTGCAGCCTGCTGTGTTTTTGAATCCACAGCAGCTTCTTTGCATCCACATACGTCAAATTCAAAGAGGGGAAAAAAGTTGGTTTGAGGTTCATTTCAAAGATTCCTGCTTCCACCCCAGTGCGGTGGAAACGAATGGATTTTCCCTTTATGCTGCACAAAGCATTGAAATTCTATTTATTTTTTTCTAAAAACTCCACAGCGATATATCTTTGTAGAAGTGATACTTTTATTTTTTTTCAGGATAACTCAAAGTCCTCACTGTAATCAGTTTAGCTTGAAACGCATTAGACTTGGGGAACTATTATTATTAACTTATTAACTGACTTAATTAAACTGTAAATTAAAAAAAAAAAAAAGATTGTGGATATGATAGAAAACGTGGCGTTTCTGCGTGGAGTTTGCATGTTCTCTCAGTGTGTGCGTGACTTTTGTCCGGGTTTCCTCACACAGTCGAAAAATATGCAATAACGTCCTCATGTTGACTCTTGGTCAACTCAAGAGAAAGATCAACATTGTGATATTAGAATTGGAGCTGAGATGAGAAACAGCCTCAGAAACTGAGAAGTTACCTCGGAATGTTGCTTTATGTAAGTGGGTATCTACTTATGGTGAGACATGTGAAGAGACAATACTCAGGATCTGTGGAACACTATCCAAAGTCACTGCAAATACTGTCCAAACATCAGTTCATTAATAGCACCTAATAAATGACACCCAGACTTTTATTTTGAAATAGTCACAGGAAATGAAATGTATCAATGTGGTTACATGTCACATTTTGCAGGTATTTTTACTTTTTAAATGCACGTGTTGCGCACGTTGCATACAAATGTGGCTTTAAAGACTATTATTTCTTTAAAACCTTGTCTTTGTGACGCAAACACAACACAACACAAACTTGCGTTCTCACTGTGTGAAGCTCATTCATTAGTGCTTTCCTCCGTCTTCTAAAAGTGGACGTGTAAAGTTTGCATTAAAAGACTAAATTTCTCCTTCTTCTTTTCCCCAGTCCTCATTAATTTTACAACACTTTCTTCAGCACAGCCTCAGGAGCACAACTTCAAATCACTATTTATCTGCTGGCATAAACAACAAACAAACCAATACATTACTCAAGTTTTAGTAATGATCTAGTGCAGTCATTTGTAAGAGTAATATTCTGTATTAGGGAGCTGTTTTTCTTTGTTTCAGTTGGACTGAAGTTGGCTTCAGGCTGGGTGCTACAGCCTGGTTAGTTTGTGGCCTTTTATTGGAATATGCTGACAACGGGGAAAAACAGAGACGCCGGCCTCATATGTTAAATACTGCAGGTATTTGACACGTCTATAACGAAGAGAATTCATTGGATACACGGAAGGCACATCTATCAACAAGCTGACTGAAGACACAAATGCATTTCTCACTGAAAACAATGAAAAGTGGTTGATGTAACTGCAGTGTATAAATATTATGCCAAAGACAGTTGCCATCTGCTGTTGCGACGCAGTTTTTGCTGATGAATCCCTCTCTGCCTTTTTAATCTCTGTCTGCTACACCTAAAACTTTCCACCATTGTGAAACTGTGTTTTTTTTCCCCCCCCCTCATTTAACTGAAGTGAATATATCCATGTCTGCACTGCACTGTGTTTGTTTGCTACTCAGAAAGAACGGGAACAATGAGAGGGGACAAATGTTTGTCTTGTCCTTGAGTGAGGAGAAAAAAAACGAGGAGATGTCCAAATGTTTGTTTATGCCTAATTGGGCCACAGATGAGCCAGCGGCCAACTCGGATAGCAGTCTGGAAGGAGGAGAGCCACGCGGGGGGGGCAGGAGATGGAGAGTAGGTAATGTGGAGGAGAGACCAGGAGCAGTGATGGGGTTTTAAAATGAGAATAGATAGAGGAAAGCAGTGGAGGGGGAAGCAATTGAGGGTGTTTTGGCTGTGAGGAGAGAATATCAAGGACATAAGTGAGAGAGAGAAGCAGTGTGAGCAACTGAGGAGCAGCAGTGGGACCTCGAGGGGGAAAGTGATACCCAGTAATTAAACAACAAGACTTATGCAGCATGTGTGGCTGCACTACAAGAGTTTCTCCTCCTGCTCCCTGCTGAGCACAGGCAAATCGACACATTGCATCTAATTAGAACAACATATTGTAGCTACCATTCTCAATGAACTTGCCTAGTGGGCTCATGGAGGTGCAAGCAGTAAGTGTGCAAGCATACATAAAAGGGCATATCCAACAAATATGCAAATGTGAAGCTGTGACTTGCCCAGAGCTACAGGACTACAACAACTGCTAAGATCAAAGTTTTATGGGCTTTTTTTTGAAGCATGAAATAACCTTGTTTACACTGAGCTGCTGCAGATAAAGTTTGCAATGGAAACACAAAGGCAACACTCGTCGCTGTGTACAGTAAATACAGGTTATGAGAAACTTCTGCTTCTCCTGTGACTTCTGTGGCATGAACAGAACAGAAACACATCCCTCACAGGCCGTGGGAGCAAACTACTGGGTTAGCCTGGACTGAGTATGATTCTGGAGAGGGTGGAGTTACCTCCCACTTTCTCTTAATAGGGGTGTGACCGACAGAAGTAGATAAAAATGACTCTGTACTGTGCCTACAACAAAAGTGCTTGATGTAGTTTTCTAGGAACGATGGCTATCTAGTAATGGTGTCAACAACTGAATCGAAAGACAGCTGCTGTGTGTATACATGTCGGGTGTTTACAAAAGCTGCTAGACGTCACTTCTCTGTTGTCATTATGTTAAGCCCGACTCTAGCACGCCAGTGATTGGTTCCCGTATTGAGGAGATTCTGAAGCTGACTTGGCAGACTCGACTGGGTTAACCCGAAGAATTGGAAGAGCTGAAATGGGTCCGGCTGCTCATGAAACGAAGCTTAATTAGTCACTTAATCACAGATAAGTTTGCTAACAGGCGGGCAACACACACAATGACACAGTGAATTAATAAATTCAAAGAAGAAGACGAACCGGACACATTTATTTGTAAGGAAATTACAATTACAAGTGGCTTTGGCTTCGTAATACATGTTTAAAATGGGTGCGTTGTGCTATCATCCTTAACATCATCATGCTATCATCAGTCTATTATCAAATATCGGCAAAGTCCCCTCAGTACGACTACTGACTACAGGCTGATACCTGCTTGACGTCAATGCTGGCGCTTCACCAACTGTTCACACTGTATCTACATCACTTGTCGATACAGTACGTACATTTTACCACAGAAGCAACTTAATGACGTCTGTAGTTGTTGGCAGGGAAAAATGTACGTATGTATCGTCATGAGTATCTGAATTGGTCATCAGCCCAAGCACTCTCATCAGCATATTGACAAAAAGTCCAATATCCTGAGTTGCCACCATTCCATTCCTGTGTGAAGCAATTACTCTCTGTCAATCAATCAACACACTACAGTGCGTCTAGCTCCGCCCCTTTAGGTGGCCGGGCCTGAAGAAGGAGAAGGAGAAGGGTACGGATCAATTATTTTGGTACCCTGGAATACTTGCACCAAGGATGGGATTATGGCATGAGGCAAAACAACACTGGTCCAAAGAAGAAGAAGAAGCAGGAAAATAGGCAAAGTAGCATAAAGAATAATCGTGGATGACCTGGAGACAAGAAACCCATTAAAATGAATGACTGTTTTGAGTCATATCTCATCCCACTTCTCACAAGTGTTATCCTGACTGCACTTGTTTTGGAAACCAACTTCTCCGGGGTTCCACCCTGAAGAATATCATCGTCACCTGTCACTCACAACTGCAAAAGACACGGCAACAAAGTCAAAGTGTGAACTCAGCATTCCTCCTAATCAATGGATATTAGAACTGTTACTAAGACTACGTAGAAGTCTGAATGAAGAAATGTAAAATTGTTCACTCTCTCCACCTGCCAATACATAAAACACCTTTGTGTCTATGTCTGGTCTCATTTCCACCAGTGTGTGATAATGGCGGGAAGTGCTTGAGGGTTTATATTACGCTGCTTGCAATACATTTTCATGTCTGCTCCAGTAATGGCTTTAAACAACTGTTTTTTTTTTTATATTTCTATTATTCTTATCTACCTTTGTATCATTGCGCTGTTTTTACCCTTTAAAGTGGAAACCATTTTGCACAGGAGATGGTTTTGCAGAAGCTGCAGATGAATTCATCGTGTAGCAAAGCATTCATCTTCAAGAAAGAGGGAAATCTGAGAGAAACCGAAAACCTTCGAGGAATAAAAATCCTCATGTCAACTTATCTTGTCGCTGAGAGCGATGTGAAGTGGGAGAAACGGGAATTTTGTATTTGGATTACAGGTGACGTGGAGACTAAAAGAGGCTAAAGACAGAGTAGGTGATGAATCTGTTGAAGACTACGGAGACATAACTGCTGACATCACTTTCTGTCCTCATCCTTCTTCCCCGCCTTGTAAGAGAAATTCATTACATTCCTCCCCAGCTGTCCATCAACCAGTCATGCTGTTTTTTTTATTTAACACGTTAGCATAAAAAAAATTCAATCTCCTGTGTTGGGTGGGGGCTGGTGTCTGCTGGCTGTCGAAGCGGGATGAGGCCGGGTATTTGATGTCGCCGTTGTCTGGATGGAGTGGGGCGGACTGGGTTGAGGTTTCTGCAAAGGGACCCTAAAGCTCTTGGGAGAAAGTACAGACAGCAGCGGGAGATTGAAGTCACTCCAGCTCCCGCCTCAGAACTGACAGCTGAGAGATTAGTGGTTAATTAAGTCAGATGACTTGACTGTCATGCAGGGAACAACCCTCCAGCAAATCAAGGTTTTGTGTGGTCGGAAAAACAAGAGAGGAGCTCGCACAGCCCTCTGGTGAGAGCTCGATGGAAGGAGCTCGACTTCAGCTGAAAGCAGCATGAAGACTCCCCAGCTTCACACACTTCTGGAAAAGCTAGATAAGGAACATGTGAGGAAAACAAAACCGTGATTGACACCTAGCTTGCTATGTGCATATGTAAAGCATGTAATTGTGTGTTCTGGTGAAGAAGAATGTAGAAAAGAAGGGTGCTGGGTGCAGAGAGGAGGAAAGAGAGGTGACAGTTAATGGGAAAAGACAGACAAAGAGGAAAGGGGAGGGGGCAAGATGGAGAAGAAGAAGAAAATAAATCCACACTAAATTTCTGCTTTTGAAAAATATTAAAAAGGTACAATGTTCAAGGTCTACCTCACCTGGAGACAGGTCTCAATTCTCCCATTTGATCTTTTCACGTTGAAAATACTGAAACATTTGGGAGATTTTTGTATGAAGAGCAAATCTGCATTTGCACCTCAGATTTGAGGGTAAGAGCGATGACGTTACTGCACACGAGCCACTGGCTGCTGCTCTTCAAAAGCCACCGTAGATGTTAACGCCTGAACTGATCTGAATACAAGGTGATGTCATGTGAAGTTGTAACGTTGGCCTCGATCCTAATGCCATGTTTGATTTTTGCGGTTGTTGCGAGAGCTTCAGTGAGACGTTGACATCATCGTTTTCCCACAATAGCGTATTGGTATCGTGCGTAACATGAAAACAACTTTTTAACGGATCCTCCTGAACTCGTTTTTTGTGTCTTCCATTACAACAGAAGGAACTCAAACTCACTGGGAATCTCCTGACGATGAGGCACCAGTGCTAACCCCCTCACTGAACTGCTCTGAAGGCGCTGTAGATGTAGAGCCTCAAATTTATGAGTGATATCAATCTTCTGCTCTAACTCTAGGGAAGAAAGTGTATTTCCCAAACTATTCATTTGATATAATTCTTCAAAGGCAGTTTCACTGTCAGGTCTTCTATGGAATGTGTTTTATCAAGCCAGCGACAGCAGCAGCAGCAGCAGGAGAACAAAATTACACTCTCCCAAGTCATGATTTACAACAGAGATCCACACATAGACTCTTACACTGAATATTTCTGGTAGACAAGACAGATATATGAATGGCTTTTTATTACAAGCCCAGAAATGTGTGTTCACAGCTTAAAAAGAACCAAAATGCCCCTGAATGTAGCCACGGTGTGTTTTATGTTCTGCAGAGTCACTTCCTTTATATTTGATTAAAAAGAAAGCCTCCAGCTCTCAGGTGCAAGTTCCTTTTTTTTTTGTTTTTAACTCTCTGCCCTTGGCAAAGTTACTACAGTATAAAAGTATAATGGATTTAGTTCAATTGTAGCCACAGTGGTTTGTAGGATGTGTCTCACCTGGCAGGTATGTGGTGACTGAGGGGAGGAATGAATATTAGTGCTGCTATGAGGTCTGGGATACGTGTGTGTGTGTTTCTGTGTGTGTACGTGTGTGTGTGTGTGTGTGCACATGGGAACCAGTAGAACAGCTGACTTTGGTGTTGTTACACACTCACAAACAGGGGCCTCCATGTGAACCGTAGCGGTTTCTTCTGTAGTGAAATGAACAGGCATTTGTATACTTGTATTCGCGGCAGGTGTCGATATACATTTTCATGACTGTGCAAAATAAATAAACGTACAAAAATAGTAGTCAGCATAGAAGTCAAGGAGGTAGCAGCCTATTCTGGTCATCTTGGCGTGTTTGTCGATTACGATAACACATTTTAAATCCAAAATCAGCCAACACCGATATTGTACTGATAACATTATGCATCCCTAAATGCTATAATCTTTTAAAATCAATATAATAATATAAAAAATATATAAAAAATGGGAAAATATCATGTAAAAAAATAAAATGTAACCTCAACTGTCACGATCAGCGTTAATAATCAATTAACGATATCCGTCTGGCTGAGAAATACAACATGGAGGTGCTACCGTCTTTCGCCACAGTTACGTAGCTTGACGTTGTTCTGATGCAACGGCAATGAACGACGTCATTGAAAGCGACACAACAGACAACGATGTGTATGTGTACGATTGTTTCCTGCTCGGTTTGTGGCTGTTTGTCTCAGCAACACACCAAGCGTTGTATGAGAATAGACTGCAGCCATTGAAGAAACACTAACTGTCATGGGAGGAGCCTAGTCATGGAGTCTAGTTTCAATCTGACCTTACCGTGCCATTTAACTTTGATAAGCTAAAGAATGGAACGGTAAACAGGTACATCATGAGGTACTGACATTGGTGACTTAAATATCTTTCATATAAAACTTTTTCATATGCGGCAGGACAATTATATAATCCCACATAGAGATCTTATCTCATAGTACAATAAACCATATGCAAATAGAGGGAGAATACCAATAATTTATTTGAAAATAAAGTTTATTTTCCCTTTGTTAAAACATCTGGATGTTCATTATACAGTATTTCCTTTTATTCTTTTATCTATGCAGTGTTTTATTTTCTGTTCCTCACACCTCTGTTTACCATCTGGTTGCTTGTTTTTTGTTTTGTTTTTCACTTTCCCCTGCGAGTGTCTGGTGCCAAATTAACCTCATTCTGTTACTGTACATTTTTGTGATTTGATGCATCAGCTACAGCTTTGTTGCAGCTGAGGGATTCTAATCAAGAGCTACCTATGACTTAATGAGGAGCCACAGGATTGAACCTAGACCTCATTTGATATTTATACATTTATTCACAGTAAGATTCCCCTGGATGAAAGTGTCTGGGTGTTGCGAGGAGGAGGAGGAATATGCTGGATTTCCGAGTCGTCGCTAAATTTTATTTGTACGCAGTTTATCACTTTTGAAACTTAAGCTACTGCGGAAGTTTTCTCCACAACAACGATGCACCCACACACACACACATGGCTGAAGGCACAGCTGATGGAGTCATCACTTTTGCCAAGGCAGTTCACTGAGCACTTGTGCTCCAGCGGCAGTCATCATTAGTACCACTTGCTGCACAGTCGCCATTAGGCATCAGCCGCCCTGCAGCAGTGGAGGACTGACGGGTTAAATGTGTCCGGTTGAGATGCTGGTTAGAGCCGAGGGAGGCAGAGAGCTCAGAGAGTGAGGGATCCATTAGGGATGAACTAGCGCAATCAGCTCAGGGCACGGCGAAGGCAGAGCAAGGTTCAGTGAATTAGCAATATCTCTTCCCAGCAGAGATCAATAGAGCATTCCCGTAAGAAAGAAGGGGAGATGGAAGGGGGGGCAGAGGGAGGCAAAATGACAGGGAGGAGAGTTTGACTCTGCCGTGAGCATGCTCTCTTTTTCTCAGTGGGTGATTCTCTCCTTCACTTTCAGAATCCAACAGTGATATCTTCAATCAAACAGGGAGATCAAGGTTTTCAGCAGGGTGCATTTCCAGACAATAATCAGGGATGGAAATCTACTCAGTACAAACCTGAGTCTAAGCTCAATGAATGAATTAGGAGGCTACCAATAAAACTACCTCTCCCTCTCTCTCTCTCACGCTTCCGCAATCATCGTCCACCTTCCAGTGAAATCCAGACACTGATATGACTAAAAGCCTTTCACTACATCACTGTTGTTTTCAAGATGAGCTCCACTGACACATCAGTGCACTCACCTGCAGTGAGTGGAGCAATTTGAGTGTGGCCATAATAGTTTGGACATTATCAGACACAACTTGACAATCATGCTCGCTTTCAGTTCACTGGAGAATGCATATAAAATTAGATGGAGTCCATAGTCCCGCAAAAGAAAAGTCAATTTAAAAGTGCCTGGAACCGGTTTTCTCTTGAATAGTCATCAGAGGGCGACTCCATCGGCGCGTTCGTATGTAAGTTCATGAGTAATTACCCCACTTCTCACAGCATCTGAAAACATTTTCCTGGGTGGTGTTCCTCAGTGGTCTCAAACGCTACATTTTGGTCTCATTTAAACTAAAATACATGATTATACATGGTAGACACAAGGGTGTGGCTATGGTGTGATTGACGACTGGTTTGACACACATTGACCTGCCTGTCCTCTCAGAAGATTCAATCTGTTGCCATCATAAAACCCAAAAAGGGGCTGGAATATTTGCAAAACGTAAACCTTCAAAGCAGCAGTCATCAAACCAGAGAATCCAAAGAGTTAAAACATTGACTTACTTTTTATTCCTCTCATTTCAGAATAAAACACCCACCGCAGACTTCAGTGCTGGATAATCCATTCCACGAAGAACTAATGTGAATGTTTTATCCTCTTATGTCATTGTTATCCCTGTGGATGGGAACAGGTTTCATATCAATGTGCAAATGGCATCACACTCAGTGTCAGTCACATCACAACCAGAAGAGGGAATCAAACTCAACCACACAGCAAATGACGGTGAGAACTCAAAGGAAAAACCTCAAAATGGGTAAACCCTACAGCAGGGGTGTCAAACTCATTTTTGTTCAGGGGCCACATACAGCACAATTTGATCTCAAGGGGGCCAGACCAGTAAAAATAGCAAAATAATAGATGAACAACAAGAACTCCTTTGTTTTTTCTCCTTTGTTTTACATTTAATGAAGGATAATTTTACAAAACATGAAATTTCTTGAGAAATATAAGTGCAATTTCAACAATATCATGCCTAAATGTACTATTTACACAGCACACTGGATCTATAAAGGCACAAACATTTAGTCACGGGTATCTGGAGCATTTGACATTACGTTTAGATTAGTGTGAAATTTTAACAAATTCATCCTGTGGGCCGGATTGGACCCTCTGGCGGGCCGGTTCTGGCCCCCGGGCCGTATGTTTGACACCCCTGCCCTACAGGAAGCCTAGTTGATTAAGAGGTCAAGGGTAAAAGTTGCAGTATGACGAAAGATGATGTGTGTAAGCACTCAGTCATAGCTCAGCCCACTTAAACAGCTACGGAAAACCTCTGACCCCTGAGCGAAAAGACATATTTTTTTACACCAATCAATACAGCACCACATATTTAATCATCATTACATAAGGGCTGAGTAGTGGTGTGGCCATGAGGGTGCACTCTCACGGGAAGCTGTATCTTATGGGACTCTAATGCTGTTCAATCTTGTGACTAATCTGCTGCAGTCGCTCTGTCGTAAACCAAAACCTACCTATAGTCTCGCACTTATAGCTCTTTGTTACACACATACCTCCACTAAACCACTGGACCTTGTTCTTCAATGGACACACAAAGACCCACAAATAAAGAATGACCCCATCCAGACATTCAGCCTACACTAGAAAACAGCCCGTGCCCCATGGAGTATGGATTGCATTCCGGGGAGGATGCCTCAATAGATCACTGGACGTTTATTGGCTCCATGGATTCCCTTGAGTTCATCAGGCTCCAGAGGAGGAGGATAAATTGCAGAGACGGAATATAGATTCACTCTACCACTGTCTGCTGAGCAGGCCTGGATGCTCCGTCAGCCTAAACCCTATTAGAGGCCATGATGGAGTGTGTGTAATAGTATGTGTGGATAGTAAGTATGCAGAGGCTGAGTGGGTGCAGGTAAAGCTGAGTTCTTCTTGTACCGTGGGACCTCACCAGAGAATTGAAGAAGAATTGCGGAGAACAAGGGAAAAATGAAAGCAGATGGAGACAATGCAGATAGTCAGGACAATAAATGTGAAGAATAAAGGTAAAATGAGCAGAGACCTAGTTTACCAAAATGGAACTAAAGCCTAATTAAATATGCAGGCACTGATTTGCTCAATTTTGGACCATTTTTAGCTGACATAGGTCGCCGGTCCATCACAGGGCCACACAGAGTCAACCAAACCAAATGTCACCAAACCTTTTTCTAAGGAGTTCAGGTCTTCTTCAGTAGCACATGCTGTCAATTTGGTGAATAATGGTCTCATATGGTGGGAGACAGACAATAAAGCACAGCACATGTGAGTGGATTCTAGTAAAAAACTTCATCATTTGTAACAGCAGACAAAAGTTCCTTCACAATTGGAAAGATGAGAGAATGATTTCTTTTGTATTCTTAAACTTAACATTTAGACAACTGCTCTAGTGCCACTATCAGGATTATTGGCTTGTGTTTGCATCTGATACACTTTGGCATGGAACTGGATCTGTGTTTTAAGTTTGGTTTATTTTTATGCATGGGAAAATGGATTTTCTCCTAATTATCCTAACCCCAAAAATACAGAGCGGAAGACAAGTTAACAAAGTACAAAAAACAGAGGGGAATCATCTGACAGTTAGATAAGAAAGGTCACCAAACAGAAAAAAAAGGCTGCTCTGTTTACTTGGCACCCCCATGGACAGAGAGAGTGTGAGAGTGATAACCAGGGGACAGCTGGACACAAAGAAGCCAGGGCTGAGCGCGCAGGGCACTGCAGGCTGGGCACACAGCGAGAAACATGAGCAGGGACGTGTGTGTAACTGTACGTATCTTGTGTTGAGAGGAACGACCGAGTGCAAGAAATAGCAGCACGAGCAAAGATAGGAAAGACAGGGAGAGAGAGTGAGTGTGTGTAAAGCCATGTGTGTGCAATCCAGCTCTTGTAGTTGGGTGAAAGTTTGGGAGTGACACCAAATGCTACTACCGGTCTGTTGGAGGTCACTGTAGTAGATGCCAACAGCAAGATCATAGAAGGAATGGTATGAACATATCACAGCAGGAAATAAATACAGCAGGGTGAAGACGAATGACTCCAGAAAAAGTAGTGGAGCGTGATGTACGGGAATGTACAGGGGAAGAATTTTAAGTCACTTTCATTTTTAGACATACAGTATATGTGAGAGGTGTGGCTGGTTGTCTTTGAGGTTCTCCCTCTCTAGGGGACACCACAGCGGATGATCTGCATAATAGATCTGGCAGCTATTTTTACGCGGGATGCCCTTCACACCTCTGAAAATATCCTAAACAATGAAAAACGGGGAGTCCATGGCCATGTGGAAAGGGAACTTGGCTTGTAAATGGAAGGTTGGTACCCAATTGCCATTGCGCATTGTTAATTGCTCACTCTAAATTGATACCACCCAGTGTACTCCATGTGCTGGTACCAAGCCCAGATAAATGGGTGGGTTGTGTCAGGAAGGGCATCCGGGTTAAAAAACGGCCAAATCTAGAATGCAGATCACCCACTTATGGTGACCTCTAAACAAGGAGAAGCAAAAAGCCTAAAAAAAGAGATGATATTGGTATTATAGATTATAATATTAGGTATGGGTTATCGGTCCAAGGACTCCAGAAAAATAGGGTTCTGTTTGAATGCTATCACTGGTGACCTAAGCATTGCTGCAAATTGTACTATTTCACTTATGTGACTCATTTAAACCTTATCAAATGTTAGCCCCCTCCCTGCTATTGACTCAACTGTTTTTTTTCCCCTCTAACTTGCCCTAAAGCACTTGTTTGTTGAGGTATAGTGTTGCACCCAGATGGCTGTATCATTAAACGTATGGGCCAGTGCAATAGCTGGGGTTTGAACTTAATATGCTTAATGGTGTGTATAATGTAGAGGAAATGAGGACTGAAATGAACGATGGATTGGAATGAGACAGGGCCTGCTGTGGTGTGAACACGAGCTTGCTGTGCTGAAGTTTTAATCTATAGCAGAGACTTTTAGGTTGAGCAAGCAAAGGCAACACAACGCTCATTTTTCACACGACACGGAAAAACCTGACAAAATATGTCTATATATACGGTGCAGTGCCATTTAGAGGAAGGCTGTTTAAAGTGTGCTGTAGGTGAGTGTTCAGTGTAGTAGGCCATATCTGACAAGGATGTGCATCAGGCCATACATCTTACACACTGAAGTGCCAGCATTGTGCTTAGGGTTTGTGTCTATGGTGCAGTTTCTGAAAGACTCCAGTGCGGAAAAAAAGACATTTTTGGGGCACGTTTTTGAGTTTTTTTTCTCCCAAAAACAACTTGCTTCTCATTCATCAAAGGTGATGAAGAGGGAGACATGTGAAAGGTACAGAGCAGTCCCTGCATGGCGATCATTAAATAAGAATGCCACACCAGAGCTTATGAGTAATTCATGATTCTACAACACATTCCTAGGGTAGCAGAATAAAAGCCCATATCTGGGGCACACATCCTGTTTCGGATGCTCTTGGGGTTATAGCAACAGTAACAGAGACTATTTGTTTAAGTGTTTATATTTCAGCTCGTTGTGATGGTTCTGTAACCACTTAAAATTGCAGGTTTACATAAACTGACTTCCTCAATTGTTTGAGCGCATTGAATATATTGCACGGCAGTAAGCCCAACATTTCCCAATGTTTTCTACAAAAGGTTTAATTTGGTTTAAAGTGCTCAGAAAATGTCTATCGTCTATTTTTCCTCTTTACCACCACTTTCATTTGATGATATTAGGGAGACCTGGAGCCAATCCCTGCTGACATTGATCTACACTTACAGACAATACTGAATCTTCATTTCAGCTAACCCCAGGCTGCATTTCTCTGGGATACCCATGCAGACAGATGGAGAATATGCAACCTCCACACGGATCGGCCTTTGTTATTCCAGGATTTGAAACCAGAACCTTCTTGAGAAATCAGTGCTTTCCACCTCACCACACCCCCAACCAGATAAGCAGTATTACAGTGGTGCAATGTTGTTCCACTGTGCTGGAGCAGCAATACACCAGAGAGACACCAGCATGTTCCAGCTCATGAATTCTGTATTGAGCTACATAAAAACACTAAGGGCTCCTATAAAATCTACATTAATATTCTTACACTACGCACTTTGGTAAAACTCACTCATTTGCGACCACTTTATCCTCCACATGAGGTTTGCGCGGCAGGTGGGTGGGTGGGTGATTGGGGAGCCAATCCCAGCTGACATAGGGACAAACCTGGAGTCGAACAACCATTCACGCTCATATTCACATCTACGGTCAGTTTAGAGTCCCTTTAACCTAATCTGAATGTTTTCGGACTGTGGGAGGATGCGAGAGTACCCACACATACGGGGACAACTTCACACAGAAAGGCCCTCTTTCGAAGTGAGAGTCCAACCAGAGCCCTTCTTGCTGTGAGGCAACAATGCTAGCCACTTCTCCATTATAAATGGACACCAACCAACACCATTTAACAAAGAGGTGTTGGCTTAACAACACAACAACAGGAGAACAGCGACTGCAGAACTGTGCCAAGTCTGGCCCAATTTCTCTCTGCTCATCTATTAATTAAAGAAGAAGCCTGTGTTCTCCTTTAAGACGAGTATAAGGAGTACAATAAGTGCTCCTCAGACAATAACAGAGTCTCTCTGAACCATCTCTTATCCACTACTAATATCATTTCAAACACCTGAAGTGACGATGAATTGGAATTGAACAATTAGATTGTGAAAGCAGGAGACAGTCTGTACGTGCGCTGTCAGTCCAAATAGATTCTGAAGGAGTACACCATGAACTGAAAACAAGTACAGTATATGCCACTTTACGGCGGCGGGGAGAGAGAGCTAACAATGGCTTTGGCTTTATCTGTTCGTTATTAGTGAAGCAGGATGTTGAGAGCAGATTTTGCTTTACATGTCAGTCAAAGCTCAACTTTTAGTTATGGAGCACACCATGTACTCTTACTGTCCACACGTATTAATATTATAACTATATCATAAAATGTAACTGGGGGAATATTTATTTCTAGTTGTTAGCAGTTGTCATGACATTATTTAGGTCTAGATTTCACTTAACATTAGCTGATGAATAAATGTTTTCTGGAGTCTAGAAAATTGGGTCTGGATATTTTCTTAATTAACCATTCGTCTCTGAGAAATGCAGCATCTGGCTTTAGTGTGGACGCTCACTTTATATACAACATTATAAGCTCCAGACTTCAGTGTATGTTCACATCATCTTCAGTTCAAAGTAATTATCTTCACACTTCAGAATCAGGCGCTTTAGTATTATGGCTGAAGCCGCCCGTGAAAAATAAAGTGGGCTGAAATTACTCCTTCTTTGAGTCTCCCTGATATTTAATCACTTTATATCTGATGTCACATAAATACAAGGGTCTTGTTGGACTTAATGTCAACAATATTAAAGGTGTCACAGACTCAAATAAATGTAGATAAAAATTGTCCTTACATTACATTAGAAAATATAAACATTAATAAAACAGCCGTGCTACAATAACTTCAATATAGGTGATATGAGTGAAATAATAATGTTATATACACCACAGGGTTATGAAATTGTTTTCATAAAAAAAAGGTTGCTGAGTCACAGCTTCTCCCAAACCCCAGTTTAACTCCAATATTCCACTGCTGTATTAAAAAAACTGGGAATATCCTGTTGCTGATAGTGTGGCACATATTATAGAATCCTTTGAACCCCCCTTCAGTGGTTTGAGATTATTTCTCTGTATCAGTCATTCATCTCAAGACCCACCAATCGAAACGCTCCGTTCTACATCAAAGAGAGAGTGAAAAAAGGAAGCCATCATTAAAACGCCTTTTCATCTTATTGCAAATTTACACTACAAGATATTTTCTGACCTAATTTTGCAGCAGATATCTAAGGCAAATGAGAAATGGCTCTTATTTTTTTGGAGATATTGCTTAGAAATAATCTGAATCAAAAGGAGAATTGTTGGTCTTTAAGTCATGATTTTACTGCTTAATTGTTTGAATTCAATTCCAAAGATGCACTCTATGGACAAACATATTTGGCCACACCTGTTAAATATTTAATTCAAGTGTTTCAATCAGGCTTTGGGCTCAGACCCCTTATCTCCAATTATATTCAAACTTAACACGTTAGCATAACAAAACATTTTGGACAATGCTATGCTTCCAACTTTGTGGCAACAGTTTGACGAAGGCACCGGGTCCATGTGGGCCCCAGGGAGCTATGTTCAATATGGGCCCCAAGTGGGTTTGTCCATGGGTTCCATGCTGGCCCACTTTGGGCCCATGCCCGTGCCTTTTCTATTCCAAAATGACTGCGCTCCAGTGCACAAAGCAAGGACTATAAAGACTATAATTTGGAAGAACTTGACTGGCCCCGCATAGAGCCCTGACCTCAACCCCATCCAGCACCTTTGGGATAAACTGGAACAAAGATTGTGAGTCAGGCCTTCTTGCCCAACATCAGTGCCTCATAGATGCTACAGAATGAATGGACACAAATTCCGACAGAAACACTTCAGTATCTAGAGGAAACTCTTCCAAGAAACGAGGAAGCTGTTCTCGCTGCAAAAGAGGGACCAACTTCATATTAAATACTGTATATGTGTTTGAATATATCGTTACAAACCATGTTGGTGTAATGGTCAGGTGTCCAAATGCATTTGCTCATATAGTGCACATGCACATGAAAGACTCTCATTGATTGTTGCACTTGTATGTATTGGTCTGGTTTAGTGGTTCTTTAAAAGCATTATATTCAGGATTTAATTAGCCACAAACAAATGCAAGATTCTCCTCTTCATATATTAATTATCATCTCACTTGACAACACGGTTCCTCACCTATCACAGTCACAAAAGCATAGACAGCATCTGTTGATCATGTCAAAGTTCAACCTGATGCTATCAAAGAAAACGGTTAACAGGTGAAATCTGGCGCACATTCACCTCCTTTAAGTGCATAAGCAAAGAGAAACATCTTTCTCTGTGTCTCACTTTTTCCAACTGCCGTTGTCATTGTCCGAGCTTTTACGCTCCAGTTGGCCTCAACAAAAGTGAGCATGGTCGCCAGAGGCTCTGCTATGATCGCCGTGGTGTTGATAAAAAGCCTGATTAGAGGGGTTGAATGGACACCCATTAAGAGGACATCCACACTACTGACAGAGCCCCGAGGCCAAACAATCAACCTTAACAAAACTGATCACTGATCACCTGATGGACTCTTAATCACGATAACTTCATGTATTCTAGATTTTTAAAGAGAGAGCAAAACTGAGGCTACAGACAGTGAGAAATGAAGTGTCAGTCACAGGCAGTGGCAACGCTGGAAAATGATCTCTACAGCTTGGGTGTTCCCTTGAGGTTTGCAGATAGCACAGTGGAACCTTATCCAAACCTCAGACAACAAAACAAGCAGGCGCAATGACTGAACAATGGTTCACAGTGTAAGGACTGAAAAAATTATGAATATTTTGTTCATTTTACACCCAACATGGATTGTTGGTTTTGGAAAGTTACAAAATAAATGTCAAATGCAGCCTCCAGACGGCGACCATGAGACCAGAGATTTGTTCATTACAGCCCTAAAATGGTCTGGTTCAGGCCCACAACTGGGGCTTCCTTGAATTCTGGTTTGAACTTGGCCTGACCAAGTCTGACTTTGGTCTGACAGAATAAATGCTTAAAATATGTCTCTAAAAAAGGCTTTTTGCCCAGATTGCAATCAGGTCTTAGGTGGTTCTATGGTCCAGGTAATCAAAGAGAGTGTTCACAGCCTCGCAAGCCAACTGCTTAAAACTGCTCTTTAAAGCTTTGGCAAAATGTATGTTTATAACATGTGACAACATGATTAAACCCTGTATAAACAAAAAACCTGCGATAATCGACTTATTGACAATTTGGCCACAGATGCAAATTGTTTCAGCTGGAGAGTGTGAGAATTAGCGTCATCTAAATTTCCCATCAGCGTCAGGGAACTACGGTGGCCTTTGCATACCAGAAAGGATGTATGTTGTGCTTCCACTTCAGAACTGGTTTTCAATTTGGGCTATTGTGGAAACAAGGTGGCGCAAGACGGTGTCCTCCATGAAGCAAGGCCCTTTGCCTACAGTTTAATAAGTGGAAGGCTTATTCTACGGGTATGAAAACCAAACTGTGAATTTACTGTGAATTAATTATACGTTTATACAAACATACTTATGGGTAATATAATATCATGCTAACAAACTCTAAATATTATACACCAGACCTTGTGTATTCATTCACTTTTTGCACAATCAATTTTTACACAATCGCTTGTGTGCATGTTTTGGTTAGTGACATATTGGCACATTGTTTTCACGTTGACATTTTATTGTAGACGCTGAAAGCAGGCTGTACAGTGCTGAATCTCATCCCGACCACATCGTCAAATTATGCATGAAGGGATGAGTGTTGGGGGGATGGGAACACGGTGTCAGGTCAGGAATGCACAGTTTAGCAAGTGAGAGCAAAGAGGGGACCATTCATGAGCACTTGTGAACATGCATATGAGCATAAAACTGTGCATGGAACCAACACAACGGCACATGACACAATCGTGCGCAACACCACGGCGGACGCAGCTGTGCTGTCAAGAAAGTTTGGCCTCCATGGAGAAACCGAGTCTGTTGATAAATTATACAGAGGAGCTCAGAGACATGGAAGGAGGCTTGCACGGCTGTGCTGTACGATATGGAAAAAATCAGGGAGAGGAGGAAGAAGAGTAAAGTTATGCAGTTGTAGCACAGGATGCATCCTAAGTAGGTTTGCTTTCGAAGGACTGCTGTGCAGTTCACACTCCACATCCTGCTGTCTTGTGTTCGGGAGTCTTGCTTCTCTTATGAGTTCACACTAGAGCGCTGGTTCTCAAACACTGGGTCAGGACCCACAGATGGTTCATGGGGATGTAATACATTTACCCAACATTTCCTGGAAATGATTTGTTTACCAATTCAAAAATAATATTAGGTGTTACAGATATGGCTTTTAATTACTCACTACATTATCGCCACTGCTGAGAATGTGATTTGGGTCCCAGTAGTTTTCCATCTCAAGTGGGTCGCCATAGAGACAGTTTGGGAAATCTTACACAATCGATATGAGTTTTTGTGTGACTGATGCCCACGAAAATGCCATTTTGCTCTGTCGTGTCTTCAGGTCAACCACTGAACTTTTGTTGTAGCAGTGATAGAAGGCGCATTTCTATTTTTAACTTCAAGGATTTTTGTTCACTCTTTCATACTGGTGATGTACTCCTGATTGGCTGGGGTCGGTGTACTTATCACACATTTGGATCAAACTTCCAGCATGCTGTAAATCAGATTGGTGTGCGAGAAATATCGCCAAGGTTTTAATGAGCTTCTTTAATCATGTCTTTGAACACTTACTTAAGACTGACGATCACATGCCGATCGGGAGGGTTTGAAACTAGAGTTTAAAACTAGAAAACTGGGCAGAAATATTGTCTACAGTGAATTAGAATAAAGAGACAGAAAGTCACAGATTGCACACATACTGTACATGCATCAGTGTCATTAACAGCTGTTTGTAATGCAGGGATTCAAAGTAAAGGCTGTATGTCTGGGAAACACCTACCAGACAGTGTGTCATGTTACATTTTCTGGTCTTGTTTGCATTGGAAAACACTTGTTGACGTGTGCTGATGCCTGTAAAGCACAAGGCCTTTTGAGACCTTTTGATTACCTGTTCTAGTGGTGTGGCTCCAGTTTCTCTGTTTTTACAAGGGTGACATATCGAAAACAAGAACAACAAAAAGGGCATTACCAAAATAAGACTTGATAGATACATTCTAAGCTACTCTGAAAATAGACGGCATGAACTGACAAGCAAGACAAACTGAAACAGCAGAAGTGGGAGGCTACAAATGGGATTTAACAGTAAGCAGCGGGTGAGACAACAATAAAGGCTTGACTGATTCACATACATGGGAAATGACAAGCATACTGTGACGGCTTCTTGTTTGAGAACATAACATTTCATTTCCCACAAACTATGGAATGAAAGCTATGGGTTCCGCTTGCGGAGCCGAAACAGAGGATTCAAAGACCACAGTCTTCTGCCAACACCTCCAAAATCATCACTGCCAATAAGTTGTACTGTAACGTTGGACTGATTTTGTGATCTTGCAAACATGCCTGTTGGACCCCTGTTAACATGTCTCCCTCAATCATAGCTGCGGCTGAAAAATAACAACCTTCGCTGGAATTTTTAGATTAGAACTCAAAACCAGTTAAATTATTTCTTGCCCAAACATCTACCAGTTCACTAACTGTCATAAAAACCAGGCCACACTGTTCTCTGACTCATAACCACCAGGAGAGATCAAACAGTTTTTATTGAATTGTTTTGAATGTATTTGTCCATCACCACGTTGGCTGCAGACATTTCATTGTTTGAGGAGAAGATGGAAAAAAAGATGTTATATAATTTGAGACATTAACACACAATGCTACTGTCTGAGTTTGGGTTGACTGAATTTGGATTGCATCTAATTATCTCGTGGTCTATTCAGACTGGATCTGTCTGTTCTCTTTGGATCAGGTCTTTCTTTTTTTTTAAATAATAACAGGCCAGTAGGAGTCTGAAAGAAGTAAGTCTAATGGTAACTGAAGGAAAGAGGAAAAGTATAAAAGTCTTCCCCCAAAAGCAGATATTGAAAAAGTATGGAACAGTGGTGAGGTACTACAACAAGAGGCACCGACAGATCATATTCTGGGTTTACCGACTGACTGACTGCCTGGGTTTTATTCGAGTTGACAATATGGGTCCCAAGTGGGTTTGTTCAGGGTTTCCATGGTGGCCCCATCCCTGCTGGCCCACATGTTACTGAAGCCATATGGAATCTTCATAATTTAGAACCCATGTAGCCTGGAAAGGGTACTAAACGGGCATGGGCCCAAAGTGGGCCAGCATGGAAACCATGGACAAATCCACTTGAGGCCCATATTGAACATAGCCTCCTGGTGCCCACATGGACCCGGTGGCTGGAACCTGGCTTCTTTCCTCAGTCCAAAGTCATGGAGACTGGGGTCAAGTTAGTTGGAGACTTCAAACCTGTTCAGGTTACCTCTCACTAAATGTCCTTTGAGATTTGTTCCAGTTCACCCTACAACCACAAATAGATAAGTGGCACGGATGGATGGACTCTCAAAATCAAATCATTTTGTGCCGCCATGTTTCTAGAGCCGCCCTAACTGCATTTCGGTTTCACATTGTGAAGCCGAAGCTTACAGCAAAGATGAAGAAGAGCAGCTCCTCCAGAGAGCATTAACCAATTGAGAAGAAGGAGGAAAGTGGAGAGAGAGAGAGTTGTGAAAGAGTGTTTACATCCTTTCTGGCACGCAAAGGCCACTGACAGTCCCTGACGTGCTCAAGAGGAGGAGGGGTGAGCGGAGGAGTCCTCTGTTTGTTTCTATCTGCACCAACTGGACCTTTACAGAAAAACAAAGTCCATCAGTGACAAAGGTTGGCGAGCCAGCAGGTTCATTTCAAGCACTGGGTGTAGCCCTTTCTGCACTGTGAAGCTCTTTGTGACTTCATAAATACAGCATGTCTGACCAGACTTGTCAAAAGCACTGGGGTGGATGAAGACTGATGAGTGGGATTACAAAAGACAAGTGCCGGGAGAGGAGAGGAAAACAGAATGGAGGACGGAGTGAAGAAGTGCCAGAGAATCATAATGCTGTCTCTCTTTTCCAAGTATTCTAAACAGAGACAGCAGACGTGGGCCACACAAACCACACACACACACACACTCAAACCGCAGCATCTTCAGAAGTTCAATCTCACAGGCCCTAATTACAGTGGGCTGCAGCATTTCTTATTATGTTCGCCAAATTCTCAAATTGCACACGCCAGTGTGCGCTGTTCAAAGATCCTGGCAAAAACACACACTACTGTGCGTACACACACCCACATATTAATTTAAACTGAGCATGTACAGGAGCAGAGACTACAGAGCCATGGGAGCCATTCTTTGTAAATGTCTGCCAGCAGATAAGAGGGTCGATGTTTTTCTTTCCAGTGCTGATTCATTTTTTACACACCACACTGAAATCCTTTGTGGGAATGGTTACACTGCCTTTACATGCACATGAATGCATACAAGTTAGCAAATGTTCTGTAAAATGACTAATGCATGGATGAGAGCACTCCTAAAGGAGTTACTTCCAACTTTCAGTGTAGTGAACACACAAGGGGGTGACTGATCATTTGTGGCCTACGGTAAAGAGGGAAAGGCAGCACTGGCATCACCATGCAGTAACAAGGCCCATCCAAAATGTGGTTGACAAAACTGCCGACATTTGAATCGCCGTGAAGGCCACAACGGGTGGAACCTTCTCGGCCAAGCATGTCCCAAAACGTCCCACAAGTAACACTTCGCAAGAAAGACAAAGGCGCAAAAAAAAAACCTGGTGACGCAATTTCCACAGACCCAATTTAGCCACGTTCTGACATCCGGTCAGCTGCTGCAGGACGCACCGGCCTCCGGGTGCAGCCAACTACTGCTGCTGACCTTGAAATGAAACAGAGCTATTGTCCTTGTGATCAACTGCTTGCAAGAAGAACTCTGCACGCAACAGTGCACATTTCCATGGTCTCCTTCATCTCTCTGGTACAGTATGATGTCCTTTATGTAAAATATGGTCCCATTGAAACAGATAATAAAGCAGGGTTTGCTTTATGGTGTGATTGACAGCAGATCTGATGTATTTATATAGCACTTTGGCAGTCTTGATGACCCCTTAAAGCTGCTTTGCGCTGCCTTTTTTTTTGCCATTCACACCTGTTCACCCATACATTCACACATTTTTAATGTTCATGTCACAGCTGTGAGCAGTGGGCGTGGGGTTAAGTGTCTTGCCTACGGATAGAGACAGAGAATAGCGGAGCCAGGAATCAAACCCGCGACTCGCTCCACCATCGGAGATCGACTCCTTGCTTCTGCCACAGCTTTACTCTCTCTTTCCCAAATATGGTATTTTCAAAAAACTAAGATGGCACTCGTCAAACTAAAGAAAACCTCCCACCTTAGACAGTAAGTGGCCATGACCAAGATCCCTTTATGCTCCACAGTCACTGGACTACTCCGATTATGTTGTAGATGAATATATTGAAAAATGCATGTACCAGGTTTTCTGAAATGAACTCCTTCTACCAGAGGCCACGAACTTATCAATCACCTCTCGTACTATGAAATAACTTCGCCTGCAGTCCTTCAGCTCTGATACGTGTGATGATGCATTCATCCAGAACTGTTAGCCAGGTTTTAAAGTCTGATTGCTCACTCTTCTTCGTCTTCCAACCTTGAGCTGCCTTGAGGAGGGCCATGAATAAAAAACCCCTCGGTTTCCGATGAACGCCAAGGCCAAACAGAGAGTGAGAGTCTTTTGCCGTTACACATCCTCCTGTTCATTTAAATCCCCGCTTTTCTTTTCAATCCCGTCCATTTCTGTTCAACCAGCATCAATTCCCCTTCACAAACTTCCTTCTATACTCGGTCCAATTTGGAACCTGAGATCTGTGTGTGTTCTGTGGTACCTTTTGTGGCTCCTAAACATCCCTCTCTGTCTTCCTCCCCTCTCTTTTCTCTCTTTTTCACACTTTGGCTCATTTACATTCACTGTACAATGCACGTTTCCCTTTCCCTTTCTGCAAGAATTCTCTTAAGTGAGGGAAACTAGGCCATTAGACTGCAGCACAGCTTCTCCCTTGCCTCAATTTGCCTTTCTCCTCCAAATTGTGTTTTTCTCCCTGTCACCCTCCCTATGGTCCTGTCTCTCTCCCTCCTTTGCCTTAAGTTATCTGCAGTATCCCTCTGTCTTTTTCCAAGGTTTTGAAACCTTTCTTCTTTTCTTCCTTTCTGTGTCGCCTCTTCTTTTCGATTGCCTCGCGTACCAACATGCCCTGACTCTAACTTCTAATCTCCCTGCTACATCCTTCTGTTTTCTTTCCTATACTACATTTTGATGGGAGTTTCAGGTATTAGTTACCAACCAATATATAGTTTGTAAGGATGAAAGTATGCTATTAGAAAAGGAAGAAACATGGGTAATTAGTCTGTAAATGTGCATAAATATGTATCTTTCAAACCACTAAAGTTGAAAAAATGCAGGATAATCCCAGACCTCACTGTTTTTCATTGGAGCTTTTCCAAAGCCTTAATAGTACGGAATCATGCAGGCTTGGAATAAACAGAAGAAATGTTGATTTTGGATGTTTCTTTATTTTGCAATAATTCCCTTCGCTGCTGGATTAGGGCAGACATATTGGGTATGAGATAGCTTAAAACGACAAACAAGAAGAAGTAGAAGCGAACAGTGCAGGGAATGAGAAATTATCTAATTTGATTAAAAGCAGGGGGTAATTTAATTTTTTTTTTTTTTTTTAAATTATAGTATTGATTCCATGGGAGTTATCTCCATTATCTGAATAAAGCCTCAATCAGAATCAAGTCATGAGTCATATTGATCCATGTAAACAAGGAAAAAATAAAATACCTGAATGAATTTAATCATTTATTTTTTACATTGTATTTTTTTAAGTGTGTTGCAACTACACACATCAGCTCCTGAGTTAAACCCCGACCTACACATATGAGATTTTAGGGTTTTAAAAACACAAAAGCCGCAGGTTTCAACACCCGTGCACTAATTCAAACTGAACTTTTTTTGAACCCACGTAAACAATTTAATTGGTTCTGGGAAATATAGGCGTGTTGGGGATGGTAATGAGCCAAGATTAGCATCTATCATATTTAACAAATTCAAATTAAGCCTTGTCTTATCTAAACTTTCTGTTTTGTTTTGCTGTTTTAGTATTTAATTACTTTAAAAACTCATTAAAATTAATGCTAAAAAACAATTTAACGTGTTAACTTTGGAGCCAGCTATTTTACAACCCCCATTAACAGTTTAAAATGGTGGTGCGTGGTGCATTCAGGTTCCCAGTGAGGTGGAGAATTGATGACGTGAAGGTTTGTTCATCCCTTCGTCTCCAGGCACCCCTCCCTCCCCCCTCTCTCACCCTTTGTCTGTTGGTCGGCGTCTTGTCCGGGTCCCTGCGGGCTAATCTGCTGGTGGACCAGATGCAATGCGCTCATTAACCTGGTACCACCTTCTAAGAGCCTCACACACACACACACATAAGCTCACGCATATGTAGGAGTGACAGTCTCACGCAAACACACACACACACACACATAAAGACATGCTTGCCATCATTGTTATTCGTGCAGCAGCTGGATCTCAAATAAAGAGATCTGAAGGAATAGGGGAATATGCAAAAGAGAAGAACGGTGGAGAGATGAGGATTTTGTCTCTACTTGGCCTGAACCTGGTCTCCACACAGAAGCCTCATTGAGGTTCCTTTGTCCTCTCTTTTTCTTTCATTCATGTTGATACCACAGACTAAGGCTAGGCAATACACATTATCAGCATTATCAAGACATGGTTTTGGATCTCATCATATTGTGATAAGGCTATGTGTTGACGTCCTGGTTTTGAAGGCTGTTGCATTGATAATCATCATTTCAATTATATTTCATAGAGTAGTTATATTATATACACAGCATATGGATTAAGGAAATCATGGACATGGAATCGACAACGTTAAAAACATGACTTATTTACACTTATTTGTGTTATAGCAGAATTTGACCATATTAATAGTCAATGTCAGCAGGCATTATCTGAAATGAAAGGTACAAATAAGAGTTTGTTATTTTTAAATCATGTAATACAGATCATAAACAGTAGATATTTTATTTACAGTGCATTTTCAAATATATCTTGTATATATATATGTACACACATAGATACATATGAATATATACACCGGGACACTTTAAATAAATGGCATCCAGTGTGGTTTTCTGCTACTGTAGCTCTGCTTGAGCTAACCCTAACCCTGTGCATTCACAGATGGTCTTTCACACACTTTGATTATTCTGTTATTGCAACTGCGTTATACTGTTGCCTTTGTGTCCCTTTGAACCCGTGTCATTCTCCTCTAACCTTTTAGCATCAACAAAGCCTTTTCACTGGGTATTTTCACTTCTCTGGATCATTCTTTGTCAACCCAAGATATGTTTATGTGTGAAAAATCCCAGTAGATCAGCACTTTCTTAAAATACAGACCAGCCTATTTTGCTCCTACAACAATGCTAGGTTTAAAAGTCACTTAAATCACTTTCTTTTTTTCTCCCCTTATTTTGATACTCGGTTTGAACTTTAACGGGGCGTCTTGACCATTTCCACATCCCAGAGTTGCTGCCATGTGATTGGCTGGTATATGTACATTCATAGATGTGAAAGTGCATTATGTATTACCTTTACTGTGTTTGCTGCTGTAACAAGGCACGTTTCTCCATTGCGGGGAAAATAAAGGATGTTCTTATGTATATTATTTTATCTTATCTTATCTTAAGTGGGACAGGTGTACCTAATAAAATGGTGAATATATGTAACTGGCAATAGCCAGGGAAAACAAGCTGCACTCATTTTCCAGAGTTCATGTCTGAAAACAGTTTAAGAGACCAGAAAACAGAAAGAAAAGAAATCCATAAATCTCATATACACCCCTACCACAAGACCCTCCTTAAGTTCTCACCTCTCTCTCTTTCTCTCCAAGACTAACAGCCTCCCGTTTCTAGAGAGACTTCATACAAAAGGAAACAAAGAAAGAAAGAGGGGGAAAAAAATCTTCCACCTTTTGCTGTGTGTTGTTCTTACAAACGGCAGCTGTCTCTCACATTGCCTCCTCCATTTACACCCTCACACCCTCAGAGCCTCTTCTGTAGCCAAATCCACCGCAAAATACCATGTGGGACCTCAACACCTCCCCTTCTACCCTTCTCTCCTCTCCTCTCCTCTCCTCTCCTCTCCTCCTTTCCACACACACCCGCCCACAACCCCCCGACCGTTTAAGTCGTGGACTGTGTGGGATAAATGAGCTCATTCATAGTGCGGAGCTGCTTCATCCCTTTACTGGTCAGCCCAACGTAAACAAGCCTAAGGTGGCTGTAAGCATTCCTGGATCAGAAGCACCATCTAACTTGCTGATGATGGGGTAAATGATATGTGAAAAGTCATACTGTATTCTCAAAAATATGAAAACAACCTCAGACTCCCAATGACATCAATTGAAAATGAGTGGATTGTGCGTACACCAGAAATGTGGGTCAAATGGAGGAAAAACATTTCACTAGCACACTGTTAAAATATTTTACAAGATCATGAAGGAACTATTTTCTTTACAGTTTATCAACTTCATTTTAAGGTAAAGCTTCTTTTTTTTTTTAAAGAAATCCTCTACATGTCCTTTAGACATGTACTAATCGTGTAGTGACATTTAAAAATAAATAAAACTAACTTCGAGCCTTTAAGCTATTTTTAGGGTCAAATGTTAAAAAACAAAGTCTTATTTTGAAAGGCAGGTTGAAAGGAAGTGGTGCAACTGGCTGAGTGAGTGAGTAACTTCAGTTGAACGTAACCTCTTGGTTACTCATAGAAAAACATGTAGTTTATTTAAAAAAAATATATATAATTATTCTATTTTAAATCCCCAAACCTGCCGTAAATTGTTGCAACAGGAAGTGGTCACACATATCACATCATACTAATAGTGTAGTGACAATGCATATTCTCAGTGATGGACAATATCCTCATAGATCAGACCTCTTTCACACTTACACTTGAGTTTGTTATCTTATCTGTACAAGAAGGCCCAGAGCAGGTTGTACTTCCTGAGGAGGCTACGCTCGTTTAACATCTGCAAGAAGCTCCTGTGGATGTTCTACCAGTCTGTGGTTGCCAGTGTTCTCTCCTACGCTGTGGTGTGCTGGGGCGGGAGCACAACTAAGGCAGACTTCCACAGACTAAACTCATCAGGCGGGCCGGCTCTGTGGTAGGAATGAGGCTGGACCCTCTGGTGACAGTGGCAGAGAGAAAAACTGTGGACAAACTGCTGAGCATCCTGGACAATGCCAGCCACCCTCTGCACACTGTCATCAGCAGCCAGAGGAGCCACAGAAGCCTCAGCAACAGGCTGCTCCTCCCAAAGTACAGGACCAACAGGCTGGGGGACTCGTTTGTCCCCCGGGCCATCAAACTGTACAACTCCTCACTGGGGGGGAGGAGGGCAAACAAAACAAACAGTACGAACTAAACAAACATATGTCCATAATCACAACTCACTGAAATGTGCAATAACCACAACAATAACAACATAATAACATGTGCAATAAAACCTTATAGACAGAGCAATAAAACCCTGGGCAATACGGGGTAACTGTAGGTGTGTGTGTACCTGTGTGTGTATGTATGTGCATATATATATGTATATATGTGTATGTATGTATGTATGTATGTATATATATGTGTGTGTGTATATATGTATATGTGTATGTGTATGTATGTATATATGTATATATACATACATATATATATAGCATGGGTCATTTATGTTTGTATTTTTATATTCTCTTAGATTTTCATTTTTATTTTATCTTTATTTTTTAGCTTATTTTATTCTATTCTATATTTTATGGTGTTTGGTAACTGGGGTGTTTCTCTTTCCAGTCTCCTGAAAAGTGTGACTCTAATCTTAACAGTGCTGTGTGCTGATGTTGGAGCTGTTAATTTCCCCGAGGGAACCTCCCAAAGGGATCAATAAAGTCGTCTGTCTGTCTGTCTGTCTGTCTGTCTTGTTCTACTTCTGTCGTTCAAACCACACCAGAAACCTCTATCCCACTGAAAGCCTTTTTTTTTAATTAGTAACACTTCACCTTTTATGGAGAATCTTTTATCTGCAGAATCTGTGCTTCTTATAAACCACACACTGCTGTAACGCCATGGCTCCAGAACAGATTTTTCCTCATTCTTTCATTACTCGGATTCTCCTCTCCTCACTATCAGACACTGTGCTCATGGTGTCTGCCCCTGAATGGAGGAGCTCAGTCAGCACTTTAGCCTCACAGATATTTATCACAAAGTGTAAGTTAAGCAAGTCTGAGGGAAGCACATGGGCCACTTTTACAGAGCCCTTTTGTTCCTCCATATCAACCGTGGTATTATTTCTATCATATATGAAAAGATAATGACTTTAGGAAACAACTGCATTTGTAGGATATAGTAGACTTGAATTACTGAATAAGGTATAATGGCAATTTGTTCGTTAGGTTTGGCCAAAATGCTTCAAGATAGTCAAAATGTAATGAAAAATGTAAATAATGCACATTTATTGTCTTCTACCAGACCAATAACACAAGAATTACTAGTGGTGAACACATCTTGGAATAGATTGTAATGTTACTCGTTATCAGTTAATGGTTACATACCCATACATATATATATGTATATATATATATATTATATGTATGTATATATGTATATATACATACATAGGTAGTATATAGTTCCCCTTTTTAGAGGGGAACCAATTGGGTAGTACATGAAAACAAGGGCAGGGTAGGGTGTGTTTACGTGTTTACTTAGCTGCTGCAGCATGTATTTGGCAGAAGGGCGTGTTTCTTTTAGCTTTTATTGTGAAGTTCACAATAGCACTTACACACTTCTTCTTTCTGGAAAAGCCCACACACTGAAGCACCGTGAAATCTAGTAATCTATTGTGTGACGTCTTTGCATGTCGTTCTCCAACCACGCAAAAAAAAACCAAACAAAACAGAAAAAACGCCGTATGCTGGAAACTTAATTAGATCTGGTCATAAATCATCACACTCGGCTGATGATTGCTGCAATTCCATTTCCCAATGTCTCTTATCCACTCCACCCAGCATCTGAACAATAATCTCCAAAATGTAATTTCAACTAAAGCGAAGACAGCGAGCTTATTCTCCGCGCAACAACAATAACAACAACAGCAGCAATAAAAAAAAAAGTGTGATTAAAAAAGGCCTCACACACAAAAAGCCCTCTATTATTTATTTGAGGCAAGTAGCTGTTCTTTGTGTTGACCCAGTTGTAATTAATTATTAGTTTGTACTAATGTAAGCAGTGAATACCAACATTTGTATTTCTTGACAACTCTGTCCATTGGTTAATCGTGCTCTAATGTGTGATAAATAATGAGAGAGCTCAAAAATCTTTTAACACGGGAACAAGAGAACTGCTGTGAATCCTGACCTGAATCTTTGATCTCTGAAGTAACAGCCAAACATCATGAACTGGTACAGTAAAAACAGCGCCGCCGTAAAAGAGAGACAGACAAAAATAACTGCCGTTTGTAGAGAATTTAACATCTGAGCAAGCAGCGAAGCTACGTCGTGCGCAACAACACCACATCCCAATTAAAGAAGTAACACTTGACACTTGAAAATCCCCGAGTAGTGCCACCATGACTCACACCTCGTTTCTCTCTCCTCCAACGTCACCTCATTACTGTCTTACCTCTCATATTCCAGGTTGTCGTGGTCACAGCGGGAGTCTTTGTGCTTCTCCCAGTCCTTCCCGTGGCGGCACGTCGTCAACAACACGATGTCCTTCCCGTTGTGGATGTGATGGAGCGCGTTCCTGGTGTCGGAGCCGATTCCTGTCAGATAGCGCTTCCCTTTGAACATCAGCAGGTACTTCCTCCGCGGCGGGATGGTGTTCCTCACCAGCCAGCCGCGCTCGCCACCCTTCTGCGGGTGGTCCTTGGAGAACAGCGGAATGGAGATGTCGAAGCCCGGCCTGAAATGCTCAGTGTTGAGGCTGGCTTTGGCTAACATGGCCTGGCCGATGTTGAAGCCCAGGTCCTCTGTGTAGTTGGGCCACGTGCCCGAGTACAGGTTGAAGATCAGGTGGTTCCTCCCATCATTCCACAATGGGTAACCACGAATACGCTCATCCATATTGGGGATGAACTGTCCTGATAGCTGGTCCCGATCTAAGGTGTCTACCCCGAGCACGAACACACACGCTTCGCGCGGGTCGGACGTGTAGTACCGCGACTCCGTTATAGACGTCAGGATCCTCTTGTAGCTCTCCGACACGTGATCGTTTTTCTCGGACGGATAAATATAAACCCTGAATCCCTCGCGTCCCCTGCGGCGACACCGCGAGAAGTCGAAGCAGGTTTCCATGCGACAGCGGCTGTCTCTGTAAATGGCGGACCAGGCCTGCCGCCGCTGGTGCGGCAACTCCACCGTCCCCGGGTCGGTCTGGAGTTCGTCCAGGTGGGCATAGCGGGGCAAGAAGGCCCGGTCTGTCCAGTTGGGCCACGGCCGCATGACCTCGCCCCGCTGGCGCGTCAGCAGGCGCAGCATACGCAGCTGGACTCCTCCACCGCAGTAAAAGAGGAGCAGCCAGCAGCACGCACACAAGCCCAGCAGGACATACTTCTTACGCGCCTGCATGGGGGCCTGTCACTGTCTCTTTTTTCCGCTCTGTCTCTTTTCTCTTCTCCTCTGCCCCTCAGCTCTGTGGCCTCACAGGGGCGTGGGACTGACTTGTGGCTTATAACAAGGAGATTCTAACAGAGGACAATGTGTTAACAAGGACATCACTGCCTCAGAGTGTGGCCCGGGCCACGCTGCCATTCAGGATGACGCGATGTGAGATTCCGACTCTCTCAGTCTCTCTGCGCCTTCCCCATTTGCTCTCCACTGTGCTCTCAGATGTGTGTGTCAGGCCGTCTCTGCTGCTGCTGCTGCTGCTGCTGCTGCTTCTGCTCTCGCTGCTGCTGCTGCTGCTGCTGCTTCTGCTGCTGTGTGCATTTCTTCCGCTGCTCAGCCTGGTTGGGAGTGATGAAGGGCGATTTCTCCGCTCTCTCAGGCCAAGCGCGCTGCCTCATGGTGCCTGACGTGACTGCTGTCTGCAGGGCCCCTCCTGGAGAGAAGTAAACAAACAAGAGTACAGATCAGTACACAGAGCGAGTCTGCGAGTAACACTGGTTCACGCGCCGGGAAGAGGAGTGAAAACTGTCGTCTCAAGAGAGTTAGCACTTTTGTTAGCTCCCTGGATATGTTTTCATGTGGGACAGCTTTTCATTTTCCATCTAAATCACATTTAACACACAAACATCATCAAAAAGCAATGAAGCAGAACAGCTGCGTGATGTTTCACAGGCAGCAGGCGGACGGCGTTAACGTGCATCGGTCTTCAGGTTGAGCTCATAACTTTTTCAAATACATATACTACAATAAACCTAATACTGGTTTATAAAACTTATTTATTAACTTATAAACCTAAGTTGCATTGCTGAACACGAACAAAGACAACTTCCAGATCACCTTTCTTTCCACTGACAGTGACTTTCATGTTAAGTTGAAAGTTACGTACTACAGCTTTAAGAGTTTATCTTCTTCAAATGCTGCTTTAACTTTTTGTGATGCGTTGTGTTTTGTTCTTTTTCTATGAATTTGGTTATATCACCTTGAATCTGGCTGTATGGTATGAAAAGTGCAGTCTTGCCCTGCTTAGCCACTCCTTAAATCCATCTGCTACTGAAGGCCACTTGTCTCTGACTGTGGGTTTGATTCCCAGCTCCGCTAGCCTACATGCCGATGTGTCCTTGGGCAAGACACTTGCTCAGGACGGCTGTGCAGGCAGCGTGTGAATGGGTATGAAAGACGAGTGATAGCAAATGCACTGTATGAATGTTTGAGTGGTCATGAAGATGAGAAAAGCGCTATATAAATGCAGACATTTACAATATTTAGCAAACCTGTGACGTGCAGTTATTTCTGGAATAGTCACTTTTATGCGTGAGCATGTCGAATCCAGTGCAGCAGACCGGACTCGATATTATCACGCTTCCTCAAACTCCAGTTGGACTGAGATACAGTTGCAGATGCAGCAGAGGAGAAAATATGAGGGAAAAACAGCACCGTTATGTCGCAATGAATCATCCATTCACCGTAAAGATATAAGGAGAAGGCTTGTCTTTGTTGCTCTTGCAAAACTGCAACGGTTTTTCAACCTCAGACGTATTTTTCTTGCCAAATATCAACCAGTGAGACCCCGACGAGTACAGTATACTTTTATATATGTGCGTGTGTGTGTGTGTGTAAGGCGGGAGGACACACCTCACAGTGACGGGCAGTGTTCTTAGTGCCAGCTGCCACACAAAGGCAGCTTTCAGGTCTCACCTGGCCGCTCTCACTCCCTACCTCTCACTCGGCATTCCTCATTTCTGCCTCTTCTCCAGCCAAGCAGAAATGATGCCTGCCTCCTCTGTTTGTGAGAACATGAGCAGCACAACTGCTGATGGAGGGTAAACAGAGAATCCTCTCATGTCCTCGCAGCACAAAGACCAAGTACAACCAGATTTAATTGTTTCAGTCTCCACAGACCAACTCAGTGTGCACCATTTTATTCCAATATCATGTTTTTTTGTTGACTTAAAGGGAATTTAACGTTCAGGAGGCCGGAAAAAAACCCTGCAGCCACCCACATCTAAACAGCTGAGCCTTTAAGTGAATTTTTCTGCAAAAAAAATGCAATGATTCTCTCAAGAACTTCTTAAAATAATGCATTGATAAAGAGAAAGAAAGGTCACAGTGACGTTGACCTTTGATCACCAGTCTATTCCGTGAGTATATTACAATAAGTTATTAATCATAATGCCGTAATTACAGTTACTATTTGTTTGTGTGTTCGTGAGCAGGATTATGCAAATGAATTAAAGGTGTAGACAGTTTTTTTTTGCAAGACTGGGCTTTGTTTTTTTTTTATTTAGCATTTTACTGAGAAAAGTTGCAGAGATTGTTAAAGAAAAATAGGCGTACAGGTAAAATGTTCTGAAACCTTTGTAGTGTCAAGTCAAATATATTTTTTCACAGATAGGATTTAGCGTCGTAATTATCTGTGCAGTTGTTTCATTCGTGCTGCTTTCATGTTGTTATTCCTCAGATGACAGTACATTTTAACTGGAGTTGTAGTTAATGTATTTCTGTTTCATGGACAAAAAGAGGACAGGATCTGTAAATGTATTGATCCAGGAAGAAGACATGTACTGTTGTTTTCTTGCTTTCTCCAAAGTGTAGTTTTTTTTTCTCCACAACATACACACTATAGAGTATATGTAGATATCTATATATATAGATATCTATGTATATCTATATATATATATACATAGATATATATATAAATGTATATAAGACTTTGTCAAGTTCGCTGTAACCTTACAGAAATGTCACATATTTAACACACACACGTGAGTATTAGGGCCATGAGTGATATTTTTATTTATTTTTATTTTTAAAACAAAATGAACAATAATAAAAATAATGAAAATAATAATAATAATAAAAAAGAGCCAGAATTATGACTTTAACCACAGAAAAACGATAGGATTTTGGCTTTTGGCGCAGATGTGTGTTAGGTAGCTCCACTAAGCCCAAATCTATTTCCTTGCCACAGCAACAGCTAACCCCAAGATTGTGGCGTCTCCAGGGCAAACAAAAACCCCGGGGACTGAATTTACTTTCCCTAACACAGGTCAATCATTCCGTGAACCAACATCCTTTCCTAAACCAGTGTTTCCCAATCCTGGTCCTTGGGGCATTCCTGCCCTGCATGTTTTAGATCTCGCTCTCCTCCAACACACCTGAGTGAAATGGTCAGCTCGTCATCACGCTCTGTAAAAGCCTGATAACGACTCATTCATTTGAATCAGGTGTTTTTTCAGGGATCCCCAAGGACCGGGGTTGGGAAACACTGGCCTTCCTAAATAGACGAAAATCCTCCCCAGAACTACTTCCTGTTGTGGACGAAATAATTGGCGCTGCAGACAGATGTGAACGTGTATTTACAGTGAAGCAAGGCTTTATTTATAACTGACATGTGACACAGAGGTGGAGCAACAGCCAAATCAGAGCTGACCACTTTTTATACACCATGCACTCTTAACGTGCACATGTTGTGTATGTGTGTGTGTGTGTGTGTTCCCCACTGATTGTGATAACCCTCCCCAATGCATTCATGTTCTTGGCTCATGTTCATGGTCAAAACATTGTCTCTGTCCAACCGTCTGGCAAAAATCATCATCACTTTGGAGGCTAGAAAATATTCCTTCCTGGACCCAGCGCGTTCAGCTGCTTGGTTTGTTCTCTGACCTTTGACCTTTCCCCCCCCTGGAGAGCATAAGCTCTCGTCAAAAAAAGCCACCAAATCTGACTTTGTCATATGTGAGTCAAGTGATAATTGTGTGCTCTGTGACACCTGCGCTCAACGAACGCGTCGTAAAACGAGCTGTAATAACACGGCACTGTCGTGTGATAACAGTCATTAATCAAAATATAGTCATTTTGCAGTTAAGTCTGTTTCCTTCACACTTTCAAAAACCTGTTGCCTGTTATTTTGTCTTTTCATCACGATCGCCCTCGCTCAGCGATCACCCCACGGGCGAGTCGATAGTCTGTTTGGCACGTTTCACACATCAAAACACACATTTCATCACTATTACGTAAAAACGAATGTTAGTGCAACATTTAACTGATGATGAATCTGGAATAAACCACACACTATGGTGGACACCTCCCTCAATAACTATCCAAACAACACAGGGAAACATACATAACAATAATCAGTGTTACAATTGATGTGATAATACAAATATAATATCTAGTATTTAGGATGTTATGTTAGGGTCGCGGGTCTCAGCTGACATAGGGCGATAAGTGGGGGGTCAAACCGGGGACAGTTCGCCAGTCCATCGCAGGGACACACATGGAGACAAACAACCATTTAACCATTCACTCTCACACCTATGGTCAATTTAGAGCGTCCAATTTACCTAATCCACATATATATGCATGTTTTTGGACAGTGGGGGCGAAAACCACTGCACACACGGGGAGAACATGCAGAAGAGGACCATGTTCCATCCGGGGCTTAAACCCGGTCTTCTTGCTGCAAAGGCAAGAGCGCTAACCACTACACCAATACATCATGTGTTTTCAAAAGTTTGCCTTTAATTAAAAACAATTCATGTGAGACAAGACAGAACCCCAACCTTGTTAAAAAAGTAACTAAGTAACTTATGCTACTAACTTGAGGACATTTTTAGACCAGTACTTGTACTTGTATATGTAAAAAAATGCTATCAAAATACTCAAAGTACTCTTTCCACCTCTGCCGTGCACAAACCAGGTTACAATACAGCATCAAAGTTGGTTAGCCATGAGCTAACATGGCAGTTCACAGCACCTGGGCTGTCCGGCGAAGCTTTATTTAAACACATTTCCCCAGCACGTGTGTGAACGCCACGGCTTTAGCATCTGCCGCCCTGTGTGTGTGTGTGCCAGATAATTCAAGGTTAGCTAATCTACTTGTAGAGCTGTAAGTGGACGGATTTTATTCTGCACCTCCCCGCTGATTCCACTGCTGAGACTAAACTCCCCCAGTAGATACGGACACTTGGGATCCCATTACATATTCCTTATCAATAATTCATTTGCTCTTTTAGTTAAGGCATTGATTTGCCTCTCTTTCTTTTTTGCACCCATGCTCCAACGCATACAATTAGACTTCCATCTCCTTCAGGACACACTCCAGTGAAAGCTGTGCAGGAGCGCCGTCCTCGTGATTTGTGGTTTGTGGGGATAATTGATAGTGACGGCAGGAAGGTGTAATAGAAAAGTGATGGAGGGTATCATTATGGTGATGGTAATACTGATGGGCATGAAGTATTTATTCCATTGCCTTATCAAACCTAATGCAGTTTCACATGAGGACGCCATTGCCTTTGTCCTTCTCCGTCCAGGTGGAGATTTAAGCGCGCACAATGTCTCTCAACAACAGGAGCTTCAATTTCCATAAGTTACGCTGCCATTTGACAAAATGACACCGTCATAAAACGCACTCGTCCTTCCATTTTACTCATCAAACACCGGCAGCTCAACGCTTGTAAGTGGAACCAACTTGAAGTGTTTCTGACGTAATGAGTTATTGCATGAAATGACCTGTTTCTACAGAACTAACCAGGAGAAAAAAGGAATTTAATTTGCTGTTTGAAAGCATGTTTGTGAATTTGAAAAAACAATACATTTCAAGGCCCTTGAACGTTTTTGAAAATCTCCCTAAATAGACATTGGTCATGGAATTTGTTTGACTTTTGTGCAAGAAAGAAGTTAAGTTGATATTTAGGTAAATGTCTCCCGTGTTTGTTACGACGCCACCTACTGTTTCATGCCCTGCATTGCTTGATGTACGTAGAACAAAGGTCGAGTTATGGACACTGACCACTGTCTCTCTCGCTGCCTTTGACGTGAGTGGCGCCTGGAAAATTCAAATATCAAGACCTCTGTCTCAGCAAACAGAATTACAAAGACCGACTTGTCCAAGATCCCCAAGGACAATCACTGGTCCAGATGCAGAGCGTGCTGCAGATCAATAAAAGTGGACGCCCATGGACGAAGCTAAAGCTGTGTCAGCACATTCAAATTTGAGGGCATTGGTCCTGGAAAGTCCTTGAAAAGTCCTTGAATTATAAATCAACCAATATGTGGGAACCCTGCCGAACTGTACGTTGACATTGTGTCCCCCCCTTTGACAACCAGCAACAAGGATGAATGCAAGCGGGTGAACCTCGGGGACAAGCCCAGACCTGACCCCCCCACACACACACACACACACACACACACACACGTGTGTGTTACAGTCGGACGCACACACGCACATGAAAGTGGCTTTAAGTGGTGAGAGAAGTCCCTCTGTCGTGAATCAATGATGGATGATTATGGTCGGGTGACTCGGGCTGGGAAAGGCCTGTGGGTGAAAAGACACGGTTCAAGGAAAGGTGAAGGCAGGTGTCAGAGCGCTACACCGCTCCACTGTTTTCTCATTTGTGACGGAGGAACAACCACCTGGGCTTTTTTCACATGTCGTTGACGTCTGTCCTATAGGGCTTTAGGGCGGGGCAATGGATATCGTCATATTGTGATACAACTTTTCCTGATTTTAAAGGCTGTTGCATTGATAATTGTATTTATTATGCGGAATAAATTGTGAAATAAAACAAAATATTGTAAATGAAATATGATAGAAAATGAAAATCAACACCATTGCATTTAGATAAAGTCTCTAAATAACACCTATAATAAACATAATTATTTGTGTCACATAAATATCCTTCATTTAACATTAAAAAGAAATAAATCAGGTATTATCTGAACCCATAAACAGTAGAAATCTTGTTTCATTGAGAAGCACAAGCATCTCAAAAGAGTACATCAGGAAATAGCCTAATAATATGCAGATATTATTTATAAGATTTACATGGTGATATATCAAAATCATATGACGTAAAAACAAAAAAAACAATGTACAATTACAGTTAGTCTATAATTTTGTTAGGATTATTTAAGGCGTAAGGTTTTTCCCCCTCTAGTGTTCCCACTTCGCTGACTTTAAAAAAACAACAACAATAAAACACACGTTTGTGCTGTTTTTCTTATTCAATTATTCCTGCTTCATCCTCAAAAGGGAGCGAGGGCAGGTGGAATGAACACTTAATCACAGACCTTGAAAAGAAAAAATACACTCTGCAAGGCCAAGAATTCTTTGATCATGTGTTGCCTTTAGAGAACAGTGAGAGTGGAGCCGGCAACGACACAGTGTAAAGAAAGACTTCATATAAAAGGGCAGTTGGACCAACCAACTTCTCTGCACAATGTTCAATAACAGTGCAGCTGCACCTTACTTTACTGAACCTCTCCAACACACAGTCCTCTGCTGCCTTCTTCAGCCAGGTAACTTTCACTCAGTCATTTGCAGCTTTGCCGTGAAGAAACATGCCTTCATTTGTTCATTAAAATATTGATATCAACAGAGGTGAATATTAACGAGGTCACACTCACAGTGTATGAGAGGTGTAGTTTTTTTTAATCAGGACTTTTACTTTTACTACATTTGAATTGGTGTTGTCAGTTATTAACGGCGTTAACGCAAACCCACTTTAACAAATTCTAAAACATACAGAACCAAGTGCCACGAGATAAAGGCGTTTAACAACTCTCCATCCAACCATTTTTGAACCATTTTTTGTTGTTTTGCTTCTCTGTATGCGTACGATGACTTTACTTGTACTTTTGATACTTGAGTATATTTTTTCACAAGATACTTTCGATACTTTTAATGTAAGCGACTTTAATTAAGTGATTTTCTTATCTGTGAGTTTTACTTTTACAAGTTACAGTTACCAGTTACAAGTCATTCTCAGTTTCGGTTTTATTTATGAAATTATTAGGTATTTGTACTTTTACCTAGTAATTTATAGTAATTTTATATATATATATATATGTATATGTATATATATATGTATATATACACATATATACATACATATATAGATATATGTATATATCTATATATATATATATAGATATATACATACATATATAGATATATGTATATATATACATATATATATATATATATATATATATATGCATATATAGATATATGTATATATATATATATATATATATATATATATATATATATATATATATATATATAGATATATGTATATATATATATATATATATATATATATATATATATATATATCAAATAGTTTTATCTCTATTTTTTGTGCTGCTGTCTTGACCAGGATATGGCAATGAGACCTTTCTGGCTAAATAAAGGACACATAAATAAACAAATAAAAACAGGAAGCTGATGCCAACTAATAGTAACCACGGCAACTGCTGATTTGGGGCGATACATCGACCAAACTCTAACCCTTTCCCGTTCCTCTGAAATCACCGGTGTGGGAATATTTAGCGTTCACTGTGAGCTTCGTCATAAACGTCCGTGTTGTCGAAATTTTTAACCATTTTAACGACTTTTTTCTGGATGAAATCTGATTCTGAAGCTGATAAACAAGAGCGTGGTCTGGAGGACATGGCGAGGTCAGTGCTTTAAAAGCAAAGGAACATGTGGAGGTAAAAATAAAGAAAAAAAAAAGGTGAGGCTGAGGAACATTAAAGGAGGATTTAAGGAGTGATATTTCACATGTGACAGCTGGACTTCCTGCTCCCCACCATTCGGTTTCCCCTCCACCGTTTCTGTGTCTCTGCAGCTTTATTAAGTTTTTCACAAGAACACAATGGAAATTTGTCATTTCATTACGGCTTCTGTTTGATTTGTGTTTACACAGCAGCTCGTTCCGCTCAGATTGAAAATGAAAAGTGACGCGTTCTGAAATGGATGTCACCGATGATGGCCTTTCTCGCAGGGAAAATGCTGCTTCTGTCTGTTTGTGTTTTTCTCCAAATGGGATGCTGTTCACTGTATGAAGAGATTTCTGTCTCTCAGGGACACGTTGACTTTTCTCTCATTTATTTGCCGTTGTTTTTTTTGTTTTTTTTGGCACAACCGGTAGTGTAATCACTCAGAAATAAAATCCACCTCCACAGCAGTCATTCTGCAGGTAGCAGAGTCATTACCAGAGTAAGAGAAGCGGCCGGATTATCATTAAATCTGAGAATGATGTAGGTCGTGAGTGACACAGAGCAGGTTGTGAACTGACACAGGAAACGCCAGACGCCTGGGAAAATGAAATTTACGCCTCTTTCCGAATGTTAAGCTTGTAAAGAGCGTCCAGCCTCCGACACAAATCTTGGACGATAGCGCTGTAAAATGCCAGTGTGTGGCTCTCTGTGTCGTCTGTCTGAACTATACTTAAACACACATCTGGCATGTGTGTTATTGCTGGCGACATATTAGTGCAGGAAAATGAAGCGTTTTGGAGAAAACACAAATCCTGTGGTTCGGTGACAGACCTCAGTGGAGCTAAAATTAAATCCGGGTCTCTGTCATTAGAGGATTGAAAGATACGGCAGACGGTGAGACCAGAGGACCGGAGGACCAGAGGATTCCAGAAGTTAGCGTCTCTGGTGAAACCATTTGGGTAAAATATGTAATTGCAATTTTTCTGACATTATGCGTCTGTAGAGAAGAGGATTGGTGCCACGTGGGAATGTTTTTTTAAAAACAACATTTTGAGATTGGAGTCAGACTTTTTAGTATGAATGTAAACGACATCCATTTGTATTTAAAAGTCACAGCTTCTCAAGTTCTCATTCTTGCAACAGAGTTTAGTTTTTAATATTTGTGATGCGTTCTGATGTGTGAATAATAAATGTTGTTATGAATTCTCCACTGAATTCTAAATTGCTGCTCAAATCAATCGAACAGAAGTCAGACTTCTGAGATGTCAGTGGGAATTCTGACTTTTCTCCCTCAGAATTCTAAGATTTAAGTGGGAAAAAGTCTTCTTTTTGTCTTCCGTAAGACTGTGATTTGAGCTGCCATTTTCAAGCGAAGCTTCAGATTATTTACAGTGTTAGAGAATTGAAAACAAAATTGACTCTTTCAACATGAGATACCATCAAAATATGAATTACTCTGATGCCAGGAGAACTTAAAGCTGTACTCAGTAACCTTTAAAGATGGAAAGCATGTAGTTGACATTGCTTGCAACTTTGGGACTTGCTAACTTTTTTTTCAAATTTGATTGAAAAGAGAATTAGAATTGAAATGTTCTGGCATGATAGATAGTTATCATACTGATTCTGATTATCAATCAAAGCTGTACATGTTTTTATTATCTGTTTAAATGTATTGCTATACTGTACACTGGGATGATCTTGTACTTATTACTTATAGTTTCAGTCCTGGTTGATTTGGCAACATCTGTAGTTTCTGTGGTAACGACGCCATCAAAAAATATAAATAGATGAAAACTCCACAGACGGGTAACTGATCTGTATCTGCTGCAGCGCGGCCAAAAGATGTCAGTGGTGTTTTTATCAAAGCAGTCAGTCAATAGTCGGCCTTCTTATTTCATCATATCATGAATAAGTGTGAACCTTGTGTGTGTGTGTGGGGTTTTTTCACAGCTGGAAAACTCCGGCCTTCTTCTAACAGCTCGCTGTGGCTGCTGCCTCCTCGCTGAGGGAGTGAGTGACCACTGGTTTGCAGAGATGCATTTTTAATCACTGAGCACTCACCGCAGTGATAAACACACACACACACACACACACACAAGGGTTTGTTTTTGTTCCACAATAAAAGCCACAGTAGGTTTGTGTCAGTTAAAGTCTCGATGTGATGCAAGTCACAACACACCTCGCATAAGCTGTGAGTTCAATGTATGTATACGTATATATATGTATACATACATTTAAAATTAAAATTAAAATGAAACTGCATTATGTGCAGACTCCATCAGTTCTATTGAATTGTAGTTTTATCATGTTTTTGCATACTTGTTACATCCCTGTTTCATTGTTTATGGTATTTCTGTTTTTGTATATTTTATATCGCTTATTTTCTCTCATATTGAAGTGCTTGTCTGCCCCCGCTGCTGTAAACAAGTGAATTGCACCAGTGGATCAATGAAGTCCAATAATATAGAATCAAAAATGATTTTAAATCATCCAAAGCCATCATTTATAACGTGTTTCTAAAATCCTTTTTTTCTTTTTTTTAAATGCTATTTGTTGAAATCCTTTTAGCCATTTTAAAATAAAGCAGTCGGGGTTAAAAACAACAACTCAGAATGAGAGTGGAGGAGACAGCGTGGTTGATTCTGACGACATCACGTCTGCATCACCTGAGAGAAAACACTATCAGCATTATCATAATAACCAAGTGCACAATCAACCCACTCAGTCAAAATGGAATCACTGCTTGTGTTAATTACAGTTTGCTCGGGTTCGACACAGTGGATTTTTATCTTTAATTCACGGCTGGCTGTAAGGACGTGAAGTGTTTTAGAAGCCGATTATGTAACGACATAAAAAAAACATATTTGAATGGTCTCAATCAAAAACAAAAAGCACATTTTAAACAGTGAGTTGTCATTGCAGATGGTTGGTGTGTGTCTGCCTCAGCCAGTGTGTCCGTGTGGGCTCTATAGGCGATAAATTCAGGCTGACAATACGAGTCCAAGAGGGTTTGTTTGTGGTTTCTATGGTGACCCCAATTGTGTTTGCCCACGTCAAGATGTAAAGAAAATGCTCCACCCTGGTGGACAATAAAGACTTATTCTATTCTATTCTATTCTACGCCCGTTCCATTCCATGCGACCTGGGTGCTAAGTGGACACCTTTAAGTGGGCAATCATGCTTTCAGTATGGGCCAAACAAGGGTGGGGCCACCATGGAAACCACACACAAACCCACCTGGGAGCCCGAATATAACCTGTATGGGGCCCATATGTACATAGGTCATACTTTTCATGTCCTTGTATCCAGAGACACAAGCTATGGTCCGTGTGACGTAAATATCACCAACTGCCCATCAGACTTTTACCGATGTAGGCTAGAGCCGTCACGTTTTATTCAAAATTCCATATTATTTCCTGCTTTTGATGCAGTTACGTGCTTATTTTACTTTCTCACGAGCCAAATAAATACTGATGCGGTAAAAATAAATAAATAAATAAATAAATACACAAATAAATATAGAGACACTGTCTCCAGTGACAGACCTGCATTAACAGCTTATAAGTGATCCGTGCTCGGCCTTTAAAATCGAGCTCCTCTTACGCTCCCACACACACACACACACACTATTTTATGCACAATTTGGTGAGAGCTGAACAAATGGCTTTTTTACTTGCTGTCTCTGTGCAGCTACTCCAGCATTTTTCCATTAGCCGGACCACCTCGGAACCACAATGTGCCATAAACTTAATCAAGCGCTGGTTCTTTTTTTTCTTTTTTTTTATGAGGCCATTTTTTATAATATGTACAACAGCGCGTTACTCCCCGCCTTAATAACACCGCGCTTTTGCCCGGCGTGGGCTGAGGGACTCTTGACACGGTTAATAAGATGTTTACCTCCAGCTTAACGCCCTGCTAGTGCAACCATCCCATCCCGGCCGCGCTCACATTCCAAACCCAGCATAATTACAAGCTGGGTTGATTAATTATGTCTCGACAATATGCTGCACTCCAACGCCACAAGGGCTAATTAACAGGATGAACAAGATGAGGAGGGACAATTATTAGAAGGGTTCAAGCTCTCGCACTCTGAATTTGGCAACGCTGTAAGATCACGGTGGCTAACACCGACACACACGTCTCAGAATATGTAATATTTGCAAGACCGCTGCTCAGTGTTGAGGGTGCAGGGCTGTGACACCTGACAACACACACACACACACACACAAGTGTCTTTTTACTAACCTTCCTACCTGCAACTCGTCTTATCTGGGCAGCTTCAGGCTGGAGGCGGTGCCATCACAGACCGCAGATCAGATGGGCTTATAAACAATATGACCTTGACAAGACAAGGGAAGATATATGATCTGACCCTGGGATAAGAAGCAGCTGCACATTCCAGCCAAGGTTCAATTAGAGCGGCGTCCCTGACCTCGGAGATTAAAATCATTTTTAAGATTTCTGAACCTCTGTGTGTGTGTGTGTGAGTGAGGGGAATAACGTGTTTCATTATTTATGAATATTGAACTATTAAAATTTCTATTTGGTTTGTGTCTCTAAGCTTTCAGGAAAATGTTCAAGAATTTCCTATCACATTATATACTGCAACGATTATTCGATTATTAGTAAATCAATTAGTGTTGTTTTTTAATAGTTTCTATTTATTTTGCTCCAGATAATAATAAGAAATCATTAAAAAAAACCTGAATCATTTTAGTTTGGGGAGAAGAACAAGACATTTGAGGACATCATCATTTACAGGTTTGAAAAATACTGATCAATAAGTACTCCATGAATTGAGAAAATAATCTACAAATTGATTTATTCATTATGAAAGTATTTTTTCTTTATTTCTCAGTGTACCTTTGTCTGTACTCTACCTTCAAGTTTACACTGTTTGGTCATGATTGTCACAAACAGAATATATGTGATTCACAATATCATTGCGATAATTGTGAAAATGTGCTTTAATATCACTTTTCTCTCTATGTATGTCTCTACTCTTCCCTTAAGGATTTGTATCTGTAAGCATACAATTACAATTATTCAATAATAAATAATTTAATTAATAATAAATTTAAAGCTAAATGTTCTGTGAATGAATTACAACTTTGTTTTACACTTACTTTAAATATATATATATGTAGAATAATAAATTCTGCAAATTTGTTTCCGGACCCTACAAAATCTCTTCTGGGACCCATCTGTGGGTCCCGTTCCAGTGTTTGGGAATCATAAGAGGGTATTGTGTACAAAACTATGGATTATGCACAAATCTCATGAGGATGAAGGGGTCGCCAATGACAACAAAGTCATCTCTCCTGGATCAGGATCCTCTCTCAGTCGTGTTGGTGCCACGCCCTTGAAAATGGCAGGACTTTATTTGTGCTCAGCAAAGGTTGTCATCTTTTTTCTTTTACATTATAAAGTAACAAGAGACTTATAATTAAGTGCCGCACTGAACTCTGGCAGAAGTGTTGGTTTCTTTGGGACGCGTTAATAAACAAAGCACTTAGGATGAAAAGCAGGTCATTTCCAGCTCCTTCCTGAGTTATGAGGTGATACAACTTGAAGGCAAAGGAAAAAAAAAAGAGGCATCCACGACAAACGGCAGGCAGAACATTTGCTCTTTGGACGGCATCGAGAAGACACGGCCTTGTGGTGTGTTGGGTTTATAAATGAGATGCTTTTTTTCAAAAGAAGCTTTCAAGTTAATGGAAATTCCCCCACAGCTCTAAAGGAACAGATACTCTTCATCAAGGTTTATATGTAATAAATATGTGTCTGTAAATATACACACACACACACACACCCGGTCCCCTGACACCTAAAATTGTATCATTTTTGTACATATATATAGTGTAGATATATATTATATATAATTTCATACTTCTGTGTTTTCACTGGATTCCTATTTTCATGTGTAAGTGTGTAAAATGATCCAATCAGTCACTGTAACAAAATACGTTCTATCAATGGTTGCATTTCTAAAAATAAGTCTTTGTACTGTAATGACAAAGTGGCAGCAGCAGCAGCAGGACTGAAGTTAGTGGAAATTGAACAGGGTCTTTGAATGCATCTCATAAGCTGCTCCCGTTCAGCTCAACACACAGCGAACCCTGGATTATTTTTACTAGCTCTCATGTACCAGAGTTAAGAATGTTCAAATATTCAAGAAATAATACGACTGTAGATTTGAAGAACATTTTACTTCAATAATGTGTCCACTTATTTCACAATAAAAGCCTTACGCTGGAGTGCTTTTACTTTGAAACAGACACAACAGGTGTAGTGTTCGTAACACACTGTCTATTTTATACAAATCACAGGACCAAGTGCAGCTTGTGAGACGCTCATGCAGGGCCCCTTGTTTGTTTTTCCTGACAATGTAATATTCTGTACTACTTCTGTTTGTCTACCCCTGACGCAACCAGAGGCAACATGTTCCACCCAAATGATGTAGTGTTCCATTTGTGGTTGGAACTCGGACTTTCCTCGGTCCTGTGTTACTCAATTAATCAATTACCAAATCAATCGATTATTGATGAATTGATTTGTGTGTGTGTGTGTTTTTTAAGAACTAAAAATGTGAATATTTTCTAGTTTCTTTGCTCCATATAACAAAGAAATAATCAAAACTGAATCATTCTGGTTCATCTCCAAGTTTGATGAACATTGATGACATTGATCTGACATTTTTTCTGGCACAGCCGTCAGGGGCTTACGTGTCTTGCTCAAGGACACATCAGCATGTAGACCAGCGGAGCAGGGAACCAAACCCACAACCTTCCAAAACGAAGACTTTCTCTACCACTGAGCCACTGTTGCCCATATGTACATTTATGTTTCCAACTTCTCAACTGAAACAAGACGAATTCAAGGTGTGACGTCACTCCCAGTTCCCAGTTCCGACATAAATGGAACGCAGCATGAGAACCAGAATCATCCACTGAATGGGGAGTTTCCAACGCACAGAAAAGCATCATTATTAACAACATGAATCCATCACACTGTTGTCATTCAACGCCACATAATCTAATAATACATGTCAGAAAATGACTCCCAGTCTACCTGTCACTGACTCATGCACAGATCCGTTGCAGCCTCGCAGGTGTCAGTAGCAGGTTCACCCAGTTCTGAGCACTTGTCACTTCCCCTGGAGCAGTTTCAGCACAGCTCATGTGGAGCTCTCTGCTTTTGGCGACTAAAAACACCGACTTCTCTCAGTGACTGAGATCAATTTAGTCACAACTTCCTAATAAAGCACATAAACAGACACCAACCGGATGCGTCTGTGGGTGTTTAAGCATCTCATGTGTCTGTTCCTGGCTCACATTCATCAAAACACGCAAAACAAAGCCGGTGAATGACCTCACACACACACACACACTGATGTGAGGGCAGATTATTTACCTGTGATAACGAATAACAGTGAAAGTGACGGAGCTGAGGAGCGAGGAAACACATGACACACACACACAAACACTAAATTATAAATAAACAATAAACTATAATAAGCTGGACAGAGAGAGAGTTGTAGCGGCTGCTGATTAAAGGTGAAAACATCACAATAGTCACAGCCGCAACATGTGCGGTGTCATATGTGGACGGACAATGAGACGCTGCTGCTGCTGCGCATGTGAATGAAAGATCACAGCGTTCAGAGCACACGGTGTGAGGAGAACGAGCGGACTCTGGATAATCCGATCTTATATTTTCATCACAACCATTGTTACTTGGCTGCATCAACGGAGGCAGCGGGTATTTGGATCAGAAGGCAGCTCGATCCCCGCTGCGCTCCGCGGCTTCTCACGCCACACACAACACAAACACACACACATACACACAGAGAGCTCGACCTTACCGGGTGTCGGTGTCTCCACGCTCCTCTTCTGCTGCGTTTCCTCTTCACACCACGGCCGGACATTTGCGGGTCAATCCAACAGTGCGAGCGCGGCGCCTCATCCTCCTCGCCCTCCTCCTCGTCGTCGCCCGTGTGTGTAGTGAATGGTGACGAACGTGCGCGTTAAATTGTCCATTTTCCCACATCCACAACAGTCCGCACGTTTACGACCCGCCCCCGGGCGGCCGTGATTGGCTCAGAGGCTCCTCGACGTAGTCGTTACTCGCACGGTGAAGGAAAGAAAACACACACACACACACGCACACATCTGGATCTGCGACCCTCCGCAACTGGAGCGCTTTGGAAACGCAGATTTACGCACAGGCGGTGAAGCGACACTTTACCAGACTCCGTTTGCTCTATATCTGCTGATCACTACTGTTTTATTGCAGTCTTTTATATAGTATATGTATTTATGTATATGGTTATGTGTGTGTGTGTATGATTGTATATCTATTTCGATGGTGCTCCATTTATCTATCTATCTACAATACTGTACATGTGTGAGGGACATTAGTATAGTTACAGCAGTGATAGACTAGTACACTAGAAACTCTAGCATGGTTATATGTTATAGTTTCTATTTTAATTTACTATTTTCTCTGATGTTTTATTCATGAATGTGCAGATGAACCAACAACAAATAACCAATGTAGCACATTACTACTACTACTACTACTTCTACTAGGGACGCATGATATTGCACTGCTTATGCCGTTATCTGCAGAGGTCATTTAGCCTCTTCTGTCATGAAATTAAAATAATATTTTTCAAACTCATGTTGCAGCAGATGTGGAGTTTCTTCATTGTGCAAAATAAATAAAAAAAAGTAAGTGAGGTATCCAGGCCAGTGTACAAGACAAGGAGGTAAACAAGCAGCTACTACTGTTCATTTGCATGAAGGACCAATAATATCATTGACCAAAGGTGTCAAACCAGTGGCCTGCAGACACATGCAGCCCGCCACTTAATATCATGAAAACATTATAACTATGTTTTCATTGTGAATTACACATCATTCCATATCAAAGCAAGCACAATAGCTTTGAAACTCTGTGATTGTGTTGTCATTATAAGCTCATATTGCTCACCCGCGATTGAACTATTGGTTTTTCCCACTCACATAGTCAACTGGACAAATCAGTAACCTGCAATATAAGATAGCGTGGAGCCATAGATACTTGCACTGACTTCTCTGTCTTGGCCCAGATACAAAGTTAATCTCAAAAATGCTCTGATGACTAAAGACTTCCATCCATCTTCTACCACTGTAAATCCCAGCTCACATAGGGCGATAGACTGAGTCACAGTCCATCACAGGGCCACATAAAGACAAACAACCATCCACTCACACCCACAGTCAATTTAGAGTGTTCAATTTACCTAATCCCCAAAGCTCCATGTTTTTGGACTGTGGGAGGAAACTGGAGAACCCGGATAAACCCGCTCACATGGGGAGAACATGCAAACTCCATGCAACAGTCATGGTCTTCTGGCTGCAAAGGCAAGAGTGCTAACCACGACACCAACCATGTGGTGACTAAATGTATATTTATATATATATCTATATATATACAAACAGTATATATTTTACTTAAATAATAGTTAGTGAGGTTGCCAGGATACAAGACAAGGAGGTAAACAAGCAGCTTACCAGCCTATTGTTCTTATCTTGGCATGTTTAACATTAACATTTTAATGCTACCAATAATAAGTATTGGTCGATATTGTGCGGATAATATTGCGTATCGCTTCCTCATCTTTTGGCTTCTCCCTTTAGGGGTCCCCACTTCTGTCATTCCCAAACCAGCCTCCCTCTTGCACTATCCCTTGTGTCCAAATGATAATAATGCATCAAATTCAGCTAAAACTGCTTCACAGTACGAGACCTTCGATGGCTCTTTTGGAAGTGGTCTGCTGCAGTGGCATCTCAACAGCAGACAGGAAGAGAACGTGGCGATAAAATGAATGATTTAAAAAAGCCACCTTGCTCCTGGGATGCTGCCTTGACCCAGCAGAGGTGGCGGGGAGAGAGAAGAATGATGGCCAAGCTATCATCTATGATGGACAACCTGTGTCCCGCCCCCTGCAGGACACCATCACAGCACTGCTCATCACCTCCAGTGACTGAAACATCCGAAATGATGTAAAGTAGACCACATGTAACCCACTTATGTATACTCATCCTATGTAGAATATCTCACATGTGCTATGTTGAATATCATCTTAATATTGAGTATTTTTTATTGATTTGTGTATTGTCTTTTCTGCCATAACACATGAATGTCACCATTGTGGCATTAATAAAAAAAACTACTGGTTAAATTATGATTAGTTACTAGATTACTGACCCTTTATAAATCACTACAATGACCATATTCTACAATTATCACCTAGACCCCACTTTAGAATGATGAATGATGAACTTTTCCAATATTAACACATGTAGTGTGCATATTGTTGAATAGGAATAGGTTGTATTGATTAAATATTAATAAGGAAGAATAACAGCTTTTGTGCAAACTAGGTCCATACCAAGCAAAGCAGTGTTCATTAACATCCTTACTAAACATCATTAGTAGGTTATGTAAAGTAAACTCTTAACTTTTGACCTATCAGTGGTTAATTAAGAATATGGTCGTAACCCAATAATGTGTTAAGATGTGCTTTGTCTTTGACTAATTAAGGGTTCATCATGATAAATATGTATAGCCTAATATATGTATCTTGGCTTCTCATTTAACGTTAAAAAGGATAATAAAACAAAGAAAATTATCTTATAAAAGCAGACAATTGAAAGAATAAATAATTAAAAACAGGATATGAACAGCAAAACGGTCAAATGTGAAAGGCAGAAAAAGAGAGAGGATCTTCCTTTATCACCCGGACACATAAACAGATTTTCATATCAACATAATTTGCACACACAGGCGGTGTGTTCAGCAGTATTACTCCAAAGGTACATTCTATTTTGGCCTGTGTGGATAAATAGGCTGCCTTTATTTTGGTAACACACTCCACAGCCTGAAAGGATCTGCATGGGGAGGCTCAGAATCACCTAGAATGATAGGTTGTTTTAAAAATAGCAGCACAATTTTCATTATATGGCCTTCTTTATACACTGCGTTGATGAGGCGGAGTGTTCCAGCTCATGCGTGCCAGTCTAACATCCATGCCAATTTGTGCATTTAATGAGCTACAGCAGGAAAATAGCAGCTGAGAGTGACACAGCGCCTTGTTTCCCCCGATCAGGCCTGGTATTTCTGGGACTCTTGCGCCACCATGTGTTCGAATTCCCTCAGATTTCACAATGGCTTACACTTCTTCTTATCTCTCTTCTACGAAAAGAATATACTGACAATCGAAAGGGTTGACTGAATCTAACAACAATAATAATAATAATAATAATAATGATAATAATAACTTAACAAACATTCTAATAATAATCATATCTAATTTACAGTTTTATCTCCAAATTACATCATTACATTTGAGCACTCGACAGCAAAGACACCTGTCAGAGTTGGTTGAAAGATGCAGTGGTTCACAAAGACTGGGTTGAAGACCCATAGATGGGTCGCAGGAGATTTTATTTGGGTCCCCAATCAAATTTGCTGAATTTTCCCCAACCTTTTTACTCAGGATTTATTTGCATATGTCATCAATAACATGCATTAAAGGCGATTATTTGTTTATTGAAAATTCGGTTTCATAAATATGGCTGAGAAAGTTTAAGAAACACTAGTTTAGTGGACATTAATTTAAGATCTTCTTAAAAACAATGAAGTACAATGAAGTCAGTCTCATGTTCATAGCATTTTGGACAGCTAGCACACCACATTATGAAATGGGAGGCAATTTGCAACACTATAGACAACTTATTAAAGTTATATACCCCTAGATATACCACATATTATGTGTATTTAAGTTGATATATTAGCTATATATGAAGTATATATACTGTAGATATATATATATATATGTATATACATATATGAACTAATATGCATACATAAATAAATATATACACATTAGTTGGTGGACATAATTACATAATAAAAACCGAGAAGCGGTGATTTTTAGAATCTCGAATCTCCCATTGTTTTCATGTACCTGAATGCAGCATTACGCTCCTCCCACATCGGAAGTGAAATTGTGTGTGTTTGTATAACGCCTTCCGTCTAAAAGGCAAAGATCTGTTCCACTTCATAGATCTAATCTAATTTAATACTTCACACATGCATTAGTTTTGACTGACAAACCTCAGGAAGAGCCTGACAGACAAACCCGGGGACGTCATTTACCAGGTGGGTTATGACGCGTTCATGAGCGCGGTTGTGATCGTGCGCGCGCGCGCGTGTGTGTGTGTGTGTGTGTCTTGCGTTAGCTTTCTCCACATTATATAATTTCTCTGGACAAACATGTTGAACTTTAATTTCCTCTCGTCGGTGTTATGGCTGGTTCTTTTCAAGACAGTTGCTGGGTGAGCATGGATATATGAATGTCATTGTATAAAATCATGAAAGAAATTGTTCTATTTTTAATATTAAACTAAAGTCTGTGGAGTGAAGCTGTGCCGCCAGAGTTCGTTCAACCATTCGACAAACATTTCCAAAATGTCTGACCATATTTACAAGAAACTGAAGCACAAAGTTATCTAACGTGCGTCGTTACTCACTCACGTGACTGTCCGGCGACTTCTTTCAGACCGATAAAACGTCAGGAGTCACATGACATTACGTAAAAAACACTTAAATAAGTAATGTTTAATGATATCTTGTAACACCAGATACTTATCTTGCACACTTCGCTTACATGGTCGTCAATCCAATGATAATTAAATTAATAAGACATTTATTCAGATTAAGACTTATTGTTTACATGTGTTCCTGACAGAATATTCCATTGCATTTCCATGTAGTCAGATCATGCTCCACTTACTCCAACAGGACATCATAATCTAATGATCTGATTCTTTTATTTAAAACATTTGTTTTACCTTATTTGGCTGTATGTTAGTGTAGTCACTGACTGCTTTATATTTACAACAGTAATCGATTCATTGTCCTTATTTTCAATAAGACCGTATTTGGATTTTGGGCTGCAACTACCAATTGTTTTCATAATTGGTTAATCTGTCAATTATTCCCGATTAAAATGTTGATCATTGTTTCTCAAATCCAGAAATGATGATGTTCCCAAATGTCGTGATTTTGGCCACAAACCAAAATGATTCAGTTTGAATGATTTCTTTGTTATATGGCGCAAAGAAACCAGAAAATATTCAAATTCTTAGAAGCTGACAAATTCATGTGAACAAAGTCTGTGTGCAAATACTAATCCTTTCATTCCCTTCTGTCTCACTGCTCTGCTCATCCTCTGTAGTAGTTCAGGTCAGAGAAACATAAGCAGAATGCTGGCACCGCAGGCCGAGCGGGTCATGGCACTGGGAGAATGGGAGCAGCGCTGGCAGGAGAACAGGACTGGCTTCCATCAGCCGACTGTACACAAGTAAGAATGAATGAATGAATGAATGAAGTAATACACAAGCGTGTAAAGCCATGTAAATTGTTTTATAATAAGAGGCAGACGAAGTTCAATCCTTTTACAGATGTATCAGTGTTTATGTATTGGTTATGTTACAATCAATATATTGGTGACATATTCATTCATTCATATCAGCTCCAAACATCCATATTAATCGGGCTCCATGCATTTTACAAGGCAATTGTAACAGAAATTGTCACAACAATGCAGATGTAAGCTTAACTATTAAAACACACGCACTCGCTGTTTCTTTTATGTTAGTGCTGTCATTTGAATCCTGTACAACTTTTAATTTTTCACAGGATGCTGGAGAAGAATATTGATAAAGTCCTGGCTGGACGGACGGGCGTTCGCATCTTCTTCCCTCTCTGTGGGAAAGCAGTCGATATGAAGTGGTATGAAAAAAAGCTTGTTCTATGCAGTCGGATCACATTTGCATGTTCTGTCATTTCTGAGCTCCCTCTCCTCTCTCCTGTGTGTGTGTGTGTGTGTGTGTGTGTGAATATCCCAGGCTGGCTGACATGGGCCATTCTGTGGTCGGGGTGGAGATTTCTGAAAACGGGATAAAACAGTTCTTTGAGGAGAGCAACCTGACCTACAGTGAGGAGCCTGTTCCTGCCATACCGGGAGCCAAGGTTTACAAGGTACATGGTACACATCACTGTAAACACAACTGCTTATAGCGTGCACAGTATATAACAGTTGTTATGGTTGTAATCATTTACTGAAACAGGAAGTTCACGGTCTACATCCAGGCGAGCATGTGCTGTAATATCATCATCTATTTTCCCACTAAATGGGAACATCATTTACAAAATAAATAAATAGATACATAATAAAGTATCTAACAACAACAAATCAACATCGTGATCTATTGAAGAAAAGCTGAAACAAGGGAATGAGACAATTAACTTCTCAGGAAGATGTTTAATGGCATGAATCAGAAGTAGAAGCTCATTGTGCCATACAATTCTGCCCCCTGGTGGCGACCTGGTATTTCTGTGTCGTTCCCTCTATTGCGTTTGGTTTTTATTGGGATTTTCAGAAAATGCTTTAATAGAAATGTTCCCTGGGGAAGGAGATGACGCATCAGTAAAACATTTTATTGACATGAATTATCTACTTAAATGAGTCTTTCTTCACATGTAAGCCTATTTAAATACATTTATTTACAAATCTTGTATGGTACATTTTTAATGTTACTTTATGTAAGTTTATGGACCTATGGCTAATAGTTTAATCGGAAAAACAATTAGAACAGAGTATCAATCTTTTGGTACTTGTGCTTCCTATTGTGTATAAAATCATATATGTGTCTATATCGTGTATCACAGAGGAAATTTCATGAACTCAGTGACACATTTCTAGCTGTTTTCATATCTTTATTTTTTTTCTTTTGTTCCACAGAGCTCGGAGAAAAACATCTCTCTGTATCAGTGTGACCTGTACAAGTTCTCCAGGTGCATAACCAGTATATTTACATTCCCCTTTCAAATGTGCTTTAAATAGCATTTGCTTACGATTTACCTTCTATAACAATGCTGCAGCTCCATCGAAGGTCAGTTCGGTGCCATTTGGGACAGAGGATCTCTGGTGGCCATCAACCCGGGAGACAGAGAAAAGTAAGAGACTGAAAAAAAGAAAAATTTAATTTATTCTAAGAATGTGTCAATTCACCATATTGTGTTTCATGTCGTCTTGTGCAGGTATTCCTCTCTCATACGTTCTCTCATGGCCAAAGACTGCAGATACCTCTTGGACACTTTATTGTACAATCCAGAGTTATATAACGGTGACCGTTCATACATATTCATATACAGTACATTTTATTTTACAGCCCCCCCCAAATACAGCATTTTAAAATCTATGACTTAATGGTTACTTTTTCAGGTCCTCCATTTTTTGTGCCTGATGAGCAAGTGCACAGCCTGTTTGGTGAGTGTTAGCTCGACGTGTCCCGTCATCCAGAAGGACATGATACTTTGGTATCCGTTAGAAACACGGGAACTTGACGTCCATTTGTGCCGTGTTTTCCCCCCTCAGGGAACAGCTGTGATATCGAGCTGGTGGATTCGGTGGACACCTTCGAAGACAGACACCGAAGCTGGGGACTGGACTATTTGACTGAAAATATCTTCCTCATCACTCCAAAAGAGTAGATCTCGGATAATGTTTTTAAATATAAGGCCTTGTGATGATCAGGCGAAATTAAAATGAATTTAAAAAAAAACAATTCTGAACGTAGTTCTTTTTCATAATTCTTGCATTAATAAATTATTTTGTGAACGTGTGACTGATACAATTTCAGTTTTTCCTGTGTTGAAACTAAAAAACTGAATTGACCTTAATACTAAGGTGTAAGAAAACAGGAAGTGGGAAATAGTGGTCACATTTAAAGTGAATGACCTTAATAATGGGAGTCCTGTTACGATGAGGGTCACTGTGGAGACAAACATCATGCATGACAGTGTCACCAAACAGGAAATGATGAAGATATTGAATATATCTTTAACAGTAAAGCCAAACCTGGCCATATATCTTCTATTGTTGTATAATAGAGCTGGAGTTTCATCATATTAGACTCAAACAAAAAGATTACAATTAATCACAAAAAAGTATAATTAATCTTATTTTAAGCTTAACATCATCTCCGCAGGTCAGCTGTGATGCAGTATGTGCATTGAAGCATAGAGGGCGCCAAAGCACTAGAAAGAGCCTCAGCCTCACTTACATGAATAGGCTGATGACTGATCAAGAGACCACGTGTTTAAGGGAAAGTGTGTATGAGGTTATACAGTATATAAAGTTAGATATAGACACATACGCCTGCTTATGACAAAACAAAAACCTTTATGTATGTATTATGACACCGTTTCTTTTAATGATCCACTTCCAGTTTGTTCTCATTAACTCCCATAAATTCCCAGTTCCCAGCTGGTCGAGCTGGTCAGCATGAAGGCCAGTCCACCATCTGTGAACGGGGAGCCTGAACAGAACACCACTGAGCGATGCTTATGACATAATGCAGGTGCTTAGCTTTGACAGACCCTGACAGAGCCTGTATTTAGGCAGGTGGGTGGAGACGGTAGCGGGGGAGAAATATCACGCCAACATGCAGCATGCAGCTTATTGCCTGCTCTGTATGTGACCTTTTTTCCGGACAGAAATAGCTGTTGTGTGACCTTTCGGGAACACAGACGAACAAGTGGCTGCCTGAGAGTGCACACGCTGAATACGAAAAAAAAGATGTACGTCTGATCGAATTGTCTGAGGACAGAGCTCGGCAGGTGTCACTCACTCACTCACTCACTCACTCACCTTCTTTTTTCCTCCTGAGGGACTTCCAAGAAGAGGTTTCAAGCATCTTTTGTATTCTGACACTGTGAACCCGACAGTGAGTAACAGGCCTCTTAATAGTTCAGTGAGGACAGAGAGAAGCTGGCCCTAAGGAGACAGGATGCAAGACACATTCAAGGACGGGCGTAACAGAACAGGCATTTTAGATGGATGAGGAGTGACAGCATTTCTCAATCGTGCTATTTAGGTGTACAGTATGTCTTTGTAATAATATCCTATACGTTGATGACAGTAGACAACAGCCTTGTCAGAGTTGGTAAAGTCTCCGTGTCAGGTCTACATGTCCACAGAGGTCTCCTGGGGACAAATTTGAGCACACCTTCAGTGCTTAACTTGAATATATGTGTGATTTCCAGTATGCTAGTAGTCGTAGATGTCCCGAATACAACCTAGTCTGGAACATATGGAACATTTTATTACATCTTAAAGTTGAGAATGTTTTTGATTAAAATGTGCAAATTTGGGGACATTTCTTTAAAACTGTACAGTAAAAATGTCTGATTTCCGGTATACTGGTAGTCACAGATGTCCTGAGCACAACTTGATCAGTCTTTTCCAAGACTAATAAAGAGATCTCTGTCTACAGTTGCTCAAAATCCAGTTATTAAACACTCAGAAACTCAAAGATGTGCTTTCAAATGTGAACTCAGACAGAGATACAGTGCTGAATGCTTCTTCAAGTGGAAAACTACACAGAATATGATAGAATATTTATGCACATATTTAGTCTATTCACATGGGAGTAGTATTACCTCGAGTCATTTCTCTGGAAGGTAAAAGTTGCCTAATGATTACGGACATCTTTCGATAAAGATTACCGACAATCACTGAGAAGCTGGTAATAATTACTTTAAAGTAGTAGCTGGTTATGTGAATTTACAACCAATTAATCCAAAATAAATTGTAAATGGTTTGTATTTATATAGCGCTTTTCAAGTCTCGATGACCACTCAAAGCTGCTTTACACAACAGTTTTGACCCATTCACACGCTGCCGCCACAGACGTCAGGACAGTGTGGGGTTAAGTGTCTTTGCCCAAGGACACATCGACTAGCGGAGCCGGGAAGGTCCATGATATTCAAGTTTTCTGTCACAGTTAGGACTGGCGTATGATCGATGCGGACACGTTCACTGCTTTGTCTGATAAGAAGTCCAGTCTGACAGCCTGTTTATGCTGCTCTGCTGCGTCTGACACATGATCGACACACGTGTAAGCTGCCAGAGGCCCGGAGCTCACGTCCCTGCTGTTCGCCTCAGTCCAAACAATGGAAAACCCGAGCCTTGAAGCTTGAATCACTGTTTCCAGCTGCGTTGCTGTCTATTAGAGTCCATATTATTGTATTTGTTCTGGAAAAGCAATTGGACCTGTGAGTTTGGCTAACAAAGCAGCTTATGTATGTCAGACGAAATGCTTGTGCAGCTGTCGTCAGCAGGGAAATGAACAGAACGTGGGGAGAGAGAGTTATTTGTGTTTAAATTCTGTGGACAGCAGATATAAACAATAGAAGATATGAACTTGATGTCATGAATTAAACGCGTTCATCTTTACCAGTGTTTAACAAACGACTTTTTATGGCCACCTACTTTTTAAAGATGACAAAGCATCACAACCAAACTCAATATATGAACCATGACAAGAGCAAGTTTGTATAATAATAATAATAATAATAATAAATTACTAAGTAAATAAATAAATAAATTATTTATTTTATATGATATATATATATATTTACATACATATATATACACACATATACATATACATATATATACACATATATACATACATATACATATATATATACATATATATATACACACATATAAATATATATACATATACATATACACACATATAAATATATATACATATACATATACACACATATATATACATATACACACACATATATATATATATACACATACATATATATACATATACACATATATATATATATATATATATATATATATATATATATATATATATATACATAAAACTGAATGATTTGGGGGGTTTGAAAATCATCCTTTCCAGGTTTGACAAACTGATCAACATTTTCTGACATTTTATGGACCAAATGATTACTCAATTAATCGAGAAAATAATCAAGATATGAAATAAATCGTTAGTTGCAGCCCTGTTTAAATCTCTATAACAGATCAATGTTTGATCAATGATTCATAACTCATTTTAAAACTTAAAGCTGCAATAAAAGAGAAACCTTGCAACATTATTTATATGTTGCATCTGAGTCTGGACTCTTTAGGGAGCATTTGTGTGCATACAGCAGCAGCACAGGGGGCAGGAACAAGAAGAGTTTATCCCTTTAAACTTCTGAACAACCAGGTTCTGGAACTTTTCAGCCGTACCGCCGTCTGTCTTGCCGTAAAACAAATCATTTTCTGTGTGCGGTGCGATAGTGTCACCAAGAACCACTCGGTCAAGGCATGGCTCGGTTTGGAATAAGTCAGGCTTGTGTTTCAACTGAGAATAGTACCTTTACTTGGGGGTGGATTGTGGCCGCGTAGTGCGAGGTACCAAACTGTTGACTGGTTTGTACTGCTTATTTTTCAGCTGATATTTGGTGAGCAGCAAGGTACGCCCTTGGGGCCACAGTGGCTCAGTGGTAGAGTGACATGTCTGTCGACTGTGAGTTTGATTCCCGGCTCCGCTAGTCTAGACACTTGACCCAACGTTGCTCCTGGTGGTGAATGGCAAACACTGTAGTGTAAAGCAGCTTTGACTGGTCATCAAGTGCTTTATGTATTTGTGGTGTCTGTGGTGGTCATACTGTGGTGTCTGTGCTGCCTTCTGCTAAAGATCAGCCGGCCCATCTGTGATCGCTGTGACACTGAAGCCATGGAGCTCAACCAGCAGCATGTGGCGGTGGAAAAACATCGGCGAGCATGTTCCGCGTTACACGAGGATGTGATTCATCATCGTTAAGGACTTCGTGCTGCTTTTCCCACCGCTGTGAACAGTGAAGTCACACAAACACGGACGCACGTTGTGACGTGATGTAATCTGCAGAATCTCCGTCTCAAAGCAGCCGATCACAGCTGACATGAGGTGAGAGGCGGGGTCACACCCTGGACGGGTCACCTGTCCACGTTTCAGTTCGCGCCTGAGGAAAACAAGTCCTTTATTCAGGCTGCAGTCACTTTGAATATCTGATATTTATTTGTTTTTCAAGGACTAATGCAGTGAGAATCCAGTGCCTGTGCTGGTTTATGTGGCTGATGACTGGCACCAACTCTTCATCTGATTAAAAAGATATATGCTCTATATTCATTTTAAACATCCATCCGCTTTATTCTCCACAGGAAGGACGCTGACTGCCCCAAACCACGCCCACCTCCACTATCTGAAAAGGTTTTAAAAAGTCATGTTAGGTGATTTTTAGAGCGACGGAAAAACCCTATTATACAATAGAAGTTATTGTACCATGGTCTTATACAGCCGCAGGTGCTAATCGCTAATGTGTTGGATTTTCAAATCTGGCTTGATTTTCAAAAACGAGGGCGACCACAGACACAACGATTTTAAACGTTTTAATCTAAGACGCAAACTATTTCAGGGAGGAGATTCCAGGGATTTGGGATCTCACAGAAACCTGCATGATTTACAAATACATGGAGGTGGACTGTTGGCTGAAGTCAAGACAGAATGAACTTGGCTTGTACAAGTTAGGGTTCTAAACAAAAGTCGTTCGTTACCCAGTCGACTCGCGAGGTTCTGCTCACGCCCCAATCAAAGTTAGTCATAAATATCAAACGTGTTTAATACTCTGATGCGTTCAATGATGTTAATATCGTGCTAATCCCTTACACTTCAGGATAATCTGTTCAAATCAGCCTAAAGCACCCAGGATTGTCGGAAGGGCCAGATCGGGACAGATATCCGGGCAGTTATCCTGTAGCGTGGGGCAGGATTTACTCCTGGTGTTTCTTGTGGTTCTTCAGAAACACACAAACACTTCTGCCTTGTTTTCATCTTCTTCTTCTTCATGCTCGACTTCCTTCCCCAGCAGCTCATTAGTTCGACCTCTGCGGTTTTGTTCTGGGCACGCAGCACGGACCCATGCGCCCGTCTCACACCTGTGGTTTTATTGTACATATCAGCCTGTGATCGCTGTATCCACAACCACACTCACCAATAATGTTTCCATTGTTAGCTTCGTGCTATTTTACAGTCACACAATTACACTGATTTTGGCTAAAAATAATATATCTTTATTCAAAATATGTGGCTGAGGGCGGAGCCTGGATAAATAGAGGTCTTGGAATTGGATTCAACCAAGAGTTGAACTAGCAAAGGAGGATTTGTTGTTCTTGTGTAGTTATTGCGTTTAGTTTCCCCTCTCATTTTCAAATACTTTAATCAGCCAGTATATACTGTATGTTCTTCGTTTGTTTCATTTGTTAGGGCCTAGATTTCTATTGTAATTTTGACTTTATTTTGAAAATAAACATTGTTATTTTATTTATTCTGTCCTTTGACATCTTGGTCAACGATACATACCTTTGTCTACTGTATGTATGGCTGAAAGCTCTGTTCTTGTAATAATAAAAACACCTATTGAGCCTGGACAAAAGATAATAATATGACTAATAATATGTATGAAATTCAATTCTGTCTTGTTGTTTTGAGTCTTTAATGAGGGCTGTTCTTCCCCTGTTGTGTCCCGACTCACCCTGTGAGCAGCAGAGAGACAACAGAGGTGAAGAGGATGAAGACTCTGAGCCTGCAGTCGTGACCGCCATCCATATTCGACGATGCAGTTCTATCTGTATGCGACCCAAGCTGAGCGAGACTGCAGCGCCGCCCGCATGAACCTGAGTATGTATGTATGTGTGAGTGTGTGCAGAAAAAGTTACTATTTGCAATACAGTTGTGTGCTTAGATTTAAAAATGTATTCTTTAACACACACACTCTTACTACAGTCTATAGCCATCGTTCTCAAACTGTGGTACGTGTACCACCAGTTGTACGCAAGCTTCCTCTGGTGGTACTTGGAGGAAAAACAGAAATACTGTTTACTACCGTATAAACCAGGGTATGTGATCGGAGTGGAGCTGAGGAATATAACAAAAATAATACTACTACTACTACTACTACTACTAATAATAATAATAATAAATAGAAATAATAATAATTTGAGTCACCTTATCTCTCAATCCATCTTAATATAGTTCACTATACCAGTATGAGGAAGAGGAGGATGATGAGAGAGCAAATGATCATATTGGGAATAAATCCGCCTCCTGTGAAAAGTCTGTAGCTGACTTTGACTTATTTACACCACTGTATTCTAAAGTTGGAGATCATGGTGCTACTTTGAGAAAAAAAGAAAGAAAGAAAGAAAGAAAAATGAAAGAAAGAAAACAAACTAAACTAAAAAGACAATTTCATACAGAATTCAGAAAAAAAGTTTCTGAAAAAACTATGAACCCATTGAAAGAGACAATTAACTGTCATAATGTGTTTGCTTTGAAAAATAACACACTGCTGTGGTAATGGACAGCCAAGTAAATGAAGCATGTGAAATAACTATTAGCAAACAGCATAAGCAGTGATTCGCAAAATTGGAATGATGCACAATAATTATTAACAGCACTAAAAGGGAAAATACATTTTTGACATTTTCTTCTCTCACACACACATTTGTGTCTTAACTGAAGCCAGTGGCCAATTTTCTTCACTTTGTTTTCTTTTCTTTTTTAGGTGTAGTAGAAAATGTCAGGTTTTGCCTGATACAATGTTTTTACTATTTGATATCCAAGTGCCTCCCCCCTGCCCTTTTCTACACCTAATTCTACCTTTAACTTAAATTCACAACCTTTGTTAAGCATGTTTTTATATATATATATATTAATTTATTTGTTGTGTGTGTTTTAAATATCATGACTATTTATTAACATCCAGATCTGATATTTGAATTCTTTCAACATTAAAGAAGTAGTTTCCTTGTGATCATGTGTGTTTGACATTATTATGTCAGATTATTTTGGGGTCCTGTTTTATGTTCTGCTCTAATTTGAAAACAAAGGATTGATTCTCCCTCTGCCTTCTCTAAACCATGAACAGTATTCTTTAAATAACTATTTTATTAGAGATTTTTTTTTTACCTGCAAGCAGAAATAAAGCTAAGTCTGTCTTTAATCTTAAATCCTCATCAGTGTGAGGTTGTGAACCAGTTAAAAATCAGTCCTCACAACCATAGAAAGACATGCAAACACCATGTTTGATGAAACTGTGACTCTTGAATTTAAATCAGTCTCTTTTTTGCCAGCTGGTGGTGCTGTTTAATCAAACATAATGAAGTTCATCATTCAATCCACATATGTAGGAAAGAACACTGTCTGCATATATTCACCTTATTTGGATTATAATTTGGATTTTGTGGGAGAATTAAATTATATTTAGCCTTCACACAGGGTTTATTTTTTCATCCTCTTCTTTTAGAAACTTAGAATCACTGAAGGAGTCCTGTCAAAAGAGAGGTTTCACTGTGTGTCCTTGTACTGTCTTCAACCAGGCTGCTGCTTCCAAACGCACACGCACACACACACAGAGAGAGACAGTCTGGTTTCCATGACTTCGGGGGACATTACATTGACTTGCATTCATTTCCTGCAGACGTATACTTTAATGTCTTCACCTTAAAATGTACTAATTTACATTACTGGGGTTTGTTTATTGTCCCCCAAAACATGAGTAACACACCTTACACACACAGACACACACACACACACACATACATACTCTCGTCCAAGCTCAGTGGCAGAAGGAGCTTTGCCTTCGCCCTAATTGGCTGTGTAATCTGGGACACCAGGAGCAGAGTTAAGCTCTGAGGAGGTGAAGGATGAGGCCTGGGCAGTGTCACAGTGGGGGATGGGTCACCACATGCAGTGTGTTTAATTTCATTTTTATGATTTTTATTTCACATTTTCAAGTTGAAGCTGCATAACCTTTATTATTTTGTTATTATTGTGCCTCTGTTTGGTCATCATGGACAAAAACAGTGTACCATTATTTGTATGCTGTGTCGCTCTTTGAAGCAAAACTATCAGACCTGAGTGAGGGAGCGTTTGTGTGTATACAGCTGCAGCACAGGGGCGGGCGGGGAAAGTAGAATTCACTTCTGCAACGTTGTGTGAGTGGTAAATGTATTGAATTAACAGAGCTTTCCTAGTCTTGATGATTAAGTGTCTTGCCCAAGGACACATTTGCATGTAGACTAGAGGAGCCAGGAATCAAACTCACAACCTCCCGACGACTCGCTCTACCACTGTGCCACAGTGATACCAAACTTTACTGATTACTTTACTAGCACACTAGCACTGTTGCCTCTGTCTGACTTGACATGAAACAGAGTACTTCCTGTGTGCAGCACAGGAATGTTGCCAGGCAACACAATATCTAAACACCGCTACTGTTTAATATTAGAAAACACAGAGGCAGTTGTGTGACAGGATTTTTACTCTGTGAACCCATCCGACAATAAGGGTATGTAAATCGAGTCTTTACTAACAGTTCATTAATGTTATTCAGTTTAATGAAGTTATTAATGTCATTAATAACTGTTAACGAACAGTTAAAAGCTTTAAATAACTGTAAATAACTCTTGAGTTAACATTTATTAAAGGTTTCTGTGTCTGTAAAGTTAAAAATGTGTCTGTTATTTTTGTATAAATACTTTACCTTTATTCATGCTCCCTTATTGTAAAGTGTAAAACATGCATTCCCTTAACTATGACTTCATAAACATATGGGAGGACAGAATAATCATTACTTAACTATAATTAAGCATTTATTAACCATCGTTACCCTTTATTAATGTTCCTTGTGAGCCTTATTTTAAAGTAGGAAACATGTTCCACACACATTTAGTATCTGTGTGATGCATTAATATTTAATAATTAATAGTAAAGTAATGCTTGTTCATAAACCGTTCACATACCGTGCTGCAGTTTTGTGCAAGGTCGACTACAGGTCGTTCTGTTGTTGTTTGTGTTCAGGTCATAATACATGAAGCGTTTGTTCGGCACAAAAACAAAACAGCACAGGTCACATGAAATGGTTACAGTCTGTTTCCCTCAAGGCTCCTTTACCTTGCCTCGCTGCCTCATCATCCCTCGTTTGTGTCGACTTCCTGCTCCTCCAGTGCAGTCAGTGTGGTTCACACCGGGAGAGACGCTCTCTGCCGGAGTCAAACCTGCATCGTCACTGACCAGGTTTCCTCTCCTGGGAATGCAAATCAAAGAGTGAGCTACAGCTGAAATGGAACAGACATCGATACACTGTATCTGCAGTGGATTCTGTTCATGGAACATGAACTATAAGAAAAGGCAGGTTGTGTCATTACCTGCTGCTTTTAAAGAAAGCAGCAAGAAAGGAAAGAAAGGCCCTTGTTTCAACCGGGTTTCAACCGGGGTCTTCAAATATGAAAGTGCAAATTAAAACAAGGCAATTTTTAAAAATGTTACAGCCCTCTAATATAAACAACTATCACACAATGAATGCAATGTCTACTGTGACATTTCTATCAATATTATTTGACTCCTAATTGGAGGGAAGGGGGCCCCCAAACTAAATTCAGCTTAGGGCCCCGTAAAATCTGGGGCTGGCCCTTAACAAATTTTCCAAAATGTCAACCTGTAATAATCAGCTACAACAAAATTCCACAAATATGTAACTTTCTGTCCACATACTGTTTTAATGAACGTATATGTAGCCTGTGCTAGTTTTAAGATGTTTATTTTTTGATCAGTGTACAGTGTTTGAGTATAAAGTTTAAAGCCACTAAAGAACATTTGTCCTGACAGAGACGAGTAGTTTTGAGGGAGTCACCTTCGCAAGAAAAGTGACCTCAAATTTACGCGGCCAAGATGGCGCCTGAGGAATTTAGTTTGGCAGAGCCTGCGCTCATGAAAGTTGAAGGCTTTATTGTTCACAAAGGGCAGACAGACTGTTATCAAGTGGGATTAGTGGTTTTCAAAAAGGTTCCGGGAAAACGGCTGTTTCCACTCCCCTGATTTATTTTAGTGATGTGGAAACCTGACTGCGAGGTGGAAGATTGAAAAGGCCGTACATCACACAAGAGTCAGTGAAGATAGTTTTACATGACGGAAAATTGATTTTTCATCCATGCATTTTTAGGGGATTAATACTTTAATTCATGTTCCAGGACTGTGACCTGTTGCAAACATCCCACAACATTTGTATTTTTTTCATGTACATGTATCAAACTCAAAATACAATTTTATTCAGCACGCATAACAGAGGTGGAACCAGAGGGGGGGGTTATAAGGGGGCTCAGCAGCCCCACCTTTGTATTTTACTCCCTCTTTTCACTTTAAATGGCTCAATGTACCGGTTCATTGAGCTGTCGCTCCAAAACTTAGTAGCCAATCAGCAGGCAGTGTCCTAAGGCCCGCCCACAAAAAAAACACACAGCACTAAGAACAAATCAGGGAGTGCAAAGAACAAGTGTATTTTCAAACAATAAAATATTATATTTTTAAATGATGAAATCTTTTTAAAAAGTGTTGTTTGATTCTTGAAAAGTGTTTGAAAATATTGAGACTAATCTAATTCCACACGAGGGAAGCAACATAAGATAATCAGGTGGTGGTTTTGGAAAATAAGGTTCTATATTTTAGGTTAATAAAAGACTGCAGGACATAAGCTGCTGGATCACAAAGTGAAACAAACTGGTAACAAAACGTGCACTCACCACACAGAGTTCTAAATTAAACCAATGCATGAACAACACTGAGCAGGTTTACGAAGTCAAAACGCGGCCGCCACCATCGAACACCAGCCCTGAAGTGAAGTCTTCCAGGCGTTTTTATCCTGCAGGCTGGCAGGTGTTGGCTGTTTGCACTCCAGTCACTAATGGCTGACGGTCCACAGCTGAGCAACCTCAGCTTACCTGGAAACACACACACACACACACACATGCACCCAGACGCACACGCAACTATTGAGTACAGCAAAATATTGACTTAGACACATGTGACTACAGGCCTGTATGTGCTATAAATAGATATATCGATAGATTTTTATTATCAACATACCATGAGATTAATAAGAGTAATAAATAAAACAGATAACATACATACATATAATATACATAGCATACATATACTATGCTAGGTTTTCAATAATATTTATCTCTTTTCTACATTTATGTTCTTTTGTGAGTCCTCCAACTTGTGTGTATACTTATAAACAATAGTGTTTATATTTGGCTCTTCTGAGGCTTTTTCATGGGTAACTAAATGTATTTTGCATAAAAACTGTTCCTTGCATTCACTAATACTATCTTAACACGACACGCCTTTAATTTTAAATTGGACCTCTGACTTGTTTCATTATTGAATGTATAAGCTTGCTTTGCTCTGCATTTTCTGTTATTTGACCTCGTCTGACCTTCCAATTGGACACAGTTTTTGATTTCAGTCTGACACGCCTGCTTTAAAGAGGCAAAAAGACGCGGGTATAAGAACCTGACAACCTCCAGTATTAACAATTATCACACAATCCACAACAACCAAACATGTGGCGAGCATTTTCTTTACAATGATATGGTCTCCCTCACAAGTTAAAATGGAAACCTTCAGACAGGAACACTTAATAATGTAAATTTTACCACATATGTTTGTAAATGTGTCGTCTACATGTTTGTTAGTAAGTGCTGACTGTTTTGTGTTGATATACATTTGGTTTCCTGTTTATACGCATTGACCTTTTCAACCTAAACATCTGTGGACACCGTTAAAACGGACAAAAACAGACCTAAGGTGAAGATGTAAACCTGAGTGTACGAATGCATAAACAACTTTTCAGGTACAAAAACAAACAAAGCTGAAACAACAACTTGAATTTAAAAGCCATTTAATATAAATATATAATAATAACATAAAACTCAATGTGTTATACGCACACCTGACTGAAAATATGTTATTAATCCATTTATACCAGCAGGGGGCGACTTTGCCCACGGACGGAACTCCATTCAGTGTTCACTCTTATACACACACACACACTCATATAAACATTTACACATAAGCGACAATGCACACACACACACACACACAGCTGCAACAGCGGACTAATCAGGTGCGCAAAAAGCCAAGCAAACAAAAGCCCCTGATTATATTGATTAAAGCGCTCATTCATAACAGCGAGTCAATGGCACCGTGGCAATCATCACTGTTATGGTGGAAGTAATGATATGGTTCGGAGATAATTGGCTCAATTAGGTTTGTAGTCTCTGAACCCGCCTTCGCTGCGGGAGGAAAACAAACAACAACAAACAAGTAAACAAATCAATAATCAATGCAGTGAGGGTAACGCAAAGCCCCGCTGATGACAATGACTGTTGTGCCAGTGAGGAGTTACTGTGGCTACTTTGACGCCTGTCCTATTTGGGCGCACGCGCCTGAGCGTGAGCCTCGTCCACGTTGTCCTCAGTGATATTTCCACGGAGCGCTGAGAGAGAGAGCGAGGAGCGCGAGCCGCGGATTTCACAGGCGCGTTCATAGGCACGCGGAGCAACTAGAATCTGTCCAGTTTACATAGACAAATCAACGAAACAGTGGGAATAAAACGTATCAAAAATAATAGAAGAGGTGAACTGAAGAGAGAAAGACAGAGTGTGAGTGTGTGTGTGTGTGTGAGAGAGACAGTGGAGGGGGAGGAATAAACCAAAACGCAACACGTATCCGGTGGGATCCCACTCCAGAGAGAGAGAGAGGGAGAGAGAGAGAGAGAGAGAGAGGAGTTGTAGAGAGGGTGCGAGGAAAGCGACAGGGAGACAGAGAGAAGAAGAACAAGAAGACGACGAGGGGCAAGATTTGACGTATTGGCCCTTTAACAGCGCGTTTTTTTAATCCATAAAGAGGAATAATGAGGAACGTTTGGATAATTTTGACCCTCTGTCTGACCGCCGTCCTCTCCGGGGACAGGGTAAGTTCTCATGGGAAGCAAAGTTAAAACGCGGTGGGGAGAGAGAGAGAGAGAGTAACAGCGAGAGAGCGCTCCAAGTCGGGTGTATGTGTACACATATATATATATATATATACATGTATATATATACACATACGTGTGTGTGTATAAACAAATGTATGTAGGTGTTTATTTTCCTTTCCTTGCCAATTTGCATGATGAAAACACACAGTTGGAGATTTGCATTCTGTGATTCTGATGGAACAAACACTGCAAACTCCTCTTCTCCTTGTTGTTGGTGTGCGTGTGTCTGTGTGCGCGTGCGTGTGTCAAACAGGCAGTCGGAGACACTCGCTGTCCCTCAGCCTGCAACAAATGTCCTCAGGTCATAAAACCTTCGTGAAGATCCTGTTGGAGCTCTTTCGTTTTGGTGACACTGGCCTTTAAATGGACTTAACACAGTCACAGGCTCTTAATTGTTGCTCTGAACACTTTTAAGAACAAAATGATGATCATCATGAAGCAAACGTGTGTATTTCTTGCACTGAGATTTATAACAACGCATTATTCCAGATAAATCTCCCCCTCCTTGCTGTTGAGTGACAGATTTATTCCCATTTTTGCCTCAGAGGCCTGATTTAAAATCCATACTGACTGGTTATTGCCTCCTTGTTACTGTTGTTCCCTGGGTTGAGTCTCTGCTCAGCTGAAAAGTCGGTGCAGACTCTTCAGGCTGTAACAGAGTGTGCAAATTGCCCGGCTCTGTTGCAGTGACACATTTTGGCACTTTTCATGTGCAGCCTCTGTCATTATTGTCTCCCGCTGTTGTCTCTCTGTGGGCTGTGACTTGTCGCACCTCCCTCCCTGTTAGAGCTGCTTGTCCCAATTAGCTGATTCAGACACTGTTGTTTTAATGAGTCACTGTTTTGCATGAGGTCAGCCCAGAGTACATTTTTCTACTAATACCACCCGCCCCCACCCCCACCAACATCCCTGCCTCGGCAGAACTATGTGTAACTGTCCACAACACTTGAACTTCATCATGGAAGTCCAACATACACATGTCTCTAAACCATATAACACAAAAAAAGAAAAGCACTGGGTCAGGACCCCGGTGATGGGTCGCTGGAGATATTTTTTGGGTCCTTTGCTGAACTTTCCCAAACTTCTTGTGTGTTTTTCTTTGATTATACCTTGTGTGTTGTGTTGTGTCGTGTCTTTCGTTGCTTCATCGTTCCCTTGCCTATTTCTGTAGTTCTTCTTTGTCTTGTTCTTCTTTCCTCTGCCTTTCAAATGACTGACTCTGGAAGTTTTTGTACAGAACTCCCATGTGCATGTCCGGACTGTCTGTTCCCATGCAAATGGCAAACATTACATCTTGAATCTCTTTTTAAATACATGGATTCAATTAAGTTGTAATTCATTTATCAAACATCTCACAGCAGTAAACGTGTCACTACATTATGTGCAAATTTGCTCTTCTGAAGATTTATATTGTGTTTTGGATCACGGTAGTTGACCAACTTTAAAAATTGGTCCCCATGTAGAAAGTTTTTTGGTAATATTATGTGAGGCTGCTGTCACGTGTTCCATATAAATTAAGGATATTTTATTTTATACCTACCAGAACCATCTGTGTTTGCTTGTTTGGTTCAGAAAATATCATAAAATTGTGAATGAAATATTGACTGTTGTATCTCAAAAATAATGATGACCTCAAATCTCTTGTTTGTCTACAAACCAAAAAATCTGAGCCAAGAAACAGGGATGCATGAAATTGGACTTTTCGTCCAACATATCAGGACTGACACCAGTGTATAGATGATTTTTGATGATTTCCCTGCACACAGCTGTTGAGTTAATCATCTTCTGGAGTGTTATTTTGCATACTCATAATGTAGCAGGTGTACATGTAAATCTTCTTCATTGTGCAAAATAAACAAACATTCAAAACTGAAGAGTTGGCGAGGACGCCAGCATAGAAGTTTAGGAGGTAACGGCTAAACCCCCTAAAATTAAAAACGCTGTAATTCATATGCCAGACCTGCATGTGGTGCTGTAGCGCATCGTCGTTTTCCGTTGGGTGTTTGCAGGAAAACACAAATACAATAATAATAATTGTAGGGTTGCCAAAACTCTGCTTCTGCGTGGATAAAATGATGATATGATACAATAAAGAGAAAAACCTTGGAAAATTCACCTAGACATTGATACAGCTTCAGTTCAACAATAAACACCAACAACCAGACAGACAGTCTTGTCATTGTGGACAATAGCGTTTGAGCTAAATACAAATAGATAAATAAATACAAATATGATGTCATTGGGTAGCACCTGTGTTGGAACATATACATAACATGATCTGGTCGTCGCGTTCACTGGAGAACTGAACTTCTGCTGCGAGCAAACCAAAGCATCGACACACACACACACACACACACACAGTGCCGGTGAGCAACACATTGTCGTCACACACCCATTATTTTGATCGATATTTTCCTCTCTAATTATCTGTTTTCCCCAAAGGCAGATACTTGACATGTGACATTGATTCTCGATATTAACGCGTGTGTTGACAAGTGTCTGATAACCTGCTTCAGGCACATCTGTCTGCGTTTTAATTACCCTGTCACATGACTGTGATACAGTGCCGCGCGACTCTCCGTAGCTTGTGAAGATAGACGAAGAACCAGCAGCGTCCGACTTCAGCAAAATGATTTCACCTCAGAGTGAGAGAAGTGCTTTTATTTTTGCCCCACACAGACCTTTAAGGTCATATTCAGTCTCTGTGTGTGTGCCTTTATTTTGACAAGCAGGACGGGGAACTTGGAGCCCTACAGTTTTCCTGCTCCTCCTCCTCCAAGTACTTTTATGATCCAGAAGGAAGAGTTCAGAAATGCTAAGCTAAAGCCGTGTGATGCCCGGCGAGCTGGCCCGCCCCCGCCATGTTTTGGTACACGCCACTCACCAGATGTGTGAGTCTGTAATTTGTGTCATGTTTTGGTGGGAAGCGTGGGTGTTACATCTTGTGATTTACAGGAGGTCTCTGTGTGCCGTCTCCTGCTCTGATGCTGGACTCACTTCAGAGGTGGGGGCTGGATTTGGTGTAGCTTCGGAGGATGCTGCGAGAGAAGGAGGGGTAACAAGCAGGGCTGTGGAGAGGGAAATGCTTAGGATGGAGCAAAGACTTGAAATGGCATCGTAAAAAAAGGGGGGGGGGGCAGTTTGGAGGCAACAAAAGAATGCTTTCACAATGTCTTCTTCTATTTTCTGTCCCTGGCATTTGTTAAAGACTGACCCCGTGACACCATTCACGTAGATGATGCAGGGTGAGAGCAGCCCTGGTCTTTCCTCTGAAGGGCAACTGAGGTCAGATTGTTAAGATAAACTGCCCTCAGATGGTCAAACAGGAAAAAAATAAGAAAAGAAAAAGCATACTTAAAGCTGTAGTCCGTAAACAAGTTTATCAATTTCCAATTTGGAATCTTTCCAAAACTCCAGGAACTCAAGTTCCCATCTAAAGTTTCTGGAAATTTACTGGAAATTTCCCACCCCTTTGTAACCCAAATTCATGTATCATTCATTTTTCCCCCTTTGAAACGAAAACTTCATGATGAAATAAAATGCTTTTTACTAGCAACGTAAGTCAGAAACTGTTATGCAATTCCAGTTCCTTGTTGAGGACAACATTTGAAAGTCCTGCATGTGTACACACGTCCACATCCAGCAGTTTGATGGGATTAACGATTCCTGTCCCTGCCCCTGAGCTGCTGGTGTATACACACAAACGCTCCCTCGGTCAGGTACTATCGCTTGATGGAGTCCATTTTAAAATGGGGGGACACAGGGTTCAAGTAGTTACATCATTACTGTTCACAAGGACAACACAATACAAAATGACGACGGAAGATATTGCATCTTCAGAATTGGTGGTGAAGGAAGGAACAGCACAGAAGCACACACACAACAAACACACACACTCACTCACTCACAAAGAAAGGACACACATTCATTCTTCCGATGCATCAGGAACAAATGTGTGTTTTTGTATTCACTCAACACTCTGCAAGGCTTTTCAACTGAATGCAGCACTTAAATCATTTGGTTTGTATACCGAATGCTCTTGGAGCTTAAATGAGCTATATACACTGGAAATGTCCATTCCAGCTGCGATAAAAGCAAAATCCTTCATCTTAAACACGTCATTTCCAAGGTGATTAAGCAAAAAAAAAAAAAACAGATCAATGGTGGGTTTTACAAAATATTCTGCCTAGTTTTCCATCATCATGTCATGAAGAGAAGAGAATGCAGAGGGGAGGAAGATGACCCAGCAGCATGCAAGGGTACAAATGAAGAAATGAAGGAGCGATGGTTTAAAAGGGCAGTGACGGGGCAGAGAGATGAAAGCATGCAGAAGCAGAGACCATATGCCGCCTCTCCTGCTCTATATTTAATGATGCTCTTTTATGTTGCATTAACCTAGAATTCCTCAATCTGGGGACACAACCTGCAGCCTAGCATGCAGCTGCCTGAAGTGTGAGAAACCCACCACTTTCTATTCAATTGTTTCTAATAAATCTGCCACTAATGCACATGGGGACGCTGAGTTTCTCCCCCTGCACATAAACTTATACCTTCCTCACTGGCCTTTCAGGGTTGGTCGGGGGTTGAGGGGGTGGTGTAAGTGTCCACGCTGCCCCTGTCTGTGTCGTATTATGCAATCGGTAATGGACTCTACAGAAGGCAGGAGGCTGGTCACTGCCGGACGACTGAAATCCCACACTGCACTACCCCCGTCCTGTTTTTTCTGTCTCTGTATCCATCTGCGTCCACGCATAAACTCTTCAGCCTCTTTCACCCTTAACGTAGTATTGTAGGTAGTATTTCATGTAGTATTGTATGTAGATAGTATTTTCTAAATCTGGGTGAACCCAAAAAAAGAAAAAGAAAAACAAGGCCATTAACACCATTCCCTTTGCGGGTGGTCGCTCTGCTCTGTGGTGTTACTTTCACGCCCGTCTCACCTTTGCGTGGAATATGACATCACAGATGGGCTGGAAACAAAATGGAGGACGAAGGAAACAATAAGAACGTGGAGCTCAGTTTCCAGACACAGTTAAGTGGAGCTATGGTTGTAGCGATGCTATTTGGGCTAATGTCCTTGTCCCAGTACACAGCACCAGCTGGGAATTCATTTATTGCTCAAACTCTTTCAGCCTCCACTACCCTAGGTGGTGATATGACCTCATTTCAGCTTGTTAATATTAGATATTTTACAGTTGACCTATCATGTTACCAACCAAAACAATGTTAGCTGGCGGCTACTTGGTAGCACACACGTGCCACTCCTAGTCCTCTACCATCCATGAACTTAAACTGTTGAATTCTCTGAATTGGCAAAGCAAAGACTTGGTCCCCTCATTTGTCTTTCATGGAATCCAAACTCATTCATGTATTCATTGTCTGCCACGTGTTGGTCGCAGGGGAGCTGGAGCCAATTCCAGCTGACATGGGGCGAAAGGTGTGTCGCCAGTGTCCAGTTAACCTTTGCTGTTTTGCCAATTTTAAACACAGTTGATAAAAACGTGTGTGAATTGCAGACATTTGACCAGGGGAGTGAATGTTCATTGAACACATTCCCACTGCTCAAAAAAGACGGGATTAAATGGGTTTTTGACCACCAGACCAGGGGGTATGAACACCATCCCCCGTGACCAGTGCTCGTTCCTCCCTGTGGTGGAATTTTCACACCTGCATCACCAGTGTGTGAAACATGCTGTAACAAATGCACAAACAAAACAAGTTGGGGGAAGAGAATACAAACAAACAACACTGTGGATCTGAGTGACTATTGGTTACTATTTATGAATTAAGAGATTCATTTTGTGTCATAAATAAATATTTATGTTATTGTGAACTATATATTTTGTTCTATATCAACACAAACACTTTTATTTTGAAATACTGGGAAGTATCGATCATTGTGATATCATGACAGAGTTTTGTGATATAATTTTAATCTCATATCGTAGCTGCTTTTTTTTTTCCAAAAAAAAAGTTTTGTACTTGCCTGGCCCCCTACTGGCCAGACTAGATGCTCAGTGGCCCCAGGGTCATTTGAGACTGAGAGCCTTGTTTCAGTGAGCATTTTCCCAAATCATGGCTAAGGGCTAGATGCTAACGACAGGATGATTCATGCGCGTCATCCCGCTGGCAAAACATTACAAATAAGTAATTAGTAGCACGTTGGGTTTTTGCAGTCCCACCATGCATTGCAGAGGTCACCTGACCCAAGTGTGAATACTGGTTAAACACATTCCCACTAGTAAAAAAACCCCAAAACAAATAAAACCTGGTGATGGTTTTGTCACCACACATGTCTCATGTGTTGACTCTCTTGCCACATCTCCTCTGCCAGCATGGTCACGTAGATGCCGTCTGTCCTTACCACAGTGTCTTGGATGAGGTGGAAAACAGTGGCACACTTATTTCCTCTCGGGCAGCTGGAAAGAATGAAAGGAAAGGATATATCGCCCTCCCTTTCTTTGCCTCCCCTCCTTCCGCACACCCCATTTTCTTTTCTTCCCCTTCCCTCAAAATGTGAGCTGAATTTGCTAACATCTGCAGGACGTATGTGTTTAAAAGAAGCGGCCTTCCTCCCCCGTACCTCCTCCTCCTCCTCCTCCTCCTCCTCTCTCCTCTCTCTCTTGTTGACGACTTGGAAGCAGCCCGTACTTTGGCAGCGACTTGTGTGAACTGGTAGAGACTGACAAACAGACAGACTCTGTCGCCCGTGTGCACGTTTGTGCGTGCGCTACGTGTTTTTGTGTTGTTTCGTTTTTTTTGACATCCCTGCGGACATTTATGTGTGTGAGTTTACGGCCGCTGTATGAAATACGCTGTCATCTCAGCCACCGAGACAGAAGGAAAACCCATTAGGGAGATGTGGCTGCAGCGAGAACCAGTGACAGCAGCACTGGTTTGTGTTGGGCCTCAGCCACCTTCACTCGCAGACTTATCACAAGCCACAGCGGCAGACGGCAAAAACCTGCGTGTGCAATGTGGTCGAGAATATTTAGACACAGCAGACCCGAGCCATTACTCCTTCTTTCTCTCTTTCTGCCTCTGCTCCCACTCTCTTTATTCCCGGGTTTTCTTCTTTTTAATTAGCTTAGCAAATGGAAACTTCCTTGGCAGGATGGTGGTGGTGGAGGGGGATTGTGGTTGTGACAAAGAGAAATGGGGAAAACCCGTGTTAGAAGGACATCTGTTTTCTTTCTTTCTTTCTTTCTTTCTTTCCTTCTTTCTTTCTTTCTTTCTATCAGAGTGGGGGAAGAGTGTGGACTCTGCCTCTCCTTTGGTGCTCAGGTTTTTCCCAGGCCGAACACGACCTGCTGCCGGGTGTTTGGCTGTGTGAGGTGTGAAAAGTGTCTGACATGGCGAGGGTTGAAACAATAGAAACAGGCCTGTGTGGTTAACAGACTACTAAGTGTAGTCTGCGTCCATGCTAACACAGCTGAAAATCAGGTATAATTGGACATGCGCGTGCTAGTGAATACAGGAAGCTAATTATGCAGTTTTCTATTTAGTTTCAGAAAGTATTAGCAACAGGAAACTGAAAGTAAATGCTTATTGAACTATTGGTGCGTTGCATTTATAGTCAGAACTCGAATTGTTCGAGGGAGGGAAGAACACTGTTGCTTTTACTATTAATAGCACAGTCGTACGTAGTACTATTCACTTGTGAACAGCTTGTTACGCTAGTTGTGTGCACAAAAACTGGTATCGCTAACAACGGCTCGGCAGATATAATATAAAATTCATCCATCCCTCCATGGGAATGTGACTGTACTGATCTGCTTTAAAGGACTCGGAACTGTTTATATCATGTACTTTTATATTTTTCTAATGTGATGCAAACCAAGTTTTCGGGTTGCGTATAATCAGCCTGTGGTGTTTTTTTATCCGACATGATTTTCCCAGGCTGTTTCGGATACTCGATAACTCAGCAATGCCACCTGGGAATCTCTCTGAATGTTACAGAAATATTTGCTTGGATTCAGAAATGAATGAAATACATTTTGGACGCCAAAGTTCAAACGTCTAGGTCTCTGTGACCTCACTTCACACATGTTTTGGCCTCTGGAGTGTAATTGTGTCAGGTTGCTGGCGTGGAACGTCTTCAGATTTGGCACAAATGTTCGAATTAAACTGATTATATTATGAAGGCCAAAGTGCAAGAGATCTATGACTCAAAAACACAGTTATTTTGTCCATAACTCAAGAAATAATGTGTCTGATTATGACGAATGCTCAGACAGATGTATCTGGAAGAAATAATAAATTGGTATTATTTCATATCCAAAAGGTCAGTGGTCATCGAACCTTCATAATTCAATAAGTGTGGTTTGGCCTTTATTGAAAGGCAGAGACAGAGGTAGACATTTCTTGAATATGAGACCAGTTTAATGTTGGAAGAGCAATTGTTTGTAGATCTGAAAATCTGACTGCTTGTACTGTTACTCCACATAAGATAAAAGGTTTGTTCTTTATGGCTGCACTAAATGTCACTCCTGTTGATCACGGTCAGTTCAGGTTTTGAGCGTGTGCCCGTCAAAGGATGACGTGAACTCAAAAGCCGTCTTGGTTGACTTTGTTCTGCTGAATGGAGCCAAAAAATCTCTTCCATCTGTAAACCATCAAAAAAAAAGAAAAGAAAGGCAGACATGTGAAGCCATGATGTTTTCCATTGTACTCCCAAGATTGCAGTTGAGGAGGCAAGGCACATTTAACACGTCTATGCTCGCTCATATTTACGAGCGCCAAATTGATATCTGCCCTGGCTTTGCTCCAAAGCAGAGACATGCACCTCTTAATGTCTGTTTTCTCCATTATATCCGCCTCCTTCTTGAGCCAAAAACAGCTCTGAATGAGCGAACGTGTGTAAATCATGCTTTCTACACAGGGTGTATCACCAACCACAAATTATACCCCACACACTCACTTCATTTAGAGCTGTTTTCATGGGAAAACTCTTAAGGATTCCAGAGGGTATTTGGGAACGCTGATGAGCTGCAAAAGGACATTTATTAGTGAACTCCCCACATGGCACAGAGCGGCTTTTCCTCTAAATGTGTGCTGCGGTGTAAGCGCAAAGAAGTGAGTTAAAAGGCTCCAGCTGAGCATTTATGAATATTGATTACAGAGATGTGAGACAGAAAAACAGGAAATAGAGGTATTTCTCTTACTGTCCCTAAATCCCTAATTTCCTTGTGCATACATCATCTGGTATTAAATACCCGGACAGTTTTTCCATGCTTGATTAAAATGTGCATCCATCTTCAAAACTCCATATAATAATTTGACTTTCCAGCAGTGTTTACACACCGTGGTGTCAAGAATAATCCCAGTTTAATTTCCAAGGGCAGTGACGACTGCTGACTGCGCTGAGGGAGGTTTACCTCATTTCCTTCATTTGCTTTTTTTCTTTGTTTGGAGGAACCGTCATGTCCAAGACCCCAGATGTTCATGTTTGAAAGGTCCACATTATCAAACCAGTCCAGACAGTGACTCACACTCTGAGACTGAATGAGCAAAGAGCTGCGGGCGAACACAGGGGCACAAATAGAAAAAAGGAAACAATAAATAAATAATAATTATTAGATTTTTGACAGTTGAAGTTCAGCTTCATGTGCTTGTAAATACGGACAAGGGCCAATTCTCTTTGAAGCAATTGAATACCAGGCTTAAACTTCATACTGTTACTCATGTCTTAAAGCTGCTCTTTGACTCAGTTAAAGTTCTCTTTTTCAGAATAAAAGGCACTGAATTCTGCCAAGACAAGCAAAACATTTAAAAAACGTTTTTTGAATTAATCTCCTGGGCCGAATATTAATTCTAGTGCGCCAGTTTTGGCCCACGGGCCACCAGTTGCTGACCACTGTAGTAAGGGCTCACTCTGACAAGTCTGAGACTAAATTATAGTCTCAGAAAAAAAAGATATAGGTGTTCAACTATAAACTAGCTCTTCTTGCATTGTGCTTCCTGCCCTGTAACTCCTTTTCTACTCTTAATTAGTTACGGGCATTTCTAGCAAAAATGCTACTCTAATATTGAAAGGTATTGTCGTTTAATATTTGAATGTTCTAAACTCCAGTGGATGAGAGCTAGTGAAAGTAATGCAGGGTTCAGGGCGCGTTGAGCTAACCTTGAAATAATCGAATAAGTTGTGTCATCCCTACTCTTAATATAAATACGATGGACATTTGACACAAATTTAAAGTCACATGTCAAACGAAAGGACACAATAATACTCAGCAGAGCCACATGTGATTCCCCAGCTTGTGCTAATCTGCTGCCATGTGTTTTGACCCACTTCTAAATTACCTGTCCTACTTTGCACAGGTCTGGCAGACAAACTGCTGCAGACATTTAGAAAGATACTGTCATTGATGACTCAAGAGGTTTCGCTGCACAAAGAAACAAACAACAGCATGTGCAAGATAACAAATATTAAGTGTAGTTTTCTTATAGACAGAAATTGTATTAAAATTGTTTGCAGCCATTTGGTGGCTTTTATAAGACAATATCTCATTGTAGTCCCGTCTTTGTCAAAATAATCCACTCAAAGCTAAATCCATGTGACGTAGACACAGTGAGAAGTGTTCGAAAACGTGAGTCATTTTACTTTGAGTCAAGATAATTAGTTCAAAATGAACAATCATGCTGAAAAGACAGATTAAATCCGGCTTTTGTTACCTGGTCAAGTGTATCTAATTAAGATTGTTAACCGCTTGTTAACGTGAGGCTCTAGCAGCGAGATGTGTTTTTTTTAACTTTCAAAAGTTATGTATTCTCACTTAAAAACTGTACATTATTACATTATTATTACTGTACATGATTTTTATATGTATCCTGCTCATCTGGGTTGAATTATTCTTGTTTTACGTTGGCGTGTCAGGTGACATCTGTCTCACAAGCGTAAGATAAGCACAATTTCAACAATTGCTGATTCATTTCCCGTTGAATATTTAGTCTCATGGAAAAGAAAATGGCCAATAAAGTACAGAAATATGCTCCAATATAACCCTAAAGACACAAACAAAAAGCCATAATGTGCCATAAAAAGAGGAAACTTCACCCGGATTTGAACTATGCCTTAATGGCAGCTCCAACCTCCACCGTGGCTGTCAACATAATCAGAGGCTCTAAAGAGGCGATTCTAGCAGGCGACTTAATCTTTACTAATGCATTCTGTTAACAGCCATCTGTGTTCCCAACACTGACTGTAAACCCTCTCAGCAGAGAGCGCCGTGTGGCGTACGCCAGCACCCCAGCAGTCAGACCTCCATTACGCCCAGGGATTGGGGTTTAATGTTGAGCCCAGGGAAGCTTTAGATGAGTGAAACCGTGTCACATGGAAGCCATTTTGATTTTAAATGCCGACACACTTATTACCGGCGCTTTCCTTTTGGGTGCGACCACACATTGCTCCACATGGGTGGGAAAATTTCTGCTGCTCATGGAAGAGATCTTTATGCAAACAGATGCTGCCAGTGAAACTGTGTCACGTCCGTATTCAAGTACTGGATGTTTTTTTGTTTTTATGGAAATGGGTTTCTGGAAGTTTGAGGTCTTTGAAGTGATTTTATGGGTTAGGCTATTTAAGAGGGAATAAAGAAACAAAAAAATCATCCAAAATTTACTTAATGGACGATTAAAGCACATGCTGTAGTGAGAAAAGATTTCCAGTCATGGTCAAGATCCCTGTCACTACTCGATTTGTACCAGAAACTCAGTATGTGTGAAGTGTGACTACTTCCTGTCAAAACAATAAAATAAATTATATATTTTATTATGTTTCTTACTTATGTTTCTTTGATGCAATTGTATGGATTTGAAAAGCCCAATAAACAAAAATGCATTTTTAGTAAGACAAAAAAGCAGCTCACAAAACAGAGACAAGACAGTAGATTAAATGAATAAAGACATAAATAGTAGTGCAATCAAACCTAAAGGATATGGTAAGGAGATAATTGGAGAATTTGGGTGATAAAAGTAATTGTTCTTGTAAAAATAAATAGACATTTTTATTTTAGTAATAATTCTTATAAGGTCAAATACATGTTTTTACTTTACATTGTGTTGCAGTAGTTATTCTCAGAAATTAAACCACACATTTGTATGTTACCTTTCATTTTAGTGGTTTATTCTTATCAGTCACCAGTTGTATCTTCTTTTTAAAATCTTATCTTTGGTTTTTATAGTGTAACCGAGCAGTTACCTATAACGCAAGTAGAAACGCAACATAGTCACTCACCCAATCTTAACATAGCACCACTTCCTTTCAACCTGGCTTTCAAAATAAGAGCTACTGACTTTTTTTTTACTAACTCCTGCGTAAACGTTGCCATAAAAAACACACATTTTTATGTACATTTTTCTAAGGAGTCATTCATAAGGTAGTGACAAGCCCCCTTTCACTTTTGCTGAGTGCAACATGGTTGGTGAACCAATAGCAGTTTCTCTTCTTACGGAGAGAAACCCACTATTTAGCACTATTCCTGAATGTGTACAGTTTCAGCTGCTTGTCAAAGAACTCTAACATACAAATACTATATTCTACTATAAAATGAACCTGTAGTACTTGGCAAACTTTTATCACTTCCTGTAGATGTCCTCACTGACACTCAGTGTTACGCCCCGTCCTCTCAGTCTCACATCCACCAACTCTTCACCAAATATAAGCCCCCTTGACAGTGACATCACTCAAGGTCACCGCTTCACTTTTAATCCTCCTCGCCGTTTTTTTTTCCACCGCGATGCTTAAACTGGTTTTCATGGTGTGATGGAAGCTGGCGGCGGCGTGCGAAGCGTGATTACGCTGGTGATGATAATTTGTTAAATTGAGTGTCTGGGTGCATGGCAGAGAGGAATGGCTGCATGACCGTTTCCCTGCAGACTCAGCGGGATATCCTCTCTGTCTCTGTGTCAGCCAAATGACAGCACATCCTCTTTTATGGGGGGGGGGAGGGGAGGGGGGTTCACATTCATCACAAGGGAATTAAATAGTGGATGGAAACAGAAAGAGGGATCTACACAAGTTTTAAGAAGCTTAAAGCCTCAAAGCGTCACTACTTCTTCACTTTGTCACTTAAAGCTTGGATTAGTAATCTGTTGTCTGTCCACTTCACATTTTGGTAGCCGATGAAAAAATAGAGATGTCTGAGTAGTTCTTGCCGTACTTTAATGGTCAGAATCAGAAGTGGATTTATTGCATATCTGTTTTTCTCACAGTTTATTTCAACGAGGGAAGATATTGGACCAATCCCGGTGTATACAGTATGTCTTACCCTGCACACAACTGCAGAGGTCATTTAGTTTCTTCTGTCGTGAAATGTGCATATTATTGTATTATTAGTAAATATTGTTGTTTTTTCTGGTATAAGCCAATATCAGTTGATACTGATATCATGCCGATAATATTGTGCAACCCTCATTTTTTTGAATTTAGAATTATTATTATAAGGATTCATCCATCCATCCATTGTCCACCGCTTTATCCTCCACATCAGGGCCAGCTAACATAAGGGTGAAAGGTCACCAGTTTATTCAAAATGCGTTCATTCATATTTGAGTTTACTTTACAAGAAAACTTCACTGAATCCAGGTGTAAATGGAGAATGTTGCAGAATTCAGCACCGTGCTGTTTACAATTCTTTGTAACACCACAATACAATTTCCAGTCCCGCTGGACTTGATGTTGACGTTCATTAAACGATTTATATGATCAATAATAATAATGATGCTGAGCAGGAACAGTGCACAGGAACTACTTTTCTCTGCACGTAATAGTAAATTAAAGCTGGCAGACGGAGAGAAACATTTCCTCAGAGTTAAAGTATCATTAGTATCGAGGCTGCAGTTGATGAATTAAAGATCAAACCTCTCGGTTGTGTGGAAGTTTCTTTCACAGTGTTGAACCTTGCACTTGAAAATGACTTTAATGGTCGTGGAGAAAACCAGTCAGCCTGTGGAAACAGTTGGATAATGTCTGCTTTCCTTTGGCTCTGGAGGGAGTTTCGTCGAGGTTGAGAAAATATCTCGGCTTGGGTTTGGAAAGCCCGTGTGTGACAAACGAAGGGCATGGAGGAAGAGACGCGGATGTTTACCAGACAGGAAAAGCCAACAACGCTGTCAAGTTGAATGAAAACTCAAAAATGCTTCAGCCTCAGCTGCAGGAGTTATGTTACTCAATTTTTTTTTTTTAATCTCATTTTAGACCTCTTAACCTTTCGAAAGGGGTTTCATTTTTCTTGGCGTGAAAATTCCATTTTATATTTTGATCGTAACAATCTAGAAATAATGATTTTGTGCGAAGAGAAGAGCAGCATAAAAGTTTTCTTAAAGGTTTGACTCCGTGCTGCTGTTAGGCCATTATAGACTAATCGTAACACAGAACTTTTGCTCAATCTCATACTTGAGTATTTCAACTCAGTGCAGTGAAGTAAACAATAAAACCTAGCATTTTCCTAGTCATTCAATCAAAGTCACCAATGAAAAGTAGCATTTCAGTAGCATATTGTGATGGATTATAGATTAGATAGATTATACACTCCTGCTTAAATTGCGATTGGTTACATTGGTCCAAAGAAAATAACTGGTTTACAAAAACTCAAACTTAAAACTTCTGTTAATCAATAAACAATCTGTTAATTAAACTTGGTAACTTGGTTATTTGAGTATGCCTAATTAAATTGGGTGTTACCAACTGAAGTTAATCCAACTGTTGTTTTTTTTACAGTGTAGCGACTAACTAACCTCCAGTATATCTCTATCTTTCACTCAAATTCATATACTGTGCTTTCATTGAGTGAACAATGCAAATCCTGCATGTTTGATAGACGCTGAACCTCTTCATATATTGGTATATCGGATATATTGGTTTCTAATCCCACTTCTGTGCTAAATGAACTCCACTGACCTCGACACATCTGTATGGAGCAGACGCCGCTCTCCGCCCGCACTGCTGTCGCTGCAGCGCTCGGCTCTGAAGGGTCCATTGAAGAAGCCTCTTTTGAAGATGATTGCTTGCTGCTTCCCCTCTGTCTTAGTTTAGCGCGGTCGCAATTCTCCATGTGTGATATTCTGTGACCACAAGAGGCTTTATGACAAGGGGAGACGCTGCTGGGAACATGTCCTGCCTGCTTCATCGCGGCTCTTCTTTATTGTGGCTATGTTTCACCACGCTCTCCTCATAGCATTTGCAGAGCAATCAGTCTTTGTGTGCGAACACTATTGATTAGACCAGAGTCTTATTGTTAAGAAAAGGTTCCTGTGATTTGCAAAAAAATGCTTACCTTGTCTTTTTTTATTACAACCGCTCATGATGTCTCCCTTGGAGACCTCAGCATCCTCAGCACCTCAGTGTGAGAGGGCGGTAAATAAAGACCCCGAGCACAGGGTGGAGTGTTGGTTTCCGAGTTTTTCGTGAAAGCCAGACTCCAGAAACCGCACATTCTTTACAGAGTTACAGCATGAGGAAAGAATTGGGAAAGGCCATGTATAGTGAGCAGAGGTTTGGCAGATGCATTAAAATCCCTTTTTAGGAGCATTCTTAGCAATCTCTGTCCAGCATTCACAGTTGAGGACACTCAGCACTCTCCTCTGTGAAAGACCCAGCTCTTTGCCAATTGTGTTGAAAATTGTGTTTTTGCATATCTTGATAAACCAGCATTACATTCAGAGTCCCAGCTCATTCTTCCACACTGTCATCAAAGATTGAATATGCAGTCTAACTGCGGCAGATGTACTCACTCTATTCTGGATGCCAGGATTCAATTATTTACATAAGGATGGAGCATGAATAAGAATTTGACTTTGTCACTTTCTTACCCCCATTCTTTTTTAGTGGAAGTGTGATTTTATACTATAATTGAACAGAAAATAAGGAAAAGCAGGCAAATCCACACCAGTGTTTCCAGTTACAGGCGTGTCGAAGCTGAACAGCAACATGTCATGGACCCCGCAGGATATCGTCACGAATGATGCCAGTGGTTTACTCATATTTCTCAGCTTACTTGTGGTGCTCTGTGTCGTCTGCTCGATAAGAGGAGAATCAAGCATGGAGCAGCTGGCTGACATATGTGAAACATGGAAGTGTTTTTTTTTTCTTTTGTTGTGCAGCGGAACTGAGTGGACAGTTTTCTGCGGCGTCGGCTGTCAAACATCACTCGTAGACGCACAGATGTGCATGACAGGGGCTTGCGCTTTGTGTGATCGGTCTTTAAATCACATTCATCTGCCCTGATGGAACACAAGGATGTTTATATCACTGTTAAACATACATTTCTAAGGCGGTATTAGAATCATACGGATTGTACTGATACTGATATCAGTCTGATATGGTCTTTTTACCGACTTACACTTGTCTTTCTTCCTTTTCTTTGATGATTTTACTTAAATAAGGCCAAACAGATGACGTTATCAATGCAGTGTTGTGCTTGTAAGGAAAGATTTATGTAATATGACATTTACATTTTTCCTTTTTTGATATCTGATGCAGTCATTTTGACTTGAATAATTTTGAATACTGATGTAATGGGGAATTAGAAAGACTTCTAAAATAGATTGAAATTTACTTTCAAAATATCAAAACACCACAGTTTCTTTTATTAGGTCATCAAATCATACAACATATTACATAACATAAATATTTCTAGAACAACACTTGTAGGGGTCGACCCACTGTATCCTGATGATGTGAAAATCTGTAAAAATGTTGAATTTTTACAAATCCCAACACAAAAATTTGGAGTTAATGCCTTTTATATTCGACCAGGCCGATAAGATCAACCCCTTAGCACTTCAGTGGTCTATTTTATTAAAAATAAGGTATAAACTAAATATTACATACATGAAAAACGTAAGTAGGTCAAAGTAGAACCTATGCAGACATGAGAAGAATATGCAAACTCTACACAGACAGCTGGGTTTGAACCAGGAACCTTCTCCATTGATCATAAAAAACTGAATTTATAATGATATATTACTAAGAAAACCCGGAAATCTTCATATTCAACATTGAACCACTACAGTGTCAGTAACCAAAAGTGCATTATACGCCTTTAAATCAACTCACCTTCACCTGTTCCTACTTGTCTCTTCTGTAACCTGTGAGGGAATTAAAGTGGTATTGATGCCACTGTGACTGTAGACGCTGACATGCCAAGTTCACTTTAGTTTGGAGCTCACTGCTTAGGCTCTGGAGGCACAGCAGGCTAATCTCCGGCATGTGCTCGCTTAACCTCAGGTTACTTTCTAACACTGTTTATCCACACAGGTGACAGTGGAACACTGACCTGTGGCTCCATGCTTTACACACTGAGGCGATCCTCAGCAAAGAAGCAAAAAACAAGAACAAACCCACAGCTTTAGCTACAAATGAGGCACCAACAAGTATTTTGTTTGAGCTAATCCTGGTTTTACTGGGTTCAATGAGTTTACAAGAGCATGTGTCAGTACTTTGGCTCTATGTTGGTGGTCCCCACACAAGTCTGAAGCCCTTTAAGCGGTTGAACCTGCACTAAAGGAACAATGCCAAGAAAACATGACCGCACACTGATATCAAGTCCTTTGTCAGCGTTTGAAGGTGTCTCAGCATTGATGGAGGCGACAGAGACAGAAAAAACCTGAGCGCTTGAACTCGACACCGAGTCTGGCAACACAGCTCAGCTCTTCACCCGTAATTAGTGTCATTAATGTGCAATTACATGAGTCATGCTTAGCCCACGTTTTAGATGCAGTCACCGTTCAGGGTGAAGCCCATCGAGAGCTGACTTAAATTTCCACATCATGAGAGAAATGCTACCATTAAACACTCTTCTCTTCTCTTCTGTTATATATATATATATATATATATATATATATGTATACATACTTATATACATACATATACTGTATATCATCATATCTGTCCCAATCTCAGCACTGCTTGGCTTCTTGCAACTTCTTTACTTCATTCATCGTCTGCCACTTTATCCTCTGCATGAGTTTCCGCCGCAGCCAATCCCAGCAGCCACGGGGTGAAAGGTCACACCCTGGACGGGTCGCCGGTCCAGCGTACTGAGCGCAATTTAGAGTGTCCAATTAACCTCTGCATGTTTTTGGACTGTGGGAGGAAACCGGAGTACCCATGTGACACAGGGAGAACACCCACACAGAACTCCACACAGAAAGGCACTCAGTCGAACTGGGTTTGCGAACCCTGGTCTTTTTGCTGTAAGGCAACAGTGTTAGCCACTACGCCGCCATGTTGCCTGTCATTAATTCAAAAATTTCTATACATTAAGACTTGAGTTTGAATCTTTGAACTCACTGTGTCATCTAGACGTCTCTCCTTCTACATTTGCTGAACAGAATTGATTTGTTGTGACATCTGAAGTCTCATATTAACGTCACACAAACTGGGGTAAATTATACCTTCAGTTTTGTTTATTCTGTCATGATTATAGGCTATGCAAACTGCTCTAACACAATTAGACCACTTAACACCTTTTAATACACCAATTACACCACAGCAGACTTATAGGCATAGACTAAAGTTTTATTGTCATGTAGGCTTGGAAATGTGTGTGCGTTAGAGGTTACAGCACTTTAAAAACAACACTGTTGAGCAAAGTATGACGGTGAATAAAAAAAAATAAAAATGGACAAGTAGAGAAAAATGTCTCTTGTATATTACCACAGATATTAAACACTTGTTCCGCGTTTGCTTTGAATAAAGGAGGATTTCAGTGACTTTGTACAGATATTTATATTTTCTGGGGCTTAGCGCTATAATGACAATGCACATCGACATCTGCAACAGTGTCACGTGTCATGTGACACTGTTGGCCCACCGATTGGATTAGATCCGAGAGAGAAAATCCTCTTCAAACACAGCAGTATACCGCAGTGTTGCTGTTAAACTGGGATTTACTCTATGTTCAGGTCACGTTGTAATAATTGTGAGCTGTTTTATTTCTATAATTTAGCATATATTGAGGTGATCTGCAGCTCTCACTTTAACAGCGTGTGTGTGTGTTTGAGCACAAACACGTGGTGACCCAGACTCTCCGGCTATAGCTGACTATTAATAAAACCCTGTGCATACTGTACCGTAGGTGACGGAGCTCAAGGGCTGCCAACTCTCCTGCCCTGCACGCCTGCACTCAGCCAACCCGACACTGACTGTCTGACTGACGGACACACGGACTGACATGCTGCGTCTCCAAAAAAAAAGAGTTGACATCTGCCTTTTATTGTTTCTGTGGACACCCGCCGAGACATTCTCGAGGTGTTTTCCTCTGACAGGCAGCGGGGCGATCAGATGACCGCTGCTGTGTGAGCGAGAGCCAAATCAAAGATGCAGAAAATGCCGCGTCAGTTCGAAGAAACTGCCAATTTGTAGCAGTGGATGGATACGTTTTGTACATAATTACCGTAGCGTCGCCGCACTGTTTCTTTTTCACAATTTCCTCCATTTAGAGGTTTTTTCTGTGTCTAAATTTGGACAAGATGTTCCACACAATTGTGCTTTTTGTGCTGGTTAAAGCTGCAGGAGGCAGGATCTCCAGAGAAGTCGCTATTGTTGTATTTGATCGCCGCGACGTTACAACACTAACATATTGGGATTGAAACTCTTAGTCTTCTGCATCTTTGAAATTCTCTGCACACATTGACATTAGAGGTTGACTTTTAAAAGGCCATTGCAGTGGTAAAATAATGATAGTTTGACTGCCGATTAATCACCTTGTAGCACCACTGCTCTCCAAATAAGCATCAAAACGTTAAAAGTCAAAGTCAAAAGATTTGAAAAACAAATCAAAAACATTCATGGCAATATTTATGTTTATTCGACTGCATTTATGCAGAAGTAAGTATATTGAGTTTCCGTAAATGCGTTTTTTTTGGAAATGTGAACGCACGCGTAACTCTGCTATGATGCTATGAACTCAAACACACTCTGGACCCGGCGTCACTCACACTGTGCTGGAGAGAATTTCCCAAAATCATTGTTTTTGGTTATTGATTATTGGGAGAAAAGGGTTATTGAAAGGTTATTATGGAATTATTATGCAGTGGAGTGAATTACTGCCACATATTAGTGGAAATTTTCGTGAAATCTGTCTACAGATTAACATATAGCACAATATAGTAGTACTTACAAAACCTTTTACAACTGGACAAGTGGATCAGTTGCACCAGCAGCTGCACTGTTCTTCGTAATGTCCACTAAAAGAGCTTATTTTCAGCGATACATGGCTATAATGTTGGTCTGTGTGTACATTCACTATAAATATGGTCAAAAACACTAATAATTAAAGGGTTAAAACTGCAATTTTGTCGATTTCATACATTCTTCTTCATTTATAATATTAAGTGTATTTCAATGCAACAGCCTTTAAAGCCAGGATAAGTCATCACAGATACTTAATCACGATATGATGATATCCAAAATCTAAAACCATATCTTGTCACCAGATATAATATTGAAAGATTTCCCAGCCCTAGTTGCAATAAGTCAAACTTTTATTGTAAGAGTGTGGTATCAAGTGTTGTTTCAGGAAGACACATGTCGACATGACACACATACAAACACAGTCACTGCTCAGGATTAGCCCTGGATAATGGGATCGCAGATCACCACCTGCCGCTCCTCTCCAGTCATCTCTGTTCATCCATTACTTTTCATCGCCACATTGTCACCGCGCTTGTTTCTCTCGCTCCCTCTTCCTGTCTCTCTTTGACGATTGCGACGCCATGTGTGACTTATTTCATTAACCTTTCTCCTCATCGTTGCTTCCGTCATGTCTTTAAATAGCTAAAAGTGACAAGGTGTTTGTTTCGGCTGTGTGCAGAAATCATCCTTGACCTTTCCTTCTTTTTTTTTTTTTACCATCCTGGATTTGTTTTTCAGCAGTTTCCCAATCCTCATTCCATCTCTCCTCTCTTTCTTTCTTTCTTTCTCTCCCTGCCTCCTCCCACACCCATGCCGCTCTCCATCTATCGCACTCATCATCCCATCATGACTTCCTCCCCTCACGCTGCAGTCCTGTGGCCCTGCCGACTCACTCCCTCCAGGCCAAATCCTCTTAAGGAAAAGGCTTGAATGGGAATTCAATCGCCGAGCCGATGATTGAACCAGATCAGCCGACAAAGCGGCAAAATCATTTTCCACCCTCTCTCTGCCTTTCTCCCCCCCCTCCTCCCCCATACCTCTGCCCCATCTGCCTCTGTCCCTCTCTCTCTTTACCCTCTGGCTTTCATCTTAGGTGATAAAAGCAGAGCTGGCAGCAGTGAGAGATTGGCATCCCGGCTGCAGGAATGTGGCACATCATCATTTTTCCCCCCATGGCACAATGATAAGTGCATAAATGTTCATCCGTGTGTACAAACAAAAATGCACATATAGCATTTCCACATTTGGTTCTGAGTATTTCTGCACGTGGAGTTTTTACTTCCTTTAGAAAAACGGATTAGACCAAACTGCTGTCATTTTGCAAATCCCTGCAACTTTAAATAAAGTAAATAAGTGAATTATAACTTGCCTCACACTCGCTTCTCTCACCCAGCGACCCCTATTACGTGTGTTTTATGTCGTGTGGAAGACGCAGGGCAAAGCTTGACCCTCTGGAAAGCTCCAGAGAACTTTCATGTCGTGGTGTTAATGAACTGGCAATGCAGGGTTTATTTTTCCCCCTGATTGGTCACATGTACAACACGTGCAAATACAATACACGGATTAAGCCACATACTTTGAACTATCTTGAGTACTAATACGAATAAATCTTGTTCCATTGTGTTTGTGCTTGGGGTACAAGACACACAATTTCATACCTGTATAGGTTCACCTTTGGAGAAAGTTCCCTCACTATAGTACAATATTGTGCTTGATGCCAGAAATGTCCCTTTTGACTGTCAGAGAGGCTTCAAAGTGAATTAAATCAAAATAAGGATCTAATTTGTCCCCTTTTCACCCTACGGCTACAGATGCACCTATTCCATTTGAAATGTAAATAAGAAAATGTTCATCAGAAAACGTATTTACATTTACCACTGCATTACTGTGCATTATTGAGTATTGTAAAGGTATTTACATGTGTGTGTGTTGTTTAGGGTACCAAAAGCAGTGTTTCCCTGGTTTGGTTTCTTATAGTATGGTACATATTTTTCTTGTATTTAAATTAGTGATAATTGACACTCTTCCCTTGGGGTACCAGAGTGAAATGGTAGGTACTCACTCCCTATAGTCCTAACTCTTCCTTTAACTCAATAACCGCTAACCCTTAAACCTCATAAAGCCCTTTGAAGTTGTGAGAACTGGCCAAACAGTCCTCACAACAATGTTTTATTTTCAGCCAAACTGTGTCCCTACAACCACAGACAGGCATAAAACACAAAGTCATACACTCTTTTACTCCACAGGCTTTTATAACACCAGTGAAACACCCGAGCTTTTAAAAGGCACAGTTGATGGAAACCATTCCCTTTCATTGACAGAGTGACAGAGGAAACCAGACGGTGTGAGGTGTGTGAGACATGGTTGGGGGGTGGGGTGGGGGGGTTGGATTTACGACGTGGAGTGCTAGAAGATTGTGTTACTGACTGACAGCAGCCACTAACCGAAGGAACCGCTGACAATTGATCGATTGCGCGATAACTTTTTTATCGAACTGAAAAGTGAGGGAAAAAAAAAAAAATCCCCCGTATCTTTGCTTTCAACTGACAACTGATGGACTAATTGTTTTTTCGCTCACGCTGCCGTTTGACAGCTGAAATAGAACGGACCCTGAACTCTGATTGTTAGAGGACAAGTTGATAAGCCTAGAACTAAGTCTAGACCACGTTAGCGGTGATGAATGACAAAAATGCCCTTTTGAGCCAGAAACTACCTTTGTTTTGAAGATTAAAGTTACTGAGTTTGAAATATTCAGCAGTTGCCCTTTATTTAAGACTTTTTTAATGTATGCCAGAATGGATTGAGGACAAAATGTCTTACAAACTCAAGGGCAGAAAGATCTTTGACTACGAGTAGAAGTAATTCTTTTAGTGGCTGGTTTATCAGGGTCAATATTACTAGATAATAGTAACTGATTTTTAGAACCGATGTGCACTAACAGTAAAAATTAAAATCTTCTAGATATTCATTTATATGGACATTTGATAATGGATATATTAATACTGTGATCTGATGATCTTGAGGTAAAATGCCCCCAATAATCGGTCCGGCCAATAGTTCATTAATTTGTTTTCATTTGCACATTACATATAACAATCAAAAACAGAACAAATCATTTGCATCTTGTGTGATTTGCTCGTGGTTAATTGTTCACCGCGAGTCTTAGATCATTAGAAGCAAAGAAAATATTCACATTTCCACACGAGAAACGAAAGAAAAGAAAAAACTGAAAGAAAAACAATCAACATGATTCGTTGATTTAATTGATTCATTTTTACTGACCCAACTGTTTAGTTGAAGAACAAATCGACACGGCACACAAAGCAGGCAGCTGTTTGTGCGTGCACTAACACAAAGCCTAATTATAGTGACGGGCTTCAAACGAAATGTTCCTGTAGTGTGTGTGTGTGTGTGTGTGTGTGTGTGTGTGTGTGTGCAGTCAGTGATGCAGATCACAGGACTCTAACTGAGCCCATGTTTCGCTCAGGTGATTATGACACTTGTGCACTCTGTCTGTGTGTGTGTGTGTGTACTTGTACTTGTGTGTGTACAGTAATGACCAGTCATGTCTCTCTGTAGGTACTTCATGAGGACACTCATTGACTTGTTCTGACCATTAACTCACGACAAAGTCCTGAAGTCCTGGTTAGGGTTAGAGTACTCACAACCATAGACACACACACTCATGGAAGTCACATGTCACATGTTCTCCCTACCACAGTCAAACATGCAATATGGGGATTAGGTAAATTGGACACTCTAAATTGACCATAGGTGTGAGAGTGTGAGTTAATGGTTTCTATGTGGCCCAGTGATGGACTGGCGAACCGTCCAGGGTGTGGCCCCGCCTAGCGAATTATGGCACAGCACCTTCCCGTGGAGGATAAAGCAGTAGATGATTGATGGATGGTTAAATTAGGGCTAAGCTTAACTGGTTAGGGTTAAGGAGAATGATTTGGTTTGGCTGTCCAAATGAATGAAAGTGATTGTAATATCCTAATGTTGGGCTAAACGAAGGAAGGAGCAGGTTTCAGACAGGCAATTACTTCAGTGGTTTAATCAAAAAGCAGTCAGGATACAAGAACAAAAACATGCAATGGTCCAAAACACAGGAGCTCGATGCACAAGGAAGACAACGAGGCACAGGTGAAACAAATTAGAATGGGGGATAAACTTGACAGGAAGTGGAAAGGGTTACAAAATAAAACTAGAAACACATAAAGTATATAATTTGATGGGCATGACAAATATGTGTGTGTGTATCTTTGTGAGGACCAAAAAAATTTATAAACCATAGCGTGAAGACATTTTTAGAAAATGAGGACATTTCGTCTGATGGTTAAGGTTAGGGTAAGGGATTAGGGAATACATTATGCTTACGTGTGTCCTCAGTACGACCGCCGTACGAGAATCTGTGTGTGTGCCGCCTGCCCTTTTTTTGTTTAAGAACATGTGGCAGCTCACGTGTTAATGTGTATTTAAATCTGTCTCTTCCTCTCTGTGAGTGTGTGTGTGTGTGTGTTTGTGTACCCACTGTACTGACAGTGTTGTGTTTGCCTGTGGCACAGGTGTGTGTGTGTGTGTGTGTATATGCAAAGCACAGATTCAAACAGTATTATCAGCAGCATGATAGAGCTCAGCTACTAGCTACAAGCAAAAGCTTTTGAAGTCCTCACTCTTGTTGAATAATGGCGGCTATAGTGATCTCGGAATATGTTTTCTAATGCAAATAAATCTATCCATCTGTCAGTCCATGTGATGTCCTGATTTATATAAAGCACTTTCCGTATAGACAATTTGCTTTAGAATATGGAAAGTAATGAAATATGCCAATCACAGAGAACCAGATTATTTTTCTTTACTTCCTGGAACCAAAAATATAACACATTTACAAAGATTCACATCAGAGATGAGTAGCTAATCCTCATTTTTGTCATTTTTCTGAGATTTTTGGAGATTGTCTCATTAGAACTGTATGTCGCTGCAGCAGGAAATCGAACATGCTTCATTGCCGTAGATGGAGTGTTCCATATGCTTCATGTCAGGCTTACCCAAATAATTGTTGAAACCCCGTCCGTCATCTTAGCACGACTGTGTCCAAAGACATGAGATAAAGAGAGACCTGTTTTCCCTCCCGCACTCTCGTTCAGATGGTCTTGGCTGGCTCTGTGAGTGTTCCTCCTTCTCTGCTTTTAAAAAACCCGGAGAGTGCGTCTGTTTCTCGGCCGCTGACAGCGTCTGAACACAGAGGGGCTACAGTTCTGGGCCTCATGCTGCTTAACTGCAGCCTGTAGGCCAGAGATGTTCTCAAGTCTCTGGTTGAAATGGACATTCTCTCTGCAGTGTTCAGTCTTATGAATTCAAAGCATGACTGTATTATTATCCATTCAGTACAGTATTGAACTTGACCAGTTGTAAGTTCACTTTTAAAAGGGTACTTCAATGCAAAATGAAAAAAAACACACAATAAAAACTTCATTCAGTTAGACAGAAATCGTGATGACACCTGGTCCAAGTCCAGTCTCAAGTCTTCTGAGGTCCAAGTCTGAAGTTACGGTTTAAGTGTGACTCAAGTCCAAGTCTCTGCTCTAGGCCTTCGCCAAGGGAGCAGGAAGCAGAAGAGAGGTAGATGCTTTCAAGTCATACATACATTTAAACAGATGTGGATAAATGCATCCATGTCTACACAATACCTAAGTCATTTGTAGTGCAGTACACAGTACACCAAAATAACCTCATCTATACCATCTCAGTTTTGTGTGTGATGGTAGGGACAAAGGTAGGTGTTTTTGTCCATGGTGTCTTCTCTCAAACAAAGCTTGTCCTCTTTGTGACTTCTTCTTCTTATTTGTTGAAAATGAATTGGTGAGCGATGCTGTGTCACCTTGGCATGACGTCACGCTATTTATGCTGCTCAGTAAACTATCACCATCCAGCCCACACACAAGCCTGATCAGGGTGTACCATTCCAGACCACATCATGGCAAGCTCGTCTGCACCATACCGCCTGCTGGAGATAAGGACTTTACATAGAAGGCCCAAAAAGATGAGAATTCATCTTCAGGCCATTTCTACCAAGTCATACAGTTTGGTACGCCATGCAATTATTTGTGTTTCCATTGAGAAGAGGGCCAAAATGACAGATGTTTTTGGCACCCTTCTATTGGGTACCATGGGTACAGTGATCTGGCTCCTAAAGAGAGGAGCTAGAAACACTGCAATCCACTGACTGGTAAACAGAGACTTGTCAATTACGTGCTGCAGAAGTGTTTTGCGTTTAATTTTAGGGAAAAAGGCTGCGTTCTTCTTTGTGGAATTTATTGGCAAGCTACACTGTGTCCTGCTGGTATGACATCACGCTATTTACGAAAGGAATATGGAATGGATGAGGGTGTACCATTCCAGACCGCACTGTGGTGAGCCGTGCCACTTGGTGGAAATCAGGCTTCTATGGTTGGACTCTGTTTTCTCTGATTTACACTGCAGCTCCTGCTGAATTAGCAGCGTAACGTTTAATTTCCTGCAAAACCTGCGGCACCTGTGGGCTGAAAGGTATAAGCTACTGTAAGTGAGTATTAATAAAATACATGTGAGGGGCTAAAAATATGCGGTTTTAAGGCCAAGTGGGAATGAAAATGCTATAAAGGATACAGCAGACGTCTGATTCATATGATTTTCCATTACGAGTGACGGAAACCATTTTGAGAGAATAGGCTTTTGTCACAAGGTTAATGTTCTTTTCAGGTTAAGTGGGCAGTGCAGGCTTAGTTATTAGCATTGAGAGGAAGAAGTAGCCAAGGAGTTCTTTAACGACTCTGAAGATTCCAAGAAATCCATTAGTGGCTTCAATGAATTAAGCAGAAAACTGATTTGGTGTGTCAATGCATTTCTCCACAGGTTTTAATTCCCTTCAATGAAAACAAGGTGTCAAGTTTGAAAGAGTGTTATTCTATTTTCCGACATATTTAACACCAAAATGGATCTACAAAAACCTAATGAGTCAATAAAATAATAAGTTAAGACTACTGTTGGGTATAATGATGCATTCACTCCAATTATAAAGCCAGTATTTGAAGGAATACAAATATTTCACCTCAAGTGAGTTAATCAAATGATTTGTAGGTTTAACGGTGTGCAAAACATTTGCTTCTCGTTTAATGTGAATTTGTCATTACACTAATAATCCCAAGATCAAGTCTTCAGGTCTTACTAATTAGAACAATCGAGACATATTTTACAACATTAAATGTGTCACTAAGGTCGAGCTCACTTCTTTCCACAAAAAGATGTCCACTGAGTTAAAATTGTACAGGAACCAGTTGTCACTTTGCATTTATGTTTAATCCAGAATAAGAACAGATGCCTAAAGCTCATCCAGTTATAAAAATAGAAATCCTTTTCATTCATCTGATTGATTTCACAACATGTGGCTGCATATTGACTCATGCAGGTGAATAAGGCTTCATGCATGGATTCACTCAGCTATAAAGTATTGCATTGTGTATTGGACATGACTCGTAAACCAAGTTGTTCTAAAGGGCTAGTTCCAGGGAGATTCTGGTCTTGCTTTACTTAACCTATGTTGGATAAGCAATTAGCTTCAATTTCAAATTTCAGGTCACACAGTGTTGTAGTGGCTTGCATTGTTACTTTATTACAGGAAGGTTACCAGTTGGGATCCCAGTTCAACAGAGGTCTTTTCTGTGTGGAGTTTACATGTTCTCCCAGTATGCCCATTGGCTTCCTCCCACTGTATAACAACAGTCAAAAATTGGGATTAGGTCAATTGGACACTCAAATGTGTAGCTGTGAATATGAGAGTTATTGGTTGCTCTGCACCATATGCTGGCCCTGCAATGGTGACCTTTCCGCAGTGTACCCAGCCTTTTGCCCGATTTCAGCTGTGATGGGCTCAGGGTAAAGAGGTAGACAATGATTTAATGATGTCACCGAACGAAGGTATCAACCAGTGAATGGTCCGTTTGGTTTTGAAGTTTTGACCAAAGCAGAGGCTTGAGCTGTTGTATACATTCACATTTACCAGCTGTTGTTGAACAGCACTGGCTCTTTACTCATACACCTGCTCACTTTTGTGTGGACATGACTCGACTCCATTAAGAGTTCCTGCGAATGGAACGGACCTCTCATATGCGGCATTCATGATGCAGGCTGTGCTATCACTTCCAGCTAAATGGGAAAAAAACTCTGTATTGTTCCCCTGCTGTGCTTTAGTGCTTTCGGGTTACTGGAGTCTTTGAGATACATAATATGAAACCTGTTTTATATAATGCACTTCAATCTCTCTCCTTCTCGCTCGCTGACTGTGTGTTTTCTCTACATCCACTCTCGGCTCAAGCTTTTCTGCTCAAGCTTCATATTCCTCTCCTGTCTGGAGGGGAGAAAGCTGCTCCTCCTCCCCCTCCTCAGGACCAGAGATGACTGGAAGGTGAAGCCCATTTCCCAGTGTCTAGAGTTTCACAGCTGACAAAGAATCTAAGCTTTCCCGTGTGTATCAGAAGCTGGTGGTCAGGCCAGGCGGGGGGGGAGGGGGGTTTGCGTAGAGCAGGGCGTAGAAGTAGGCGGGGGTTGAGCTCTGGGAGCAGCAGCGTTCTCCTGGCCTCGGAACCTGCAGATCTCCTTCATGTGCAGAAAGCAGAAAGAAGGCCAGTTATGGTCCGTGAGGCTGGATACCGCAGCACTGAGGTATTCTCTAAATCGGGCCATGTTGAAGCCGCATGAGCTCCTCATTGTTCTCATTTTTATGAGATTTGGCAGCACTGAGGGAGAAATTTCACAGCTAACATTAAGTTTACAGTGAATCCGATCAAGGCCTCCAGAGAACCGCTTGGCGAAATCAGACAGCCTGTAATGAGAGTGGCGAAATATTTATTGGTCTGAGATGAAGTAAAGCAGTGTTGCAGCATGGGAGGAAATCCATATTCTTGCACTGACTGAGACACACCAAGAATGTTGCACTGTGAACTAGTTTTCATGGCAATGGCATATTCCATTACCCCTAAGTGGACACATAATGGTGACACAGACACCCTTTTTTGTCCTGCTCATCGCTGGCCTGTCAGCATGTGTGTGTTTTTCTTGGAAACCATGAAATTGACTTTCTTCCTGTTGGGAAGCAATACTGCGAGGAAGGAAATCATAGAGAAGCATGTGGTGCCGGTTCAAAAGCAGCATGTTATGATTGGAAGGGTTCGGATTCCACCACTGTCTGCTGTTTATGTGGTATGAGTTAGAGAAGCACACGACTAGATGCTCAATTTTGTTAGCTTGGAGGTTATAATTAAATATATGGTTCCTTTTGTATGCCAGAAACTGTCAAAGTTGGATTTTTGGAAAAGGTGGAAAAAAAATTAACTCAAGTTTAGACATTTTCCTGGACTAGGCCACGGGGGCTGTATGTGAGAATGCTAACATTTGCTCTGAAAGTTAGCTCTCATGTGAAAATACAGCAGGAACATCTTGCTCTGGAAAATTCACAGTAAGTGAGTGGGCCAAGGTCCTGCTTCCTCTGTACCTGCTCGCTCCATTTGCCACTTTTCCTGCTATTTTGAAGACGTGCGAACAATCGTCTTATCTCCCAAAAATGTCCGGGCTCCTTTTTCAGCACATTTTCAGTCATGCACGTCTGAAAACACGTCTGAAAACTAAACTGCACTGAATGTCATTAGAAGTCCAGTAATCACGTGCAACACAAATGGCAGCACCATAGAGGAAAATTCACTTTTCTATGTCTGCTGTGTCCATTTAGCAAAATCTACGGAACATCCACCAGTTTCAGTGACTGATACTCTCTCTGTGGGCAGGACATGTGGCCTCTCAGTACACAGGTGTGTGTGTGAGTATTTCCCCTCAGCTTGTGTCAGGTTGAGTCATTCACCCGACACGTCATGTCCATTAAGAAGCAGCTCATCAGAGCAGAGTCTGCTCTCTTTGATTGTACTGCAGTCTTAGACCGTTTATTTTAACTTTATAGGGGCTATAAAGTTGTGCTTATGCACCAGTTAAAGATGGTCTCATCCCAACAGTGTTAAAGCGAATGATTACTCATCTTTGCACTCGTCATTCTCCTCAACATCTGATTATGTATAGAAATGCTGTCCCAAGCGGTTCAACCTGTTAAAGAAAATAGTTATGTGGCAAAGAAGAGATAGTTTTGTGTAACGACTTGTGTTAGATAGTGTCGATTAACACAAACAACTTACAGCAGTGAATGTAATTTGCAGATGCAGTAATGGTCGTTGATATATGACCCGGCAGCTCACACTATACCTGTTTGACACAAAACAGGAGGAGCTGGTGAGGGGATTTAGAAATGTAGCAGCTAAAGAGACCCAGATGTCGGCATTACTGGACTTCCAAGGCGGAATCCTTTGGGAAGCCAGTGTAGCTCTGTTTCTTATGGATGTATAATAAAGTGTGATCACGTGTTTGGAATGATTTTATGTCCTCTTTTTACTGAGCATTGATTTATTAAAGCAGTTAGTCAATCTGATTTTATGTTGAGACGAAGGATTGGCGGATTATTCGTGTGTAGGGTGTGTCATACTCAAGCTCCAAGCCCATTAATTCCTGTAAGAGCTCTGTTTCTAACAAACATTAATGTACTGGATGCAGATCTTTCTTTATATCTGAAAACACCATTTTAAAGGGTAAGTAAAGCCCTCCTCTCTAGAGCTAACTCTGACTTTACATTAAAGATTTGCACCAGGATCAGCAGAAAAGAAAAATACATCACTTCATACCCATATACATTAGTTTACACCTGGAAAAAGTGGTTTAGGGGTTTAGTTAAAGTCAAATGGTAGCAGTAGTATGGATTTTGTTGGGTGATCACTAGACTTGACTTTCAGCTGTGCTCATGCCCAAAAAAAGAGAGTCCCATTTAAAGCCATATGTTGCACAGAGTACAGTGTTGTGCAGACAAAATCTCTCCTGCCCCCCCGCCTGCCCAGTGAGGGGGGCATGAGCCCGGTGGAATGTGGTGTATGCTTTCTATGTCAGATGGTCGTTTGTTTTGGAATAAGAGAGGATATGAATCTGAGCTGAAAGCACCCACATGCTCAGCTTGTGCTCAGGTTATCGAGGTGGGGGGGGCGGGCTTTCACCTACGGGGGCAACATGAGGGAGTGAATTTTCCAAACGTAACTGTACAGTTTCTCCGAGATCCCTTTTTGTTTTGCGCACATCACAGAGAAATCAGTGCATTTGAAATTGACATGTCCCGTATGTCACGTAGCATTGTTTGAACTGTCGGAAGTGAAGTTATTTATCTCGAAGCACTTTACGGAGCAAGGTCGAGACCCCACAATACTTGAGGGAAATTTAACAGACCCCTCAGTTCACGAGCAGGAAGAAACCTGCAGCATAAAAAGTGGAAGCTTAAGTGCAACATCAAGCCAAGTCGACACGTAAAAAGCTATAAATGTCAACCCCCAGGCTATCGCTCTCTCTTTATCTTAGTTGCACTGTTCTCCACATTTCCTTTTTCTCTGCTGTCTGTCTGTGCCCACACGTAAACCCACGCACACACACGCACACACACACACACACACACACACACACCACAACTCAGCTGGAGTAGCTCCAGACCTCAAGGGCTCAGGGAGAGTTTGATATGTGTTGACTTCCGGCAGGAACTCCCCCTCTCCTCAGCCCGCAGCTCAAAGACTATCAATTAGTTCCTTATTATGATCCCTGGGAGGGCAATAAAAGTTGGAGTGGGTTCAAAGAGCCAAAGAAAGGGACACACACACATATACACAAACACACACACGTGCACACTAGTGACTTTTTGGCCTGCAAGACTTACAGTTGTGCCTTCTCTCCTAATAGCCTTCTCTGTAGTGTCTACTACCTTCTTTTTCCATAGACTCTTGTCATCCCCCCCCCCACACATACATTACCCACAGAGACTCTATATTTTTCTGTTCTGTCTTTTGAGCAGCGTCTCAGTCACCTGCATGCTTTTTCCCTGTGTCACTACTAACAACACCATCACAAATCCAGCTGTTATTCAAGTCCTCAATGCACGAAGGCAGCAGCTGGTGGTCTGGTGATTGATGTTGATGCTATTTGAATTCACAGAAGCCAATTAGTCACCCCGAATAGCCGCCGAACTCTCCACGACTCGTCGTCTTCTTTGACCCTCCCCTTCTGCTGCTGTCCACTTCTCTAAACCTCAGGGTGGCTATTGTTCACTTCCTCTCCTCCTCCCAGTCACAACAGAGATGCAAAGTAGTAGGAAGTTTTTCTTAGTTACTATGTTTTAACTTAAAAATCCCATATAAACTTTAATTTTTTCCATAATGGTACAGTGTTGAAAAACACGTTGTATCTGGAGTCTTTTTCTTTTGGTCTGGTATCATATATACACATACAGTAAAGTATCATACAGAATTTTGCAAGATAGCACATGATGCTTTTTTTTCTTTTCTATCAGTGATAGCACATGATGCTTTTTTCGGTACCTGCTCTGACGAGATTCCAAGCGAGCAGAGCCGATACTAAAATGTGACGTCAACAGACAGCCGGCCACTGATTGGTCGGGAGAGCGCCGTCATAAATCTCATTATTTAACAGAGGAATCCGGTGTATTTAGCGACAGCTCTGCCGAAAGCCGGCGATCGTGATCCGAATCACGACCGGTTCAGTCGTCTTTCAGTTTCGCGGAATCTGTGCTCCAGTCACGCAGGAAGTACTGAGCGATTATGTGAACTAATCTTTTTAATTAACCGAATCTAATGACTCAGTCCACAGAAAACAACTGCTTTGCCCCTCACTAGTTTGTGTCGTGTATAAAACAATGATGAAAAGACCCATGATGACCCCGCCCACGTGTAGGAGGTACTATGGAGTAATAAAACAACAACGTCACTACAAAACCAAATAGAGCTAGAACTGTCTAATGGAGATGTGCCATTAGTCTAAACCTGTTTATGTTTGACATGCATCGTTTTTGAAGACCTTAAATTAGCAACAGCTACACATGCTGTGACAGATTACATCTGATGATTGCTGTTTCAAGGAAATACAAAAAAAAATCAATAAAAGGTGCAGTCGGGAACGAAATACCACACTATAGTTGTGAACATGACCAGAAAAGCTGAAATATAATTGATTTAAATCCCCAGTGTATCATCAGGTCTTCCAGCACCTCTTAGCCTGCATTCACCCCTCTTTTCTTCTATTTTGAAGAATCTCATCTGGTGTGCTGCGATAAAAGCCATATGCCATGGAGGAGGCAGTAAGTGCAGAGAGAAAGGAGGAGGCCAGTGGAGGGAGTCTTCGTTTGTCCACAGCAGAGTGACACAGCCTGCACAGTGTGTGGCTGTGTGATTTGTCTCCTTTATGGATCCGTGGCAAGACAAGTCGAGCCGATTTGGCAAACGCCAGCAAGTCGTTCTGCCACCTTTACTTTGTTAATTAGGGATTATCACATTCACACCGCTCCTCTTCTCAGATTGCTGACTTGAGGGATAATTTAATTCACAGCATAGAACAACGCAGACGACACATACCTCATAGTAAATAAAAATGATATTTTTTTAGAAATTAATACACCTGAACGCAATGGAAAGTGCTGCCAAATGGCCCCCTTAAAGCAGCATTTATGCTAATGCTCATGCGTTGGCTAGCTTGTGGACCTTCATATCAATAAAGCTTACCTTGAATTGGAAATGCTTAGCTAAGCTAACTAGCCGCTATAGCTCTACATTTAATAGACTTTATTTTTTTGTGTCATTATCATATCAAACAAAAGTTTCTATTAAAAAATACCTTGCTAGCAAAACCAGCATAGCATTGCTGATACACCATCATTATTACGCTGGTCTATGCTGGTCCATGCCACCAGCTAAACCAGCACTAACCAGCTGGTTTGTTGTAGGCTAGAGACAAATAGCTTAATTAGCACGAATATCACAGAGTTAAGATCCATTTTGTACATTTTAAACCATTTTTATTGTGTTTTTACTCACTTAAATAACTTATAAACGGGGAGCAAATGCACAACACAAAGTCAATGTAAAGTTTACTTTACAAGAATATAAACAAAAAAAACCTTAACAAAAAAGTGCTCATCTGGCAAAGAAATCTCAACACAAGTAAACAAAACCAGGGAAACATGAAAAACTTGACTACATAACTCAGGGACCAAACAATACAAACTGGCAACATGACAGGGGAAGACCAGGACTATTTATACAGGAAGTAAGTGGTAACAGGTGAAAGCAATCAGGGGCGGGGCAGACAATCACAGTGGCGGGAAATCACACAAGGGGAGGAAGTCAGGGTCTGAAATGAGAGGGAAACGTGAATACAAAATAAAACAGGAAGTGTTTATGAAAACAAAACATTAGTGACTAAACTTAACAAACTTTTAACAAACTTTTTTAGTGGCCAGAAAGTTTCAATGTCCCTTCAGGGGCTCCGTAGTTTTAAGGTAGACTTCAGGAAATGAACCAAAGAGATCAGCAGACCGGAGAGAACTGGATTTGCGACCCCATCTGCCTGTCTGTCTGTCTGTCTGTCTGCCTGCTGCCATGATGCACATATTCTCAACTTTTTCCCTCCTCTGAAATCACTGTTATGAAGTGTTTCTGTGTATTCGTCTCGCGCATCCAAGAAGTGAGAATGGAATAGGTGTTCGCGTGTGTATCTGCACATGTGTGTGTCCCACGGGTGCGCTCATGGATACGCAGATGTTCTAATGTGTGTGTGTGTGTGTGTGTGCATTCCTTTGAGGAACAGTTTTTTTTCCCTTAGCCTTTCCTGGAGCCGAGCTAATATTTGTTGTGTTAGGAGTGCGAGCAGTGTGTCAACAGGAGCCCGGGGTTGGTTCAGATGACTCCATTTCCCCTCCATATGTATCCCCTCATCCCCTTATAGAAAGGAGAGAGGGAGAGATGCAAACAGTACACTCACAGAGAGTGAAAGCACACAGAGGCCTGGTGCCTTTCAAGCCCTGCTAGGCATGGATATTGTGATTCTGACAGGCTTTTAGCACAGCAACCTCCAGGCTACAGGATTGTCGACATCCCTGTGTTACTCACAACCCCATCCGTGCCTCTATTTTCTCATCCTCTCTCCCCTTTTGTCCAACCCACTCTCTCTTTTATCTCCCACCATCCTCCATCCTTGTGTCATCTGCACTTTGTTCAGTGCAGACCCACACACAGCTCTTCACGTCTTCCTTCCTCCTCTTTGCGAGTCAAACGCACAGAGCGGCGGGGACAGACAAACTCAAGCTGCACTCCTGCTGGTTTATTTGTTCATTAGCAGGCAGGAATACCACTAATGCCAGCTCCTCGCATAACTAATAATAGACATCGCCAGCTTTCACGCTCATTATGACAGTTTTCCTACCTTCTGTCTTGCTTCCTCTTGCACAACTGTCTCTGTGTTACTTTACTGTTTGTAAGCTCAGTTCGACTGTGGAGACTCTGCAGTATCCACTTGTTAAAGTGTTTAAATGAGGATGTGTGTGTGTGTGTGTGTGTGTGTGTGTGTGTGTAAACGCCATACATCACTGTGCTTGAGAAAGGCACAAACAACTATGAGCTAATTATGAGAACAATGACAAGAACCAGAAACCGAATGTAGCAGAAATAAATTTGAAAAGTCCATGTTTTAATAATAAGTGGGGTCAAACATGTCACCAAGAACAAGGGCAACACGGTGGAGTGGTGGTAAGTGCTGATGTCTTACAGCAAGAAGAGTGTAATTCTGGTTTGACTGTGTTTTCCTAAGATAAGGGGAGATTAGGTAAATTAAAATTAAACCAAAATTCAAATGTAATATCATGTCAGGAGATTATTTTTGTTTAGTTGTTGTGGAGATTGATGAATGAGCACAAGCAGATATGCTTAGCTTTGCACTCCAAAGGTTTATGCATGGAAAATGTGATACAACTTTCGCCTTTTAACATGTTGTCAAGTCATGTTGTGGGTTGCTTATTTCTTCTTTATGGGGGAAGAATATTGGAGACTTATGCCTCTGAAATTGATTCAAATGGCTGTCGGTGGAAAAGGCATCTGCACAAATATGTTGTTAACAGCTTCAGAGTTTACAAGGTGTGAGATGATTTGTCTCCGCTATGAAGTTTGATTTAAATGTGAATAAATAGAGATCCATCATATATACAAACTCAAACAGCCTTATTAATTATATACACCATTATAATCAATACAACTCAGTAAGCCTTTGTGGGGTTTTGCTTGACAGCCCTTTACTACTTTACATTGAATGTGTTTAGCTAGAGGTTGTTTTTTTCCCCCCACTTTGCAATCTGTAGATTTTTTATTTCCATGGTTCATGAAACTCAACATGAGCTTCAAAATTTCCTGTATAATGAATGAGATTCAGAAACCTCAACATCAAAACCAAATAAGAAGCTAATTATGTATTAATTTTTTTTAGAAACATGACAAAATTAATCAAAAGTCATATTAGTTATTTATTAGTCTGTTTAATGTACTTAATATTTAATGCATACATTATTTTTATTAAAAAAAATACTATAATACTATTATGTAAAATGTATTTGTGCTGGTAAATTAAGTTAATAATTTTTTTGTGTCTATTATTAATTATATACATTATTATTTATGTCATTGTCCTATATATAATATATATTGGCCATGGACTGTTCTTATTTGGCCATAGAAAAATACCCATATCTTTAGGCTTTTTCCAAACATTTGCTCTTTAGAGCCGAGCGGCTAATGCTTGTGGATTTTTTCGGTGCCGGTTCAGCTTTTACTTGTCAGCGCGCTGATGTCTGCTTCAGCTCGGAGTCTCTGATAAGAGCTGAAAGCAGAGACTACCTGTAAATGTCACTGGATTGATAAAAAAAAAGAAAAAAAGAGCAGAGTTTATCGAGGCCGCTGTGCCTGTGCGCGGGCGCACATGTGTGCCGCTGATAGAGAGAGGCGGCTTTATCAAGTTTAAACCCTGCCTGCTCCCGAGCGCTTTGACTTGCCAGTTTGTACCTGTCCTAGTGTGTCAGATAAAGTTTATCGAGGTCAAACAGACCATTTCCTCCACTCTGATCTGCACAGATTTGGTACTGTGTGTGTGTGTGTCTTTGTGTCTGTGTGTGTGTTTGTACAGACAAACCTTTGTTTAAACTGTGGATACATGAAAAGACCCAGACAGTACATTTCTAAAAAAAAATAGCATTATTATTACTATCAATTTCTGTATAAGTGATACATTTGTATCACAATTTTGTAATGCATCACATCTATAATGTATCATTGATCACGTCTAGGTCTCATTTCAGTGTGGCGTAGTTACACGTTAAATAAAACAGTTAATAGACAAACATTTTCATCAAGTTCGATCCATTAACCAAAGAAAAACGAAAATATTTCTCTCGTGTAATTACTTTACATTTTTCTGGACTTCTGTATGTTTGTACATTGAATGACATTCTTTACAACCAATAATGATAAAGAGAATCATCTATAAAATGATCACCTGATTATTAAATCCATCAGAGGTCTCAAACATGAGGCTCGTGGGTCACAGGTGGGTCTCTCTTTTTTTTGTATTTACAGATTAATGAGCATCATAAATACATCAAAACAAATGTGTTTCAGTCTCGTCACAAATAGTGTTGTTTTTGCGATATTCTGATGGAATATTGTGATATCATTGTAAACTCTTATCACCCTCCCCTGCACTGCAAAAAACAACTATAAATAAGACACACAGAGTAAATTTGCCTGGTAGATGTAGCCACGTTCAGACTGTGATAAAAGACTGAGAAACAGGACAGAAACTAAACAAACCTGGACAAATTTAAGAAATGTGTACTAATCACTCATTTTGATTTCTATAAAAACACTGAAACTGATCAAATCGATCAGTATCAGAATACTTCGATTAACAATTGATGTGCAGCCCTAATGTACATTATAGATTCATAATGTCTGCATTTACATTTGCAATTGCTCAGTACACACACTGGTGTGTGTGTGTGTGTGTGTGTGTGTGTGTACTCGTGAACTAGTAGAACAGGGGACTTCAGCGTCGTTACACACTCATAAAGGGGGGACTCCGCGTTGAACAGGGGACATTTTTCAGGTCCCCTCTTTATCATGCTTTAAATCAACCTAAAATCATGTCTAAGATGCTCTGGTGAAACCGGCCAGAAACCCAAGTCCCCTGTTAGTGAGTAAAGAATGACAGTCCCCTGTTAGCCTGATAAATGTGTATGTGTGTGTGTGGTGTCATGTTATCTTCTCAATTGCTCACTCTCATGTTTGCGTATGTATAATCAATGAATCGATGAGTGCTTACATACATTTGTATCACATGTCCATTCATGCATGCATATGTGTGTGTGTGTGTGGCCTCCAGCTCATTAGTGTCCTTGGTCACCATTTGATCTGTGACCTGCCTCCTTTTTGCCACATTGTGCATAAAGACCTGTGGACCAGCATGGACCAGTGCACCGGTTTGCCAAGCTGTCGCAGCAGAGCGGGGGTTGTGTTTGGAGGAAAAACAAGGCATGAAAGGTTGAGATAAAGTTGCTTTGAACAAATTCCGTCTTTGATCAGGTGGTGAAAGGCCTTTCTTCCAGAAGTCAGAGCCAGCAGAGAGCGCAGAGATGGAGATGCACATTGTTCTGTTTCATCTCGCCTCTATCTTCTTCCCTTTTTTCCCCCGCTCTTTCTCCCTCTTTCACGCTGTTGTTGCGTGTGTGCACTCCCCTCGTCTTTGTTATGGAGAGCGCCAGGCCTTTCTTTCATGACTCTACAGAGGCACACACAATGACTTAAAAGCATTAGTGAACACACTCACATTTGAATACAGAGTGTAATTGGAAATGTTGAGATGCAGCAGGGAATGAGTTGAAACATGTTCTTTCATTCATCTGCTGATTTTGTTTCGACTGTGTTATGTTATCACTACAGAAACAACTGGAAGATGCTTAAGGCTTAACACATTAACCAATTTCCTCATCAACCAAAACGCTGACTGTCTTGTTTGGTCTGTAAAATGTCAGACAATTATGAAAATAATTAAATTACTTAAATTATTTATTATTACTTATAAAATATATATATATATATATATACATACATATATATACCTGTGAGGAAACATAGGAACCACCAGAACCAAACAAGGAGGGAGAAACTTTCTCTTAGCAGTTACCAAAACAAATCACCACTTATTTCCTGTCAAAAATTAATTGATTGTTTCCACCAATCTGGCTTCAATCGCTCAAGTTTTATCAGGCTCAATAAACACAAACACACACAGGTTTGTGCAGCTAGTCTTCTTAGGACACTGCATTGATTTCAATGCATATCATTTGGACGCCGTATAAAAACATTAATCCTAATCTTAACCTATCCACAATTCAAATCTTACCCAATAACATGTTCTTCAGAAATGAGGTTCTGCCTCATTGGGACCAGGTTTCGGTCGGTGTTTATGCCAGAAGAGGGAACCAACACAAGCACACACACACATACACAGGGATGATATATTGTGGGCTCTCTCCTTTGTCTTCCTTTTTCTAAAGCAAGACTATCAGTATAGAATGAGCCCACTGCAGATCTGAATGGATGTTGCCATGGAAGTGTTTAAAACAATTTCAGTCTCTGCTACTCAACACAGCACTCTCATATTTACGTTTGCCATGTATACATACACACACACACACTTACATGTATGTAACGATGTAACGGCTGTCATGCTCAGGTATCTGGTTTGCGTCCGACGAGTGAAAACTCTTATTTCCTCCTTTATCCTCGTGTCTCATTAAAACCGCACCGTGTGAGAAGCTGCTTTTCAAACAAACAGACTTGGTTCAAACTGGGCTGCTTTTCAGCCAGTCACTCCATTAAGCCGGAACACAAACATTCCCACTAGTGAGGCGAGTTGTCTAGGCAACGATACTGTGGGAGGGACGGGATGTTTTGATTAGACAAGGCTTCATTTGAGAGATGAAACACAGACGTGTGTTATAGGACAGTGGACCTGGAAGTGGTCCGTTTGCTTGTGTAGTTTTTGTTTATTTCTACATTGGACTGATTGGTCCAAAATCTGGTTCATATATTCATGTATTCATTGGATCCACAGGATGAATGACGAGCTATATGTTGTGTATTTTCTAAGTGCATATCTGCTGCGTTTTCTATGTTTTTAGTACAAACACAGCGTGATCGACTTGCTCTGATTAGCCATCTCTTCATAATCCACTCAACTGGACATTTGTGTTTGCACCAGTTCCTGCTCTGTAGCTGCAACAAATGAAATGATTGGGACAGTTTGGGCTGCACTTTGTGCTGTTTCAAAGTGTGCTAATGATTTTAGCTTTGAATTTCCTCTCAAGAGTTTGGTATTTTTGCCAATCAGAGACACATTTACTTGCCAAAGTGCTGCTCTCAAAGGTTATAATTAACCATTGAAAGGCTAGAATCAAAGTTTTTTGGATTAATATTTAGCTGAGAGTGGTGGATTGAAATTAAATAATTTGTTTTTATTTTGTTGATATGATGTGGTGCACAGTATGTGGGCAAAATATGTTATATGACTCAATCATGGTTGATTTCTACTATTGTGATCATCTTAAATTGTTTAAATTCCACATTTAGTAATTTGTCTACTTGCAGTGGTTTAATTCCGAAGAAGGGCCACTCTTTATATGATTTATATTTTGAATTATAATGATCAGATTTAAGATTAAAGTTTTTCACTTAAGAACAAATATATTAATTTTTTTTTATATTTTGGTAATTGAATTGATTAATAATTCATCTGTTTCCTGTCAGATGACATGATATATATATATTAAAAAATAACTTCAATACCTACACATAAATTAATTGAGTTCATTCAAACTAAATACACTGTGTTATATAAAGACAACTTGCTTACTTTAGATTAATTAAACCTAATTCTATAACAAGTTGTTTTAGTTATATATAGTTTTATGCTCTTTGTATTTTACGCTTAGTTACCCTTGGATTCCCTGGTGCACAGTGAAAACTTTCTCATGGACACTACTGTATGTAATAAAAGTCCTCACCGCCCATTATCTTGTTGCTTTGCAGATAACAGAAGCAGCCAAGACGTCGTCTCAGGCTGATGACTTGTACCTGGATGACACGGGCTCAGGAGGTTATTACCCTGAAGATGATGACGACTTTAACTCAGGGTCTGGCTCAGGTGAGGAACATTCACACACACACACACACACACACTCACACACATTTGCAAGCGTAGCAGGCAATTGCCTCGAAGGCATGATGGCATTCTGTTTCAAGTTTTATGAAGCTGAAACTTTTTCATATGCCTCCACCTCCACACCTGCAACAGCCGCGGCTCTACAGTATGTTTTTGGGTTATCTCTCCAAATCATTCATCGTGTACCACCTTATCCTCGCCGCTGGAGCCAACCTCTGCCGACAGAGGGTGAAAGGCGGGTACACTCTGGACAGGTCACCAGACATTCACAGGGCAAACACACATTCACTCTCACGTTAGTTTAGTGGCCAGTTAACCTCTGCATGGAGGAAACTGGAGAAACGGGAGAAAACCCACGCACACACAGGGTGAACATCGGACTGGGTCAAAAACAAGGCAACAGCGCTAACCACAATTCTGACGTGTGGCCCACTCTAAATCATGTGAGCATTAAATCTAATTAATGCTTTCAGAGAAGTCACGATTATTTCTGTTTCTTCAAGATAAACACTGACATAGTTACTTGCGCGGACAAAAATAGGCGACAGCTACTCATGTCTCCTAAGTGTTGTTAAGTGTAATGGACTGTTGCTAGGGGCTAATCACACACAGAACCTTGTATTTATTAATGCGCAGAAGTCTGTTTTTTTTTAACCAATGTGTTACTTGTTAGAGACTTCTCAGCCACAATGGAACATTTGGTAACACTTTCGATTAGGGAACACATATTCACCATTAACTAGGTGCTTACTAACATGCATATAAGTAGCATACCAGACCTTTATTAGTAATTATTAAGCACATATTAACACCTTAATCAGGAAAAATCTTAATTCATGTCGTAATAGAGGTAGAATAAGGGTATGTAGAATAAGGTGTTAATATGTGCTTAATAATTACTAATAAAGGGCTTGTGTGCTATTTATGCATGTTAGTGAGCACATAGTTAATAGTGAATATGTGTTCCCTAAACTATAATGATCTATAACCTATAATGCTATGTGTAGAGAAGGAGGCGTGTTTTCAAAGTGGAGGAGCACAGAGGAGACTAACACTGCTCAGTGTTACCCCAACACACAGGAATCTGGGTGTTGGCTTGTATTTATTTGCAGAAATATTAGCTTCCGCAGCTTCACACTGAACATACACTGCCTGTGTCAATGATATACCCTAATGCAGTGGTCACACCGGAGTTTGCACACATGCAAAGTCAATGCACAGACACAAGTAGACCCATGTTGATTTTTGCGTCATTCTTGTTTTCAATTCAACTTTGACCTCACACAAGGACGTGAAAACGGCATTCGTGACGTGATGTCACGTCGATGGCCAGAAACGTTGTGTTCACACCTGGAGCTCTATGACAGGAGGGGTTTTATCTACAGAGGCCGTTTCTAAAAGAAAAGCTTGGAGTGAAGTCAGAAATGGGCCGACTGCCCCCAGCACTTCCTGTAGTGCACTGCGCTGATAGAACTCGGTTTGCGAGAGTCTCACATTACAGTTCAAGAAGTTTAGTGTCATGTACACAGAGTCAACAGTGCAATGAAATTCTTCCCAAATAAAACTGGAAAGAAAAGTGTATTGCAAAAGTCAGATACTTGGAACAATCTTTTCAAATGTGACCAAGACATACACTTTGGCCTTGAGTATATGCTGATTAAATTTTTGTGGGTCTAGCTGGTAGAAAAAGAAAAATGATGTGGACATTTGAACAAACTAGAATATCTCAGAAAGGAATCTCACTTTGAATGAGATGTCCCAAAAACCCAAAAGTTAATTTTATTATACCTGGCACACAGAACTTCCTCCCACTCCTTAGCTTTTATTTCTTTCACCACCTCTCTTTTCTTGAGATTACCTTGTCACCCACACTGCTGTGGGCAAGTGTGCAAATTTCAGGTGTCTCTTTTTATTAGCTCCTCTGCTCCACTTGCTTTAAGCACCTTTAAATTTAAGGTAGTGCAACTTTGAGAGAAGGTCAGGTTGGGTAACAGGAGGCAGGCCAGTGATCAATAGCTCCTCTAATATTGTATATCCCCTTTTATTCTGCTCTGCTGCTCTATAAGTCAGACTGTACGCCACACACTAAATTTGAATCCATGGAGTGTGAAGTTAACCTCATGGAAACGCTGAATCTAAAATATTGATAACATACATGGACAGAGTTTGACCATGCGAGCGTTTCAGGGAGTTTCTCAATTACTCCTCCAGCGAACAACATCTTTTACCTGCCGCTCTCTTTCCTTCAGGCGGAGGTGAAGACACGGTGGAGACGGTGACTATCAGTACGGTTTATTTCGAGCCCAACGCAGCGCAGCCCACCCAGGACTCCACCAAAGACTTCACTCCCAGGGTGGACACAGCCACGGTCAGAGAAAAGGCAAAGGAGAGCACACCCAGGAAACCATTCAGAACAGAGGTAACGTAGAAAAAGTATAATAGACCACACACTGAACAAGAATCGATTTCTTCATTCCAATTAGACATTAGACACAAGCGAACAAGACAAGAAGGTTTAACCTCTTTTAATCAAATGAGTCATTGTAAGCCTCTGCACTTTCCTAGATAGACACATAGATGGATCAGGGAACTAAGAGACTCTTCACAGACACACACTCTGATTGTTTTGTCACAAGATGGTGGAGTCAATTATAAAAGGGCTTATTTCTGAGGCTACGAAAACCAAAGCATTTTTCATTCTAGAGAGGCTATGCACTTATGAAAACATACTTATGGGTAGTAGTACATTCAATTTCTGTCAATAAACCCGACTAAGGGTTACACACTGGACCTTTCGTCTCATTAATAAACATTAAACAGGCTATTTTTCTTTATCACGGCACATAAGGCCTTCACTGCGTGTTCCCGGTCAGTAATAATTATGGAGGCTCATCTATGACTACCATAAGTCAACAGAGTGCTGCTCTGCACCTCACTATATCTTCATCCGACCCAGTGTACGACATCAAATCCCTTGTAATACCAGGAGCCGTGAGGTCGCTTTCAGGATAGAGATCAAGTGCTCACGGCAAATTCTCCCATGTTTTTGCTCCACTGCAAATTATGAGGGATTACATCTCTCTTGGCCATAATCACATATTCTGGAACTATCCTAGATCTCACACACACTCTGCTGGATACTGCATCTGTTTGGGATTAGTCATGAAGGTCTCAAACCCCCTACGTGAAATCTACCTGGCTCCATTCCATTTATTGTTGTTGACTTTGTCCCTTGGCCAACTACAGTGCACGCTTTATTTGCTATTGTTGGTGCTTGGTGTCACAAACACAGGTTTCAATGTTTTTACAAGGAATAGTTCAATATTTTCTTAAAAACACAGCCGGCAACCTTTTATCTTATTTTAGCATTAAGAGTGGAGACAACAACCAATGTGAGAAAATCCAACTACCACCTAATTAACACCGTCTGTCTTTCTTTCTTTGTTGTTTTTTTTTTTAATCTTCTTTGTTTTGGAGCGATTTTCTGTTTCGTAACTGAGAATTTTCAGGTACCCAGCAGAGACTTGTGAAAGTTGCTGCATCAGGCCAAATAAAACTGCACTTGATGATGAAATCGTTCCTCTGAGGGATTATGGGATTATGCTATGAAACCCAAATTAACCCAACTCCTCTTAACTCAGAAATGAGTAGTAGTGGAATACAGAATGTAGAAGTCAGCCGTCAGTAAGAACAATTATATTTCATTTCGTCCGTACTTCATTGCTAAACCCTAACTTTTGAACCCTCCTGGCTTCTTGCTCCTCACGCAGGCTCCAGTGCCGGTTACAGAGGACATGCAGAGGAACCAGATGACCAGTACGACCAGCGCCCCTGGCTCGCCTCAGGAGGCCGTGGAGGTCCGCACTGAAAACCTCTTCCAGAGGACAGAGGTGTTGGCAGGTATGTGTCACCGTGAGCCTAAAAAAACATCAGAATTTCGGCTTTTTATCCACATGGAACTGATTTTTTGTGGCTTCAACCTAACACAACTTCACTTTAAGTGGCAGTATCTGCTGTGTATGTGCCCCAAACACAAGAGGACAAGACGACAACAACGTGCTCCGTGTGTATTTACTGTGCCACGGTTACAGTGCCACCTACAGCCCTGGCGTGTTATATTACAGAGTTTGTGTGCGTGGCTGTATGAAGACATTTCTTGAAACTGTCGTTTTTAAGAACAAAAAAGAAGAAGATTGTGTATGGAAAGTTATTGGTTGTATCTTTGGTCTATCCAATTGTGTACAGATGCATTTTCATCTACGTTCACTGGTCACGCCTCTTGCAAGTGAGAGCTACATCCTTTCCAGAATCGTGCTCTAATGAGATTAGGCAAGCGTTGTTACACTGGCACAGCCAGGAATTCAAACCTTCGTCCCCTTCCAGTTGAAAGACTTACTCAACGTCTCGGTTTAAAGGAGATCTTTCCTACAACAAAATGCGGTCATTCTGGGTAATACAATCTCAACACAATGACCTTTAGTAAACTCTGTCTGCATCCCTCACTCGCCGAGTTCTCAGCATCGTGGGCAATACAATTGTGCTGCTTGCTTTGAACAGATGAAAAATCAAAGTACTCAAAATCCCAGCACAGAGGCAAACACTGATTGGCACCTAACCTCTATTGAGTTTACGATGTCCATCTGGTGCCAGCAATGTGCTGAAACAACATCCACGAGCACAAGTCAGGACAGACTTGCTTCTTATCTCGCGCCGATTGATTGCCTCATTTCGTAATTTGCATATTTTTCTTTGGTTGTGATGGGAAAAAAAAACCCAAAACATTATTGCCAGTATAACGTCTTCAGATAAGGCCCCTGAAAGAGAAAAACATGTATGACCAAATGTATAATTTGGTCAACTCTGCTCCTCATTCCATTCACCCCTCCTTTAGCCTCGCAAGCATTCATCTTCATCTCCCATATGATTTCTATCAAATATAATTGCCCATAATCTAATTTTCATTAATTCACTCTGCACTGTTGCTGCTTCTCCGAGCACAAGCAGTTGGATGTGTGCCAGGATCTGAACCCATGGGGCCGTGGGGCCTGGCAACATGTGGAAACCTAAAGTGGAGCAGAGGGCAGATTGTAGCACCAGAAGAAACCCTAAAGAGATTAGGAAGCTATAAAAAAAACTCATACAGGCATAATTGGAGGGAGAGTGAAATAAGCTCATGTGGCGAGTTAGGAGTTTTAGCAGGGAGGGTCCAGGTCACAGCCGGAGGGGGGGAATTCCTTTATACGGCTTTAGTGGATTTCATTCAAATTTCCCTTGATGTTAACCCTCTGTTGGCCTCTTGGTTTACAATGTGTCCTTTATGGCAAGTTGAACCTCAGACATTTATGTCCTTGTATAACTTGATTCAGGACCAAGTGCTACGTAGACACAATCAAATTCGCGTTAACTGTGTTAAATGATTTGATTGTGTTAATCGCGAGGTTGTGCTACCTTTATTGTATCATCTGAAAAAGCAGTACAAAAATCATACCTGGTGCACATAGTCGCTGAGTTTAAACTGTTGTTTTTCAATGCTAAAGGTTTGCTTCATTCATTTCACTCATGGAAATCATTTTACCAGCCACTGTTTGCACACTTCAGCCTGTTAAAGCAGTTATACGATGTTGTTTTCCTTATAACCCTGACGCCGTTGAAGTCACCCCTTGAGGGTTTTTCTTAATTTGAGCTTTGAGGCTACACATTTGTCACAGAAAGCCTGTGGTCCACACTGGTATGTGGAATTTAAAATATGTGGAACGGAGAGGGTCGAAGTAAGCTGCAGTCAAGTCGTATCAAGGGAAGCGTAGAATCTAGTGTTTGGCTTTGTGTCTGACTGTGTCAGCAATCAGTTTTTTAGTCCTTCAATGTCACGGGTATCAGTGAGTTCAGCACAGTCTGTTTGACTCCCACTGGATTTATTTGGTGCCACAAGTTTCCTCCTCTAAAGTCCCAGGCGGCCGTCACTGATTAGAACACAGACCATGTCAAATCAGCTGACACTTCTGAGCAACGCAGCTCTGTATGCCCATCAAGGACTGTAGCATAGATATCACCTTAATGGACCAGAACCTTCCGAACGCAGCAGCACAGACGCGGAGGTGAAATGAACCACAGAAAACAATCCACTCTGTTGATTGAGACTGACATTTAGTAACTGCATCAGTTTCAACACTGGCAGTTTGGTCTCACTACATTTCATCCATGTGCTGTTACATCGCATTAGTGTTAGCATTTATTCCAACACAAACAGAGACTGGGTGTCACGACCTGGCTCAAACGTGGGAGACCATGCTGATGATAAATGCTAATAAATGAGTGAAGTTTGGAAATGTAAGTTTAATGTAGCGTGTGACTGTCTGCAGATCAGTTTGTATGCAGTGTATTTGTGAGTGTGCAGGTTTGGCTACCGCTCACAGTTAAATCAATTCAGTTCTGGTCTCTGAATTCAGTAATGGTACCAATTGGTACACTTATATAAAATTATATAAGATAACACACTATGTTAAAACATGTGCTTTTTAGAAGTAGTTTTGATGCAGAACATTTGGCTTTATTTGCACCATTAAACCATTATTATTATTTTATTGCAGAGCACTGTGCCTGAACGCGCCCTCATCTTGTTGATACTAAATGCATCAGCCTCTAATATAGGCCCCTGAAGATTCGACCTACTCCCTCATCCAACATTGTTTAAATCAGTCTTGTACAGTTGATGTTATGTAAAATCAGTATTTGTTATTAAAGACACAATTTGGTAATAATTACTTATAACCCTGAAAAGGCCTAGTGAAAGTGAGTGTTGGAAATTGCCATTAACTTGTAAACATACAGAGAGGGAAACTAATGATTGGTTAGAGCTAAACCAATCAGATGCCAATCAAGCTTTGGTTCAGATTTGATTAAATACAGACTGTGGATTTTCAGGACCAGGATTGAGAAACCCTGACAAAGAGGACACTTCCTTAAACCACAGTGTTACAAACTCTCACAAAGCTTGGACCCAAACGCACGAGGCCAGAAACAGGAGAAGGGTTTTAACGAGCTTCATTGGAACAGCTCAGAAAAAAGCTAAACGCTAAGCTAAACTTGACCTTAAATAACTGAGAAACAAACAACAACATAAGCCAGACTAACACAACAAAAGCTCTCTTTCTTGATTCAGAACCTGAAGTGGCACAGACGCTGACAACACACGTAAGACGCTCTGGCAACAGGAAGTGGGAGAAGGGAGTCTTATGTAGGGAGTGAGGGTAAGGGGCACCAGGTGAAAACAATCAAGGAATCAGCCGAGGTGCTCACAGGAAGTAGAGAAAACCCCTTACCAAAATAAAACAGGAAGTGACACTGAACTAAAACTAACACAACTGATGGTGCATGACCTTCGTTCCATTAGTGACAGTACCTCGTACCTGGTGCTTTTTGTGTTTGTGTCGCATTTAAAATGGCGTCACGGAAGTCATGGCAACCGACGTGTGTGACACCAAACTGAGTAGAGACGAGTCGAGTAGAGCTAGAATATAACTGAAAAGCAGCAATAATGGGAAAGAGATTTTACTTTCAAATCCCTGATGGTTCATTTTATTTTTTCAGCTGTTATTGCAGGTGGTGTGATCGGCTTCCTCTTCGCCATCTTCCTCATCCTCCTGCTGGTGTACCGCATGAGGAAGAAGGACGAGGGCAGCTACGACCTGGGAGAGAGGAAACCCTCCGGCACGGCCTATCAGAAGGCTCCAACCAAGGAGTTTTACGCATAAGATCCCGCCCCCTCCAATCACCAGAATGACAAAATCTGGATTGACTGTCAAAAGGTGCAGTCTACGAAAAACAGCAAATCTGTTCACACACCAGAAGAAACAACAACATCTTTTCAAGTCGATTAAAGAAAAAAAAAAAAATAGCATAAAGGAAAGCTTTTGCATAGAGTATTGTAATTAAGACCTTTTCTTTCTTTCTTTTTAAAAAAAATGAAAACCCAAGCATTTCTTATTTCATGGCAAATCTCATTGTATTTAAACATGTTGTGTATTATTTGAAAAGGCAGAAAAAAAAGGAGGAAAGCGATCGCATCTGTCTTCTGTTACAAGAGCTGTTTTTAGTGGCTGACTACTTTTAACTGTAGCAGTTTGTTCTTTGTAAAGAAACATACGTTCATGTTCTTTTTTCTTTTCATTTTGTCCTAGCATGTCTGATGTTGATCTCTAAAGGTGTATTTCATTAATTTATCTTTTCTCTGATGTTTAAAAAAAAAAAAGAAAAAAATGCCTTTGTAGTTTTGATGAAGCTCTTTGGTCTTCATATTAACGCTGTTAACAGTCAAATGTAAATGTTCCCTTCAGGTTACAATGTTTATTATTTGCTCTCAGTTTTTTGTTGTTGTCGTTTTTTTTGTTTTTGTTGTTTTCAGTCATACCCGAGCGTGTCATTACGTCTTGTTGATTTGTCCGTCTCTTTTCAGTGTAGCCTTCTCTGCGTTTTCTGACAGCGTTTCATTTTCACAGCAGGAATCAGTCTTTAAAAGATGGAAGGAAAAAGAACATGTCACAAACCTCACATCTGTCACTTGATTTGTTTTTTTTCTCTATTTAAATGCATTCTCTATCACATTGCACATTAACTGCTCTTGCTTACCACTGCTATTGTGCAGCCTTGCCTGTGTGTCGTGTGTTGGGGTGATTTCTTTTTTCCCTCCATGGCCTGTGGCGTTTTTGGGCCACAGACTTTTCCAACTTTTCCCTTGAGTTTATTGACTGCACACAAACGTCTGCTAAACTGGACACACCTCCTCCACCATCACTTCTCTATTTCTCTCTCTCTCAGCTGTATGGAGCCTTGTGCTATTGTACAACCCCCAGAGTGCATGATTTAGGGCCAAAGATCTGCTCAGTGAGGGCCTGCCACCATTGCAGCAGGCAGGCAGAGCCGACAGTTGCCTGGGGGCAAAGCAAGAGCAATTTCAGGACTGGTATTTACATCCGTCCTCAGTGATTTAGAAGCATGTGGTCAGCCGTAAGTAAGTAATGCTTCCTGGGTGAGTCTTCTGTGACCATATGAAATCCTTTCTGGGCTTTCCATCCTTTTTTTTTTATCAAATACACACTGATAGCCCATAGGCAAGCGGAAAGAGAACTAGGACCGTAGGGTTTCCGGTTTGAATCCCCATCAGGTCAAGGGCACATCTAGTGTGCCGATCCCAAGCCCAGATAAATGAGTCGTGTCTGGTGTAAAAATTGCTGCCAAATCAAATATGTGGCTCATCTTCTGTGTCAAACCCTAGAGAGAGAGAGAGAGGGAGGGAGAGCAGCTGAGACACAAAGACTCAATGAATCAGAGCTCTATCCTTACCACTGCTGAAACATGAATTTAGTTTTAACCATTAGTGAAATGAAATTACATGATGATCAGTGTTGATGTGCGAGAGGGTGCTGCAAATACATGTTGTGTGTTTATAAGTGCTGATAAAGCTTAGGTGGTCCCTCTTAATTTGTTCTGAGGATGGACAGCGTTCATGCTGCTCAAAACCACCCCAGTATGTGGTTTTTGTGATTGGATATGAGGACACAATCAGGATCTGCACATGATCGGATCAAGACTTTGGTTTGACGTTGGATCCCACAGGTTTCTTTTGCCCAGGGCCCCTAAAGCCCCTTGAAACACCCCTGCCTGCCACTGCTTGGACACATAATGGTTCCTCTGCAGCAAACATCAGAACCCCCCACGCCATCTCGCCAAATGTAGTTCCTCAGAGGGAGATAAATGTATAAGGTTGCATAAAAGACTCCCTCTGAGGGCATATTGTGGGTTTTAATAGTCAGTGCAGGCATTTCAGTATATCCATTGCGAAAACATGAGGTTGTTTACCAGGTTATAGCACAAGTAAGGACACAAGGTGTTGTTTCGATGCCATTGTTGCATCCCCAAAACCCCAAACTTTATAACTAAGGCCACAACATTTCTAGAAGCACATACAGTATCTGTACCATTTCAAAAAAAAAAGAATACAGCTCACGGTCTTCTGCTGTTTTTTAAATGTCTAACTTGCTCTGAAGAGATGTGACATATTGTCCGGCAGGTTTGTGAAGTTGCCTTTTCTCAGCTGTACAGCAGTGTGAAGTAGTTACAGTGGACATGCGGTCACATTGTCTCAAACTCCCAACACCACCCACATGCAGCTGTGCATCCCGCTACCTCTCCATCCCTCCTCTTCTTCTTCTCTCAGTTCTTCTGACCCAGCCCACCATCTGTTCCCTTCTCTTGTCATAGGACCTAAGGTACTGAACTATTCTGAAGAACCCAAAGACTCACAGTATTTCTACTTCCCCCATCCTCTCCTGTCCAGTCCCCTTCCTTCATGGCCACATCATTCTGTTCCCTCATCTTCTTTTTTGTCCTGTCTCGATTAGAGATCTGACCTTTGAGTCCAATTGCTTATTAGTATATGAAAAAGATATATAAATATATATAAATGTATATTCACAAATGTTTTAAACCTTTAAAGTGCCTACCATTTGGAAATGTACTTGCTCAAGGTGAGCATGTGGCGGGGGTGTAAACGACTTGACTGGCATTCTGTGAGCATGGATGACTGTAATGGTAACTTTTTTTTAGTCTTACAAAAGCTGACAGTATTGTACCTATAAGTTGAAACAACACTACTGAATAAACATTGTGGCCTAATGTCTGGCTGGTTTTTTGTTTCCCTGACCTCTTGCTGTTTTTATTAAATCACATCTATGCAGGCCAAATTACTGCAGGGTTTACTGCAAGTGAGCTAATTGGATTTGGGTCTAGACTAAGGATGCACGATGTTGGACTCTTTGCTGATATCCGGTTTGCATGTGGACAAAAAAAAGTATACTGAGAACTGAAATCAGAAATCAGGTGTTTCAATCAGGCTTTGAGCTAGACCCCTTATCTCCATTGAAGGACAATCTTAACACTTACCATCAACAGCATGACTTTTTTGGACAATGCTATACTTCCAACTTTGTGGCAACACTTTGAGGAAGGTCCTTTTCTATGTGCGCAAATGAGTTTGGTATGGAAGAACTAGACAGAGCCCTGACCTCAACCCCATCGAGCACCTCTGGGATGAACTGGAACAGAGATTGTGAGTCAGGCCTTCTCGTCCAACATCAGTGGCTGACCTCAAAATCTTGAGGAAAATCTTACAAGAATCTTGGAAGCTGTTATAGCTGCAAAAAAAGAGGGACCGATCCCATATTAAAGTACTTTGTTTGTATTTGAATACTGTTGGTGTAATGGTCAGGCATCCGAATAATTGTGTCCATATTGTGTATATATATACTGTATAGTGTTTCGGCTAATAATCTATACCAATTCTGATGTTTTCTGCATCCAGCTGCAGGGGTAATTAAGTCTCTCGTCTGTAGTGAAATTAGCATAATATGTTTGTCATTTTTTTGTTGTGCAAAATAAATACATATTGTGCATCACTAGTCCGAGCTTATCAGCATAGGTTGTAGCGTAATCATGGCCCTAAGCACCAGATCAGCAGAGGCTAGGGTCCCTTGGGATCTTCAACAGAGACTGGAGTACTTTGGGATTTTCTTGATCCTGACAGACAAACTGGTGATGGCTAGTCAACAGGACAGTAGTGGTGGTCCATAAGCAGCAGAAGAGAGCAGTGGTGACAGACTCCAAGTGACGGCAACATCGAGAAGAAGGAACACGAGAAGCTTGAGAAGTACAATGGGCTGAAAGAGGAGCGAGAGAAGATGTTGGGAGTAAAAGCAACTGTGGTCCCAGCGGTGATAGGAGCACTCGGAGCTGTAACACCCAAACTGGGAGAGTGGCCCCAACAGATTCCAGGAACAACATCTGAGATCTCTGTCCAGAAAGTGTGTAGTCCTAGGAATGGCTAAGATACTGCGCAGAGCCCTCAGGCTCCCAGGACTCTGGTAGAGGAACCAAGCTTGGAGGAGATAAGACTGCCCAACTGGGTGAGTGGGGAATATACAGTAATTCCCCAACTCACCCACTTTACGGGAACCAAATAAGACTGCCTGTAGCATGGTTATTCATGGAAATTAATATCTTTGGAGTAGGATCAACTTCTCACCATTGGAGAACACGAAAATACATCCAACGAACAAATTAAGGAAAATGAATCATATAATCAGTAAGTTTTTTCTGTTACTGAAGAGAATCCTTTGACAGTTCAGTTCAGACCTACGCTCTTGCTTTGAGTTAAATGAACAACTTTGTTTTTGCTCTTGTGTTGTGTATGTGTCAAAAGAATCAGCCCACCAGCATGTACAGCTTAAATACAAATGTGTCTTTGATGTTTTCTGTGGACAGAGCCACAGTACAGAGCTGTTCCTCCTTGTTTCAAGTGCTGATTAGTTAATTGCCGCCTGAGTCCAACTTTTGAATGCAGACATAATTATCATATAAATCATTTAATTGCCAGAACATGAATAAGTATTGGGCTTCAATCATCTTCCACCATGCTTTATTCTTTGTTTATTTCTTAAGATTGTTGTCTAGAAATCATTCAGATCAAAATCAGATAAAATGTGTATTTATATCAAGAGACAATAATACTTTCTGAACTCTATCTATACAAGGACTAACTATTGTGACCAAATCACTATATCATGAAAACAGCACATTTGTGCATAATGTAACAACTAATTGTGACACCTAATATCATTTTGAATTTGCAAATTGAAACCGTTGTTGGAAACATTTGACAAATGAATTCAAATTTAATGACTTAGTGACAAAAAAATACACATTGATACAAGTATTAATCCGTGTCTCTACATGCTGTTCTGTAATAACAGGGTGAGGTTTTAATATGTTTTCAGTTGTTTTTTTTTTTCATAAATATCTTCCAGCAAAGACATGATAAAGAGTTTTTGTTTGAAAAGTTCAAAGCTGATGCTGAGGCTCATTAACACCCTAAAGATATATCTGACAGAGTAGCTAATTATTTAAAAGAAACCCTTTCTCACTGGTGTCAAAAATACCCTGCAGCGATTCTGACCTTATTTTTTTAAATTTTTTTATTTTTATTGCTGTGTCTATAAATAGATTATGGAACATTTAAAATGTAGGGCTTGCTGTAATACTCAACAGCACACTAGCTCACGCCAACATTCTTTAAAGTTTAAGAGGATTATTGATTTATGTTTTGTGTCTACGACAATAATATGATTTCAGTGCCCTTATCTCACTTTGTTACAGAATGAGATTAGAACAACAGTTGGGATTAATAAGATCTTGAGAGGTGAGGGAGAGAGAGAAGCAAGTGAGGATGACACCAGCTCTGACTCAACTCTCAGGGGAGGAAACATTTCATTCACTGCTTTATAAAGTAATCAGCTACACATTCTGTATCCTGTGTACAAAAACAAATCCCTTAACCCCAAAAACCCTTTTCTTTTTAAACATTTTTGTGCAGAACATCAGCTGATTTTTGGGTGGTTGTTTTTTTTTCAATATACGATCTCTGCTGTGTCGCGGTTGTACAAGCTGCCTCATTACAATGAGGTTATTCATATTCATATCCGTACTTCAGAGTGTGGGTGAGCGATGAAATCACCTTGTGATGTTTTCTTTTGAAGACAGAAAACTAAAGAGGAGCTGAGCATGCACGCATCAGTGCATATTCAAAAAGTGTGTGTGTGTATTAACATGTGTGTATATGTTTCCTGAGGGGAGGCAGATCATTGGGCGCAAGTTTTTTTACACTTTGTTTTTGGTGAATACTCCTCTCTCTCTCTCTCTCTCTCTCTCTCTCTCTCTCCCTACTATTTTCTGAGGAATCGGGTCAGTATGTTCTAATGTGGTATGTGATATTTGCCCAGGGGCAGTTTGTACAAGGCATCCCACCAGCACAGGACCTATTTAGGAGGGAGGGGAAGCAGCGAACCAATGGGAGACGACCTCCAAATTGAGGCTGTCGTGGTGACAAACATTTCCCAATCTTTCCTCTCAGTTGCATATGTTTGCCTTCTTATTCTAAAGTGTGTCAGAGTGCAACCAGGATTTATGCACTGTTTGTGTTTTGTTTAGGTTCACGTAAAGAGTCGCTGTGTGTGTTTACGACAAGAGGACCTGATCGTAAACCCCGCTGAGTTAAATTTATAGTTTAAGATGTCTTATATATATATATTTTTTTCTGTTTACGTTTTACTCCGTCTTTTCTTTGTCTCATTTCTGTAAAATGATCTCTCTTTGTAGCTGCTGAGATGATTCAAAGAAGCTGTCGGCCATCAACTAGTAGTCAGCGCCAAACCATGCAGAAACGCTACGCAAATGGCGTCCAAGGTAAACAGGCTGTCAAACCTCAAGAGCTCATGGCGGGAGACTAAGCCTGGGCCCGATGAGGGTGGACACGCAGGACCTCACTGACCCAAACACAGCGGAGTTCAGCAGCACCGCAAACAAACTCACAGCCCTCGCAAATAAACCTGCGGTCATTACAGGAGGACGAAGCGGCTTCAGAGAAGGACTGCTCTGACAAACATCACAGTTGACTGGTGACAAAAAAAAATAAGTGACTCATTGTCTTGAGAGGAGAAAACCCAAATATAGAACAAAGAGCACGACTCCAAACAATCTAGAGAAGCATCACTTCCTGCGTTGTATTTCTTTATTGTCTTCTTTGAAGTCCTGACAAAAAAAACCACACAAAAATAAGGAGCAGTTATTCAGCTACACAAAGTCCTTCAGAAACTACAAATGGAATTTAATTTCAATGGACAGACAGGAAGTGCATCATTAGCAGGATCCACAGCTAAAAGCTAATATTGCTAAGATTCAGAATTATGAATCATGCCGCAGATGTCTGCAGAGGATGTGGATGAGAAGAGGGTGGCATGGTGGCTAAGGTGAAGAATCGGGCTAACACCAGACTGCACTGAGTGTGAAAAGGGTAAACTCACCCCCTACTTCCAAGATACTTGACCAACACACACACACAGTAGATGCCTCTGTGTGCGATTGGATAGACCTGTAACCAATCAGACCAATGATGTGGATGACGTATGCAGAGCGATGTGTTTGTGTTCTAACAGCTGCCAACTCTCACGCAATATCACGTGTGAGAGTCACGCGAATCAGCCAAGCTAGTTTCCGAGCGGGCGGGTCTGGTAGTGGTTCCAACCACCAACCGGCATTATTACAGCACACTTCTTCTTCTGCGTCTTTTATTCTCTCCAATGGAAAAGGTTAAATCTTCTTCTGACACAGACTAAAGAAGTTAGTCTATAGGTTATGGAAGCGCACTTGTGTCCAGAAGGTTGCAACTCTTCTCCCATTGAATGATCTTTCCTGGGTTTAAGGTCTGAGCGGTCAAAGAGGACAGTGCAGATAACCCATGAGAGCAGTATTTCCACACCTCTTCTAACAGCAAAGCAATCTCACCACCAGTGTAATTCATCGCTGTGAGGGCTGTGAGCTCGGCTGAGTGCTTCCTAGGATTAGAGGTTTTAGTGCCGAAAGATGCTTAGGAGGTAAATCATGTCTAAATGTTGTGAAACTGGTACAATGCCTTGAATCAGTGGCTGTTCTGTGTGGGCTCCATCTCCATCTACTTCCTCTCTTTAAAAGCTCAGATGATAAAAAAAAAAAAAGGATAATTTAGAGGTTTTATATGGGGCTTTTAACATTATGCAAGGAAGCGTGAACTAATTACACAACAATTCTGCTCACTTTGGTTGATCCAGTGGGGAATTTGAGTAATTTTAATTCCAAAGCTGAACATATAAACACAGCTAAGCCACGCAAGGAGATCTGGGTGCTTTAATAAGCTGGTTTGTTACATATATTTAGCAAATGCAGACATTTCTACTGCATTAGGACACATCTGGGAGATAAGGCGAGTGTAATAACTATCTAATGATCAGAAAAGAGTTGTTTTTTTAAGCATTCTATAATTTTGTTGAATGAATCAAAGAAAAAGTGTGACTGTGTTTGAGTTGCCAATGAAAACAACTTTTCTTTAAGAAAACAGCAACATCTATATTTATGGAAGGAGGAGTGAAAAGACCTGTCTCTCCTTTGTAACAGGAGACTGACAACTTAATCATGTTTTCAAGGAACGGAATTACACTATGTCCAATTTCATGTAGGTTGGTGTAACTTAATAGGCTGCTGGATAAAGGAGAGAAGGAACAAAATGGTACTGTGAGCTCACACAATTGGCTTCATGCCCTCTCTTTATGTTCCCTTTTTCAAGTTTTTTTTTTTAAAGCTCATTCAGTAAGATTAACAGATTTCACCCACTGAGTTAAATTTCATGATGGGACTGATTTATTTTGATAACCTCATATTCTGTGGGCTTGATTCACTGAGTTCATAAGGAGTAAAGTGATTATCAAGAGTTATTTATCAAGGTAATTTTATTAGTTTTTACTTTTTGTTGGCACACAATGGTGTGTTTTTTTTCCGCCCCAAGGGATTACCACTCCCCAACAAGCTATGTTATTCAGACAAAGTGGAAGTATCATTTACAACAACGTTTTCAAAGGTTTAGAATTTAAACATATTGCTCCACAACCTCCAGCTGTCCCATTTGTTTCCCTTCCATGATGAAGAAACAGGTCTCAGTTGCAGATGAACATGGAAATTTGAGTGATAGCAAATACATAGTCTCATCTTTGCACTCTCTTCAAGAAGACACAGGACACATTGTATCAAAATACAACTGGAGGAATGAGATTCCAAAGATGTGCTGGCATTTTCGTAAGGTTATGCTTACCCACAACCATGCTATAGAGCTGCAGGCGTCACATGACTCACTCAAAGTGCCATTTTGACTGGCAAAGCTCCTGAAAATGCCAGTTTTGCACTTTAAGGGCACTTTAATACCAGAGTTGTTTGGTCTGCATTAAACGGACCAGAATTTGTTTCCTTGGATTTGTTTATTTCAAGTATGAAAGTTTATCCGAACTCTGGTGCAGACCAAACAAGCGAACTCTTCATTTAAGAAGCTGAAAAATTACAGAAAGTAGAAAATATTCGCATTTAAATGGTCTGTCTGAAAACGTGGGTGTTGGTTTGCAGGGGAACCATGGTGCGTTTCGCTTATAGTGGGAAATGTAAACGGACCAAAGTGAGGATCGCTCGCCACCTCATCTGCTGCGCATTCGGAACAGCTTCTTGTTCAAATTAGGTTTGAACACCAAAGTCAAAACAGAATCCCTAAGACTCGACAATCGATTAACTGCATTTTCTTCTTCCTCGTGCTCTTTTTTCTTCCATGGTCAGTGCTGATTTCAGGTTATACCGCCCTAAACCAGCAGCTGTTTTAACTGCGTGACACCGTCGAGGTGGTTTAGTCAGAATACAAAAGTGCAGTGTGAACGTGAGCCATTCCCCGTCCAGTCGAACAGAATCCCCTGGACTATTCTGGTATGAATGTGACTTAAGAGTTCAATTAGCACTTAAAATTCACAAGGATCAAGCAAGAAATTAAAAATTAAAAATCAAGAAATAGTAAAACCTGACGGAATATATCTAATCCCTATACTGCCCCCTGGTGCTTTTCCAAACTATGGAAACAACCACAATGGACCTTACTCCAGACCTGCTGCATTTACACCTTCAACCTTTCGGATACACTTTTCCTCATTCTACTCTAGACGACACTTACTGTACATATCACAATAAAACATGTAGAATAAACAAGATATTCAAGTTAATTAGCATTGGAGACTGTAATGTTGTCGATGTGCAGTACCTTGCACTATACAAATAACATTGAATTGAATTGATGATGCTGAAATTGAAACTGACATTAAATAGATCTTACACATTACCAACATCTTCTGGTATCTTACATTTACTTACGATTTTTATAATTTGCGGTTTAATGATTGAGTCCTTGGCTTATTTTTTCCACTTCACACACTGCTTTGAGTGTGTTTTATAGCAGTGATCCACATCTGCTGTCCTCAGGATCTTTGGTGATCTCTAATTATCCACAATCTTCATTTTTTCATGAAAACAACATGCAAAGAGATGAGTTGCCTGGTGTGTACGCTGGCAGTTAAACAGGCCTATGAATGTGAACAGCGTCATTGCCTGCCGAAATGGCGGCGCTTAGTTGGAGCTCCATGAGCTAAATGCTATGGTCAACAAGGTAAGTTAAGGTGAAGTTACTGACATGGGCAAAATATCTGCTCCCAGAAACCAGCAGTAAGAAAAGATAGTAACTCCAATTGACCCAAAATGGCTGACACAACATTCCAATCTCAATAAACCACAAGCTCTGCCACGTAATTACCCAAGTTCTTGATTAAATGCTGCTTGATAATGAATACTAATGTGCCACATCCCTTCCCCTTGATAGGATTTAGAGATGATATGCACATGCATCTCATTGCTAGGCTTCTCGTCTTCCCCTGGTTTAGCCTGTAACATGATATTACCATCATTTCATTGAAATGCACACTGCTCATTGGCGGTCCATGGAGGCAAAATGGAAGTTTTGTTTTTGATTAGGCCGCCCATGATGGGAGCACATCTAACCATTATATACTAATTAGATCTGAAGCCATGGGGAGAAAAAGTCATATGGGTTTGTGCTCGGAGCCCATGGGAACACTCTGTTTTCTGGGGCTGGAAAACTTGGTTTGAATTATGGTTTCTGGTCGTGTTAAAGCCCTGTGACTGAGAGAGCATCTGCACTCACTCACGACTCATTCTCCACTGGGTATTTTCTTTTTTGTAGTAAAATATATGCGTTGAAGTGAAAAGTATAGAGATCAGTCAAGGCAACAAAAGTTGTGTTTCGGTGCGGAAAGCTGCATTATTAACTTTATAATAAATCCCAGATACATTTCAATGAAAAGGTCCAGTAAAGTCATAACACGCTGATCTCATCTTTATTTTGCCTTTTTTTTATTGTTTGCTCAGATATTCATCACAGAGGGAGGCAACTTTCTGAGCTGCTGAACTCTGACAGACCTTTTCGCAGACCTGGCTTTGCACTTCTGCCTTTGTACTCTCAATCATAGCAGTGCCGTTATGATGAAAGCCTCATATCTCATAATAAATCATGTTTCCAGGGTGTTAAAACCAGAGGCCAAGGAAGAGGATGCGTCTTTGAAGTCTAATCTGGACGGGGATAATATGAGCCTGTCGTATTGTATATGCTACGCTAAATATCTGGCAACCCTGAAAGTACTTTCTAATTACTTATTTGTAGTGATGTGGAAAACGATGATGTCATAGCCCAACCTTTCTCTTGTGTTTGTATTTGCAGTTGCCGTCTTTATCGGCTTCTTGTTTGGAGATTGTAACGTACACCTACTTGAAAAAAGTTTGTACGCAGCACACATGTTGAATGACATACTACTGTTTTTCGAAGGGTATGTTTGGTGATTTATATTATTCTTGAACTTCTTTACAGAAAACCTTTTAAAAACGACAAAGGGAAAGATTGTGTGTTGTGTTCCGTGTGGATGAGGCACTTTGTTACAGCCTGGAGAACAGAGGAGGACCCAAATGCAAGAGGCTGTATATGGTCGACAGTTTATTTAACAATAAGTTGTCCAGTACAAAATTCAACAAAAGGTGTCCGCTGCTGCAGGCGGCTGGTGGCAGGAGGCAGGTCTACAGGAAAAACAGGAGAAGGAGACTCAGGAGAATTTCACTTGCTCTACCGATACGACGGAATTATCTGGCACAGGAGTGAAGTCAGAGCTGGTTTTATGGGGAGGTGAATCAGGTGAGGATTGATACCAGGTGTGCCTCGCTGCCCTTGTGAGAAGTGGTTGGCTCCTCCTCCTCCACCACCCTCCAACACTGCAGGTAAACACAGGAAACAGGAAAAAAAAGGAGAAGACAAGTACACCAAGCATAATTAAAGCACACACCAGACCGTAACACACTTCCTGTGAAGAATGCGTGTTTGTGGTGAGAAAGACTGGACAGATCATTTACACGTAGCGCTTGCCCTTAAATGTTAATGACATGACCACTCTGCCCACTCTGTAGCTTAAAGCTGCAGATTCATGCTGCAGATCCCTGGGTCTCAGAGGTGCTGTAAAGGCATCTTTATTCCTTCCACAGAGAGTTCTGACCACATGTAAATGCCTGCAAGTCCTGCAATTTATACTAAAATTAGGATCTGCGTTGGCGTACCTCCTTCCTGAAGCGTGCACAGTCCACACGTACAGTCCAAAAACTCAAAAAACCTTTGGCTGCACACGGACGTCCGGATACGGTCCACACATACCATTACACATACCAACATTTACTTTTTATCTTGTGGATTATGCTGAAGTCCAGATCTGGAGGACCATCTTAGATGCAGAATCCACATATAGGGTCAAGGGCCACACTTGTGTAGCATTCATTGGCACTATTTTCATTGCTCTTATATTCCAGGGATCAGACTACACAATATTTTCGTCTTTCACACTGGACACCACGTCAGATTATCAGTCACAGTGGCACAGATTCTTGCTGTGTCTTATTCAGGGGACACTACATGTAGTGTATGACCCCCCTACCAACCATTAGTGCTACCACATGAACTAGCCCACATTTCCACCAGTTTTAATTGGAGCTGGATCAACCAATCAGCTTGCTTTATGTATTTTGTATGTGTGCACAACTCCACCTTCGGTCTTAGTCTGTTTTTACTCGTGTCACTCACGGTCTAAACCTTTTATTTAGACTTCAACACAGTGGGAGTTGCACATACACAAATAGACTGTCCTTGAGTAAAGAGGAAAGATACATACAGAGCACATGATGGAAATAAAGCTATGGAAAATATGGATATCACGGGAGAGAGATAAATTTGATCTTGAAGTGGTGCTTAGCACTTACTTGGCATAAGCAAACAGAACAATTGTCATATTTACTTTTATATAACCCAACTTGTTGTATGCTTGTTATGCGCCAATGACACCAGAACAAATTCCTTGTATGTGCAAATCGTACTTGGCAATAAAGCTCTTCTGATTCTGATTCTGATTGTGTTTTAGATTGGTTGAAGTCAGTTAAAACCTCTATGACTCAAAGCTGCAGGTCAGTAAAATCACCTGGAGCGACGTTGCATGACGCAATGAATAAAATGTGTTTCCAGCAGCTTTGATGACAGTGTTACCCTTCGTCAGATAAGTAGAGGGGCAAATCCAGACAAAATGCCACAAAACGCAGCTGAGCCTGAACAACATCCAAGTACAGTACCCTCATTAGATTTTGCCTGCCTGCGCTTTTACATCATGGCTGCGGATGCATTTTTATCATGTGTGACAAGCAGGGACCGTGTCTCCAAAGGAAACATCCATGTTTCCTCTTTGATCCACTATGTGTTCACTGAAGTGTAAACTCTCAAATGAATGTTATCATCCTGCCAATGATCAACTGAACTGCTCCCCGAAGTTTCCCATAGGATGCTGTATTTCATCATGACATTGAGTGGATGTGCTCAATTCATGAATCCTTTCCATTCATCCTTTTTATAAAATGGCAAAAAGGTTATTATGTGAGAGTAGAATGCAAATTGTAGAGAATTTCAAAGATAGATGTTCAACCAAGGACCTTTCTGTATGGAGTTCTCTTGGTACATTGGTACTTTGGTTTCCTCCAACAGTCCAGCGGTTAAATGGAACATCATAGGTCTCAAACCAGGTCGACAGTCCATCACAGGGACAGTGGAACGTCTCTCATCACAAATACACACACATATTGTGATATAAATCTAAGCTTGATGGCCCTAGGTGTGAATGTGAGAGTGAATCGTCTCTGTGTGTTTGCTCTGCGGGCTGTCCATCTCTTACCCCACCTCTTACCCTATGTCAGCTGGAGTGGCTCTAGCTCCCTCTGTGACCCTCATGTGGAGGATAACGGGGTAGGTAATGAGTGAGTGTTAACATTTAGAAACCCAAAAATGTCTAAATCCTTTCAAATCCGGAGATTGACATTTTGGGGACAGTGTGTTTTCATGTGACAGCTGATAAGTGACGTGGCACCTCACCCTGATGTGGCAGGCTTCAAACATTGCAAAGTATTTGTGCCTGTGTTTCTATTCAGATTCTTCGCTCAAGCCTGTGCACACATTTTAATCTGTCTCTGACTCATCCATCCCAGACGCGATGAAGAAGAACAAGAACAAGGCAAAAATCCCTTGAGCAACAACAAAAGGAGACAGATTCTAGGAAAAGACATTCTCCATTTGACTCAATAGATGTTGGCTGCATGGATGATCATTCTCCCCCTTTGTGTCCTTTTGTCTCGTCCTCGCTCTTCTTCACTTTCACTTGCTCTCCTATACCTGCTGTTTTTAATGGCTGAGTGGAGGCAGGGAAGAAAGAGAGAGAGCAAGTGAGACAGACATGGGAGAAAAGAGGGATGAGGAGCATGAGGATGGAGGGGAGAGAAATAGAGAGAGAGAGAGATAGAGGAGGGGAGAAGGACTCCCGTCTCCAGGCAAAGCTTTAATGAAGAGCCTTTGAAGTCTGGTGTGATTGAGCAGCATCCGTGTCCTCTTCAAAAGGGACCAACATGTCTCCGAAGACATTCTGCCGTTTCATCTCCCTTCCTGTCTCTCCCTCTTGATTTGCCTCCTTTTGTCTCTGTCAATTCCACGTGAGATCTTCACCTCCTCTTTCTCCTCTCTCGTACATTTGGCTGCTCTCACCACCACCATCATCTCTGTGATCAGGACATGGATCATGTCTCTAGTTAACTAACCATGGTGGTCCCATCTTGTCAGGACTTTGAAGCCCACGACTACAGGATGAGAAGGAAAAAAGAAATGTGTGTGTGTGTGTGTGTGTGCGTGTGTGTGTGCTGTCACTGGTGTCTGGATGTGTGCGTTTCGCTGTGATCGCCAAGGTGCATGTATCTACACTCGGGTTATAAAAAAAAAGGGACACATGCAGAGGCACACGTCTGCCTCCAGCAAACAGGAAGAGATAGTCATTCCAATCCCATCATCCCACAGCTCTGATGTCACTTTGTTATCACAACAAAGTTATCCATCACATCCAACCCTCTTATGCGCTTTCGTCTTCTCCATTCGGGTCATCCTCTTCTCTCGCGTTTCCTGTGCAGTAGCTCTCCATTAAACCCTCCCGCTGCAGCGGACTGATGTGTACTCCACTTCGGTGGCCTCCTTCCATATGTGCAGCCTATGCCTCTCGCCTCAAGCACTTTATTAAGGCCATGTGTTATCACAAAGAATGTATACTGTGCAAATGGTTTGCATTTGGGGGGGTTGGGGGGGGTCATGAACTTGCAATGCACTCTGAGTGCGAGATAAATTATGAATACAATTTGTATTCTCTTAACAGCCATTTAAAGAGCCGTATTACAACTTCTTTTAACATATTTACTAAGCAATATTGGCTAGCACACACTTGGGATGATAATGGGCAAAATCCCTGGATCAGATATCGGAATGTGAAAATCTGATACAACCCAAAAATCCTATATATACTGCATATATATATATATATATATATATATATATATATATATATATATATATATATATATATATAGTATAATATAATAAAACATACATATACATATCTATATAAATCCTAATATAATATATATATATATATATATATACACATATAGTATAATATAATAAAACATACATATACATAGCTATATAAATCCTAATATATATATAGTATGATATAATAATATATATATACACACACATATATAGTATAATATAATAATATATATATAGTATAATATAATAAAACATACATATACATAGCTATATAAATCCTAATATATATAATTATACATATATATATATATATATTGCATTCTTTACTAGGCGCAGACTAATAATATAAATTAAAAACAGTGTTTTAGTTGAGTCGTGTTGTGGGCTGTTTATTTCTTCTTCATGGGAGAAGAATATTTAGTTAGCGAAATATGTCTTTGAAAAGGCACAAATGTGTCATTAACAGCTTCACAAAGAAGTGGTATTGTGCTATCTCTGGTAAAACTTGTAAACTACCAGCAAGGTCATTTGAAAAATGTGTGTCATGCCACGTTGCATCTGCCAATCATCGCTGAGATTCCGCCAGCGATGTGAGTTTGTGAGTAAAAAAATCCTCCCGAGGCCAAATTTGCACGCACCAGTAGACAACATGAAAATTTGCTTGACTTTATGGTACGAAAAAAAGTCGGTGTGTTTGTGAGATTTTTGAAACAATTTGGCTTCCTCCTGTTTCAACATGACAGTATGCCTGTGTGCAAAGCAATACCTTGTAGAATACAGTGTTTCAGTCTCATCAAATTGCTAAATAGGAGCAAATACCACCCAGCCAGGTGTTAAATTCTTGTGGAAAGCCATTGTAGAATTGTGTGCAGTGTTAAAGCAGCATATGCTATATACAGTACTTTCTGGCAAGGGTTTCTGTTCACCTCTGCACATTACAAAATTATATCTATATGTTGTTCAGTCTGTTGTTAGTATGCTTTGTTAAATAACTTGAAGATATACTGTCAAAAAGCAGTTTCTTTGTCGTCTTGTGCACGTGTTCGAGGACGTACAGTATATGCATGCATAAGCATTTTTTCACATGTATTTTTGCCTGGGTTGTTGGCAGCACGTAAACAATGCAGTACTTGAAAATCTGGCTGTTTAATGGCGTTATGATGCTTTATTGCCGTTGTTGAACCACACGTGGCACTAGTGGTTTACAAGGATTTCACACAGGTTTTAAAAGAAACCCACAGTTCTGCCACATGTGCAAATACCTTAAAGTGCACGACAAGCAAATGCAGAGATTATATATGTTATATCAACGCACTTTATCAGTGACTGTAACTAATTCAGCTCTGTTTGTGAACATACAATGTTTATAATTCAACATAGGGTCACATAGTGTGTCATTAAACTCAGACCAAAATGCTAATAAAAGGTAGTTTGATACCATAGTGTTTACGTTTGTATTTTGTACAAAGTGATGAACAATGACGTCCCCCTGCTTTGTTCCCCACTAAAGTGTCTTTGTGTGTGTGTGTTTGGCTCCTCTTGCGGACACGCCCCCAATGTCTCAGAGGAAAGAATGTTGCTGAATTTTACATGATTTGAAACTCAATTTTTAAACACTAAACATCACTCAAATTTGGCAAAGTGGTTAGCACCACATTGTCCAATATTTTTTTTTTATCACTTTACACACACGTTAAGTTTGTTAAATCATGGCTCATGAATATTTCACAGCAATATTTCCACTGGCACATGCAGTCACGTGCTATTGTGTTTTTTTAAAGGTGGGGGGTGGGGGTGGTGGGTGAGGCTGGCATGCGTGAACTTGCCTCTGGATTTCATGGAGTGGACAGGAGGCCAGAGACGGTCAGTCGGCCACTGGCGAGCTTAGTCTGTGTGATTACAGCGCTCCCATCTCATCCAGGTCCTGTTTTTTTGCCACGGACAGCAAGAGATTAATGTGCTGAAAGAAAACATTAGTGCAGCGAGTGCTATGGCTCAAGCTTAAGACCTCTCTCTGCTCTTGTCTGCTTGAGTGTGCCACCCTCACCCATTTCTCCCCTTTCTCCCGTTTCCTACTCAAAAACCAAGCATGTGCTTTGGTTTAAGTATGAAGGAGATCATTGAAGGACATCTTGTTTACAACTCACCACGACGATAGTCCTCTTATTTGCCAGGTAACAATTCACAGAAACAATGCAATTAATGATCAAATAAAACAAATATTGTTTCACTGCAGCACTTTTTACAGTACAAATATTATCATGAGACACCGATATAAAACCAACATTGAAGAAAACACCGTATATGGTATAAAAGAAACCTGTAGAATGATTATAATGCAAAGGAAAAAAAGCTTTTCTTTTCCTATTCTCTTGCCTCTCGCTCGGCAATTGGAGCAGTTGTCTGACGTTCGACATAGAGAACAACGATTGCTGAAACATGAATGATTCACCGAGTCGTATTTTTAGGCTGGAACCATTTTGAATGATGCATTTATCGAATGAGTTCAGTACATGTGCGTATAATTCAACTTGGCATGAATATGTCGAGCACTGACGAGTGAGTGTTTTAAAATATTTATTTTACTTTGTTAGTTTTGTGATGTTTTTTTGTTACTTAGAGCTGTGCAATTTAGGATTCGAATGAGAGACAATATTATTGTCCATTGAGTACCAAAAGTAGAATTTTGCTTATGTGATCAGTATCGGCTAATTGATCCCATTTTGTTGTGAAAGCGCACACACACAAAAAGTCCAATAATGTGCTTGCTCTGACCTCAAAGAACTTGTGTTTCTCTCTATGAATGCAACATCTTAGGAACGCATTTGGTGCAAATTTTCACTGTACTCAAGTGTTTATATATATATATATATATATATATATATATATATATATATATATACATATATATATATATATATATATACACAGTATATATACTGTATATATATGTATATATATATATATATATATATATATGTATATGTATATGTATATACACATATATATATAAATATATATATATATATATAAATATATATAAATACATATATATATATAAATATATATATATATACAGTATATATACTGTATATTTGGGACACATTTCCACGTTTGGCCTCTTGAACATTCACTTTTAAGTGAACAAGTAAAGACTAAGAGTCTGGAAATCATTGACAGTTCATCAGCAGAGGTAATTTGATTCTATTTATAACCTCATTTTGAACTCTGACTTCACCAGATACAAGTTTTTATCAGGCTGAGAATTGGATAATTCATGGGGAAAAAAAAGAACACTTCTTTCAAGAGCCACACAAAGAACCACATGACTGAACAGTTCCTTGTTTGTTTTCCCACCCCAGGCAGCCAGTACTAATGTACCTGTCACCAGAACTATGGACCACACTGAAGTCAGATGTCAAGGAGTAGACTTTCAGCAGGAACAACACAATTACATGCACACACTCCTGACATGTAAAGACCTGCAAGACAAAGGGTAGTCATCAAGTCATATTCTTTACGCCAAATTGATGTATGAGCGAGACAAAACAGGTTACAGCTTCCTGAAAAGCTACCTGAAGAAAAGCAGGCGTTACAGTCGACAATAAGGTGAAACAGGCTTTTGCATCAGGATCTCTTTGTGTTGCAACAACAGACATCATTTGTGTGTGAGGGAAGGTCAGGGAACATTTTTTTTGTGCAAGCCTGAGTCATTTCATCTTCTCTCTAATTGCATACATAGTTCTACATACATTTCTGAAAACAGCACTTAAGAACTAAGTGCACGCACATACTGGAAACTGGACTGTTTTTCTCTGGAACTGCAGAACCTGAACATAAAAGAGCATAATGTTAGTTTGACCCCTTACCCCATGCAATTTGTTGGTTTAACCCACATGTACCTTTTTTTTCCAGCTCCACTGAACCTTGGTCCCCTTTCAAAGGGCAGATGTTAACCACAATATCTCACTCTCCTTCCTCCTGGGTTTTTGTCACACTTGCACAGACTGCTTGCACTCGATGTAATTGTTTGACCTTCTTAGAACAAACTGCGAGAAAGACAATCTACCTCTCAATTGTTTATTACTACATTTCCACAACAATGAACTAGTGACAAAGTAAACAAAATCAGGCTACTTTTAGAATCGCCTCGGGGGAAAATTGGGTGTGTTTTATTAGATCTCCTTCAAAACAATCAGACGGAAAATGAGGTGCAGGATTAAAAAAACACAAGAACTATATACTTTAACATGAAATACATACATGGCATATGACACATAATAAATAGTGTGTGAATGTAATATACAGACTGTCAAATCCACAGGGATTATAAGAGGAAAATGATTTACCTAAGCAACAGAGACGTATAGCACATGGACTATTGTACCAAGTATTTTTTTCTTTATTGCACAAGTGATGTATAGTGGCAGTTGCCTCGTGGAATTAGTCCATTCCAGTTTATTGGTTCGATTTGAAGTGTTTGACAGTCTGAGGGATGGATTAAACAGTTTGACGGCAGCTGACACAAGTGATTTCCTGTGGCGCTCTGTGGTACAACGTGGTGGGAGGAGTCTGTCACTGAAGATGTGACAGGTGCCACGATGGTACGTTCTCCACATGACACCACAAAACAAATACACTAGGTTACGTACTATTCAATAAATATGACTGAATAGACACAATAGAGAGTTCTCTGACATTACATCTTAATGTAGACAAATGTAAATGTGCAAAATTTTACCTCAAATAGTGTTTTGGGGATTATCTATGTAGATGGCTGGTGTTGGCTCCCGAGTCAGTGGTGCATATCAATAAAGCATATCATATAAATGCATGGTAGATTGAAATAACCCACAATCCAATGCAAAGCAGTGTATCCTGTGTGCATGTAGTTATACAATTTGGCCTTGTTCTGCAGCAAGTAGGTCACAAACCCCCCCCCAAAAAACAAAACAATCTATGAGTACATGTCATTTTCCACCTCCTGCAAGTGGGAAGAAGACACTTAATATTCTGTTATTGTTTTCAACTATGCCAAAAGTTCCAACACCTTTGGGTAAAAAGCTTGTGAGATGGATTTGTTTTTATCATCTTGATGCTCGAGACATGAAGTGTGAAAGAAAGAGACAGTGACTATGACACACTGAAGTAAACCCAAATCCTGAGCAACAATTTTGAATGCACACATATTCTGTTACACACATGCGGCGTACACAATCCCAGGCTTTCTTTCCTGTTTTGACTGCTCTGTGATGCACTTTTCACCTCTAAAAACAAAAGAAATCATGGGAAGAAAAACAAATATGTCCTCAACTTGTGCACAAACGAGACGTCTGACAATCTGAAGAGATGAAGACGACCTCAGTGCATTTCTCCTTTTATTGGATCGCATGACTTTGATGAGCAGCAGTTTGAGTAGCAATGACACATTTCATAAAGAAGAGGAATGGAAGTTAATCGTGTGTCTATTTTCTCTATTTCCAGTTATTCAGATAGAGTTCATGCTCCTTAATGGCACTTTTTCTGCATTTGTAGGTATAGAGGGCTTTCCTATTTATGAAAATGGAGTTTCCAAGTTCACTTATTACCCCTCGCTGGTGGTAACGACTGACTACAAATCACATTTGTAGAAAGAGTGGGTGTTCGAGTGCGAATAATCTCTTATTCCCCCTACTGCCATGAACATATGAATACATTTTTCTTTCTTTCATTTCACCAGAATATCAGATGATCTTCATGCCTTCATCTACATCTTCTACTCCCCTCACTTCATACTCTTTCTTATTAGTGGTAAAATCTAGGCAGAATAAACAAGTCTAATACTTATCACACCATCTTCAGATGCCTGGTTGAGATTGCTTTAGCGAAAACAGCAGCATAGTTCACAATAAACCAAATCTGAGATTTTCACAGTTTGTTTCCAAGCAGATAAATCATAGCAACAGACATAGCAATATTTTTTTTCTTAACTCACTTTCTTTACTTTTGAGTAAAACCATCATCAATGGCAAAGTGATGCAGAAACATTGCCAGTATGTTTAATCTTCATGTGTACATCCTCCAGGAATAGTAGTGTTAGAATTATGGCTAAATCAATGCAAGCATCTAAGCTACCGTCCCACAGTGGGCTCTTTTGTAGGCAGTAGCCCAATAAACAGTTTGTAATCACTAGCAAACACTACATAGAAACTAAGTGAAGTGTTCTAACTCTTAGCTTTAGCAGCATTGTTAGCATTATTGCTAAATCAATGCAAGCAGTCAAGCTACTGTGCCACAGTTTGTAATCACTAGCAAACACTACAAAGACATTAATGTTAGTTCTCTATCATTAGCAGCAGTGTTAGCATTAGGCCAAATCAACGCAAGCGGCCTAGCTTCGGTCCAAAGCAGAAAACCACACATATCTCAAACCATGTCCCAGTGGCTAACAGAACAACATCATTAGAGCAAGGATTAGATGGGAGCAATGTGAGTTCCATGGTGTTGTTTTACTACCATTTTACAATCAGCATTTGCAATCAGTTTTAAAATGACGTCATGATAAAGTTTTAAGGCTACAATGCTACATTTTTTGGGGTGGATGAAATTACTCAAACATAAACAGAATTACAAAGATAGTAGCTGTTAGCATTGTTTTTGTTAGTTGTTTGGGACTCTATAGAGCTTTATGACATCAGTTGGTTTGACAGTTGTTGCAAAAAAGCTCCAAAAAACAACAGCGTGCTACCTGCCAAGCTTCAAACAGCAGACAACAAAGTTAGTGACTTTAATGTGAACATAATAAAGCACTTTATAGCTTTGGAGCTGACTATTTCCCTCAGGGGATCATGGCAATGGACAAAAGAGTGAATATTGGACTGAAAATTGGCAGTCAGAGTCAAATACATTTTTTTTTACTTACTTTAATGTTGCTCCAAAGCTTTGACTACAAGTCAAAGAATGTATGTCTATCACTTCTTTTTTTTTGACTGCTGTTATTTCCTGTGTCCTAGAAAGTCTGCTGCACTAACACACAGCACTCGGGGCAATTAATATAGTGTTTTCCAGAGTTGCATCTCACACAAAGATGGCACTGTACGCAGCGCAGATCTCGCTCCACTTCTGTTTATTCACTCCGAATGTTATGTTTAGGCTTCACTTGTCACAGATTACAGTTTGCTTTTAGTCAAGAATTACTTAAGTGGTTATGTTTGGACCTTGATTCCACCCTGCGCTGTGGCACCAAATCACCACTCTCACCCCCGCCGCCCTCACACCCATCTAACTATACCCTTAGAGAAAATTGCATTTCTTGCAAAGGCACTGAGGAAAAAAAAAGAAAGAAACCACACCCTTGTAAAGTTCTAGTGGTTGCATGCAACTGCTTATAAAAACAGATAGTGGCCTATTAGCACTAAATTAGTCTTTTACACGGTTTTATGAAATGGAAGGTCGTGCACCCATTTAGTCTACAGGCAGACACATAGAACACTATGTTTCGAGTTTGGTTTATTTTTGTCGAGGGGTTTTTGAATAATTGATATTCATCTTTATCTTCTTGTTCCCGACTGATCCAGTTTATGTAAATCTCACATAAGGACAACCCTGTCCCTGTAACATAGCATTAAAACGGGCCCACAAGCATTTAAATAATGTGTTTCAGAATTAGAATTGGCTATTTTGGCCAAGCGTACAAGGTATTTGACTCCTGATTTACATCGGTCAGTGTACATTTAAATAGATTTATAGCAATAACCAAATGAGTGAAACAAAAGTACAAAAGGGTAAAGACACATAAAAAAGTGCACTCAAACCAAAAATAACGTATGAAATACTGTTTTTATCCACATATGTGTGGATGAATATGTTCATTGTATGTATAAAAAATGACAGTTTTGAAGACAGAAAATAATGTTTTATTAAAACATTATTATGTCTTATTATTTGTGTGTGACCTATAATGACCCTAATTATCATGTGGTGTTACTGCATGATTTATTTTAACCCTTAGTGCTCACGCAGGTGCACCTATGGTAATTTGCAGTGGGAATAATACACAACTCCTTATAACTCCTTTGAACTGTGACATTTTTACAAGTTTCACAAATTCAATCCGATTTTAAACATTTTGAGTACTTTTTGCTCAGGTGTGTTTATATAGTTGGTGAAAATTAAAACTTTTTAATCAGATTGCTTAGGTTGTGCATAAAAAAGCATTTAAAACACTCTATATTGCACATTCTTATAGCCTCTGTATAAACACTGCATGTTTAAACACAGTAATGCTCTGTGTTCTAAGGGTTAATAACCAAATACCTGCAAAACTAAAGACATATAATATTATTTAGAAATCTTTTTGCTAAAAGGAGCTTGTAATCATGTTCAGCTTCATACTTCCATGTTGATAATGTTATTGCATAATTTATTTCATTTTCTGAGGACAAAAAAGATTCATATAATTCAGAGAATATATTATATTGCAGCCCATGGCCAGGAAGGAAGACAAGTGGCCTAATTTGGCCTGAAATGCACCAGCACACTACCGACATTATATTTTCACATTTTAACATCATACTTTTGCTTTGCTTTTTGTTTGGTAGAATTTATGTCCAGTCTTCTTTATGCATTTCAACCAACTATCTGAAGCTACCTGCTGGCTAACAGGTTCCATAGGTCTGTTATTACCAGAGTGGGTAAACTGCCCATGGAAGCAGAAAGGGTCCTTTGTTTCTCCTCAAGACAAAAGGGGTGCACCATCACTTGAATCACTCCTCGTCTAGACTGCACACCCAGCAGACCCTAATAAAGCTCTTAGGTTTTGTATTACACCCAATCAACATACCGCAAGGGTGTCCTTCAGACACACTTGTTAGGAGCAAAGGATCCAGGATGAGTCTGTGTTTCCGTTTCAAATTTTGAAAAGGGAGATTCCACTCAGATTGATCCCCTTTCATGTGCGCTTTGCGTCACCGCTTCCTGTATAGAGAGTGAGATCGCTATCTTTCAGAGAAAGTGCCGTCAGGTCCGTGCATGCACGACGCCTCCTGTGCCGCAGCTGCATTTACTGGAAGAGAGTATTGGTGTGTGGCAGTGGAGCTGTGATCCATGCGTGCACAAATTACACGTGTAATTTAGAGCCACCGGCGTTCAGTTTAGACAGACGCGTAGATTTGTGTGGGCTCGCGGCTTTTTCCTAATCACTGTTGTGTGACAGGAAGAGCCGGAGCACCGGATTTGTGATGCACCTTATGTTACACACAGACGCTTTGTCTAATGAGGATGGATGTGATCAGGATTGAGATCAAATGGAAATAAACAAGACTACTAAAGTCTAACATAAGCAAAATCACATCTGACTGTTATTATGGTACTTGGACAACGTGAAAAGTCTCTTTGCCTGTTTTCACTGGTACACTTTTTTGGCACTTTTGCATTATTCAGTTCTAGCATGACTTTTTTTTTTTCTCTTGGCCATTCGTGACAGTACCTGGTACCTGCTGCTAATTTTGGTACCTGTTACCTTCAGAGCGAGCTGAGCTCATAGTAACATGTGACATCAACAGACTGCCGGCCACTGATTGGTCCCCGTGGGCCGCGTACATATGCACTTGCTGCGGCTTCTCCTGCCAGCCGACTGCCCCCCTCACCGGGGGTTGTCGGTGGAATGACGATCGGCATATACCAGCCCTCTCGTTCGGAAGAGTTTTCAGATTAGCATGTTCACATGACATAATTTTATTCCAATAAAAGCTCACTCCCTGCCACAGTCCATAGTGAAAATGTGCAATTTTACGCCGGAGCACACAGGAGTTGCTCATCCTTGTCACTTACACAAATGTGTTATTTTATGACTTAAATAAAAAAATTGCATCATACAACCACACTGAAAACTGGAACTATACCTTTCAATGTCAGGTTTTAGCACCACGACTTCAGAGCCAAAAAGCAAGTGGTTCACCATTCTACATGTGTTTTTAACAATGACCACCGTCCATCATAGATACAGCCAAGACTGAAATCACTACTGACAGCTACTGTAATAGGTTACAATGCAGTGTAGCTATAAAGCATACTGTACATCTGGGGTTCTGGCAGTGAACCAGTTTAAATGTGTTGAGTTCCCACTCAGTATAGATCCAGAGGGCTGTGGGAAAGTAGTTTTCTACCAAGACCAAACATGAGCATCATTATACACATTCCCTGATCTTAAGCTCCAAAAGTTACCTTGTTGCCAAAAGGCTGAAAGTAGGTTAGTGCTGATGGTTCTCAGTTGACAAGCAATTGTAGATCTAACATCACAAAAGTTTATTTTATCCAAAAAAAGAAGGTATAGTCAAAGAGCATCTGGCTGGTGCTTATTTGTGATTTCTGTAGTGTGAATTTAATGGGATTATTTTATGAAAAAGGTTAAAAACCTTTTTGACATTTACTGATTGTCTGTATAGTTTAGGGTCACAGGGGGAGCTGGAGGAGTCAATTCCAGCTGATGTTGGGTAAGAGCCAGTTATAGCTTAGTAAGTATGAACCTTTATTTTTGGCAGAAACATAAGTCCGCCATTATTTTTACGAGAGACAGTCGTTGGGTAGATGTATGCAGCAGCAGGAAAACAACTTTGAAAGATAACATGACTTGTAGAAAAAAAAAGGTCATGTGTGCAGTCAGGGGTTGATATAATAGTGGGTTTAAGCGAAAGGCTTCGATGGAACAGGAATGTTTTGATCATCAGCACAAAACAGGACGTGCTCTTTCTGAAAGCCTTACATTTGAGGAAGTCACTGACTTGACTCTGTCGAAAATAAACCAGTAAAAGCTCCAAGGCGACATCAGCAGCTGCAGGTAGAATTAGAATTTGCTCTGGCTTTAAGTGTTGATAGTGATTTTCATTTGTGATTCAAGCTGCAGTTAAACTCAGTTGGAGAACACCTACAGTCAATTCAAAGTTTCCAATTAGCCTAATCCCAATCTGCATGTCTGGAAGCTGGTGCAGCCAAAAAAAACCTTATAACACATATTTTTATCATCCCTTCACCCGTCTATTCTTTTCTCGATTCATCTGGCACGGAGTGAAGTGAGAGGTGAGTTTATATACTGGGTTGATTAGTGATCAGAGGCAGCTGAGTGCAACAGGTGGGGAGAGTTGGACTAATGAGCAGGGAGTGGCTGGCAGGTGAGGAGGAGGGGCTGGTGAGCTGGGGTGAATGAGATCATGAAGATCAAGTACTTGCTGGGTCCTGAAAATGTCAGAATATGTGCAAAACTGTTGATCTGTGTTTGTTTTGTATGTTTTTTTTGTGTACTGATTTGTAAAGTATATGGAGCTAAGAAACCAGAAAATACTCACATTTCAGACGCTAAAAAAAAAATCTGATAACTTATTTTAATTGCTGAATTTCTACTCAAACCAAAAATAATTAGTAATCAAATAATCATTGGCAACAGCACTGAGGTAGTAATGTGATGTAATGGCTGCAAACATTACTGGAGTATGACTGAAAACACAAAGGAATTCTCAGAACTGAAATCTATTGCTAAAAAAGAGGCTATTAAGATATTGTTATTCATTAATTAATTAATTATTGCTTCTTGCCCCCACCCAGCCAATGTGGTACCGCTGTATACACACAGACGCTCCCTCAGAGAGCTGTTTTCAGGATGTGGAATACAGAAAAATATAACATTGTTTTCCTTCATGAAGACAAAACAAAGGCAGTAACAACTTATGCAGATTAAAACAAAATAAAGCAAAACTTTAACAGGCACAGATGAAAAAGACTAGACCAAACTAAGAAACCTTGAATGCCTACAATTGAGGACGTATAATAATTGTTGGATTACTCTTTATTGACGATGCAGGGCACTGCCAAGATAAGGAGCATGTGTGCGCAGACATTTTAACTGGATAAATACAGGTTACGCTGGCTTTTTTTCTTTTGTCAGCATGCTGCCAATCCATCCCAGCCTCTTACCACAGCAGTAAAAAGTGCTTTTCTCATGCGAGACTTGACTTTCAATCCTGTGCGCCTATAGCAGACACGCTTTTAACCGTTGTCTCTTAAATGCCAAGCGCATGCAATCTGCATGCAATTAAAGTCTTAAATGTCACGTAATTTAAACAGTTTTTTTTTACCGTCAAACTTTCAGACTGGGCAAAACCAGCGTTTTCAGTTTTTTTTTTCAGTGTAAACACAAATGGAAAAGCAACTAAGACGTGCAGCGCTCTGCTGGAGCAATGTTTACAGCGCTTGTCTCGTAAAAGACGAAAAACTGCTCAGCTGGACTTTTAAAGGAGATGTTTCTTTTTTAAAAAAAAACAAGTGGCTGAATCATGCGATGTTAAATTCATTAAAAAATAAAAATGGAAAAAGGCAGCTGGAGCTAAGAATAAATCATCTCCCGGGAGACACTTACCAACGATGATGCCGCAAAGAATTGACGGGGGGGGATGAAAGTTGATGATGTCATTGTCGTGAGTGACCAAACGTGTTCATGCAGAGGGTGGAACAATCGTTACATGGCAGATTATTGACTTATTTAAGCAGCAGGGTACAGATGCACTGAATGAGTCAGAGTTGTTCTGTCCTGACATGAAGATGGAGACGTGCTGTACTTTGATGTAATCTGATGCACACACACACACACACATACAATCAGCAGATGATCAATAAAAAAAAAACTAGCACACTCTTATATCCTCGAGTCCACCCACACCTGTATGGCAACACAGCATCAGCAGCAGCATCAGCAGCAGCATCAGCAGCAGCAGCAGCAGGCGTGATTAGAGCAGGATGTATGTGATTGAGCACAGCTGTGGTGAGTTGGCCAGTGGATGTGGCGTATCAGTCTGTCACGCTGCTAAATGAAAACTAAATGAAAGGATGACAGTGTGAGTGTTGCATAAACGCGCTCCCGGGATAAAAATAATTACGTGGCATATCCCTTAAAGAGCAGAGTGGTGTGGCTTAGTGATCCCTGCTCCTCGTCCCCTCTATTTTCTCCTCTGTATGTCTTGTTGATATACTGTACGTGGTTAAGCGTGTAACAGTAACTCACGATGGATAACGATGGATGGATGGTAACTTGTTTAGTATTAATGATCTAGTACAATTAAGGTGAAATTATTATTATAATAATAATCAATTTTATTGCGTGTCGGGTACAATTGTCTGATTAAATGAAGCGTTTTTCATTACTTTGGGATAAGTATGTAATATGTGATCACGGGCTGAGTGGAACGAGAACTTGGCTTGGTTGTGGAAGACATACGCTGTATGAATGTGTGACTGGATAAGTAAACGTAGTAGATGTAAAGCGGCGTTGAGTGGTCATCAAGACTAGAAAAGCGTGATAAAAATGCATTTACATAAAAACAATAAGGAGTATAGCAATTTGCAAAGCTCACTTTCCAAATATGAAGGGAGATTCTAATTTGAGAAATTCGAATAATAAACTAGTGGCTCGTCAATAATTCAACAGTTTATGCCAAGATGCAATTTTCATGCAACACCAATATAATGAGACACTGACTCAAATGTGAGAAAAGTGACATAAAAAAACCAAAACATTTATAACAGGTGAAATACACACATTCAGTCATGTGCTAATGTTCTCACACACACACACATAAACATAAAGCCTCACGTGGCTAAGCTTACAGTATGCACACAGCAGGGCTTAGCAGCTGTGAAGGTGAAAGCAGCAGAGCAGCTGGGGATGTTATCCAATTGTCAGTGCATGCTACTGCTGCATGGTTGTGTGTTTGGGTTAACAGGCGCCATGCTGTCAGCGGGTCAGAGTTGAGACGCGGCAGTGATGGACGACAGCGTCAGAGTTCAAGGTGACTCAGTAATGGCTGTTTTTCCTGCGCGAGGACACTGACGTGGTAGATGCAAGGGAGCGAGGCGCTGGCTGGAAATGATCTTCAACAGGTGGTAACACTTTGTCCTCTCATTATGGGATGCGTGTCTGTCACTGTGCATGTTACACACAACGTCTGTTATTGTACGGCTAATCCCCCGCTAAAGCCACATAGCATGTAAACGGAACAACTGCGCTCACAGGGCCGAGGAACTCCAGCACTTCCTGGTTTACTGTCAGAATTTCTACTTAAGACCCACAAATGTGCCCTGAAAAGAACTATGATGGGAAAAAAATGGTAATTTTTACAGATGTGTGTACTACGTATTAATTATGAAATTCTCAGACAAGCACACTTCCCATTTATAAATAAAGACACCGTTACAGGCTACATGGTGGTTCTGTTTGCGCGTCAGTTCTCTCCAGGTTCCTTCAACAATGAATGAGTGAGTTAGTTACAACTGTATAATATGATATTATTTTTTTACAATTATTGTCTTTATTTCTGCTTTATTTATTTCTACCAATAATGGACCAAGCTGATTTTTTTTCAGATCTCAAAAACCCTTTCTTGGGGACTCAACTGGCCATCGTTCTGGGAGGACGTGGTCTGCGTGCTCTCAGACTCAGGGTTTCAGTCACTGGTTCAGGCTTCTACCATGGACCTTTAGTTGTTATTATTACCACAGAATTTGAGTTTTAATGCTAACTGAAGGCTAACATAAGATAGATTGAGGTGAGAGAACGTGTAATGTCACTAACAGATGTTGCCTAATTTTACACATTGTACCTACATGTATTAAGGTTTTTAATCAGACATACATTGTGTGTGTGTATTTGCTGTTTATTATCAGCCTATTGTGTGAGCAGTGACCACCGTGTCACAACAACTGCCCTTTACTCACACATACATAGAGATTCACATTCACTGCCACTTTCCAGGCTATTATCATTGCCACCTGTGTCCACAGCAACTGGACAAAATAAGTTACTTATTATAGGACATAGGCTCAGCTGGCAGCTGGTTTACAATTTGTTTTGTCATTTCCTTTTTCAAGCAGGTCGACGACAAACGAGCAATATCACAGGAGGTCAGTTTTGTTGTCTCTACACGAGACACGAGATTAAACCTGCACATTTTAATCACAACCAGGGCTATAAATAACGCTGTTCACAGTAATGATTTATATTGTTTATATTGTTAATGCTAGCATTATGCTATATTATGCTAATGTACCGCTTACCCCTCCAGTGACAACAACTCTGAAGTGTCTGAACTGAGCAGTTTTCACAGCCTTTGCGTGTGCGCCGTAAGAACGTCTTCAACTGACTTCACAAACTCACAAAGAGAGGGAAAGGAGTGCGGTGAAAAGAGACGGCAGGTGCGGGTGAAGATTTAGAGATAGCTTTGCAGATCGTCTCCCCTCACGTCCTCTGTCCTCTGTCCTCTGAAGCACATCTGCGCGGAGGCCGTCAGACGGGGGACGTCAACAATGGAGGACATTCAGTGGCTCAGAGAAACTCCCCGTACCACCATCACCGGCGTTATCTCAACATGCCTTCATGCTTCCATGGTGCATTTCTCCCCTTTCTTTTTGTTCATCTGTCTTCAAACGTCTCACCACCACCTCTATATCGCTGCTGCCGCTGCCGTTAAACCCTCGACCCCTGATAAATTACCGCCTGCACTCCCCCTTCACTACTCTCACCCCAGTTATCTCCCTGCTGTTAACCTGCACCACGAGGGCATTTCCAGATGTGACGAGATGCACTCTGTAAACCTATAGCTGAACATGCTCATATTGCTATAATACGATAAAATATACATCTATTTTGAAATTGTGAAATTCTTTCTGTTCAAATAAAACTCCTCTGATCATAAAGGTTTTCCAGCAGCTCAAAAGTTTTGCATCAACCTTCTCAAGGTAAAGCTTTTTCACAGGAAAGTTCGATCTCATTTTCTTTTGCAGGACAAATGTCATGGCTGCTGTTTGATGGTGAAATCTTCTGAAAACTTAGCATTTGCCCTTTTTTCCTATTTATGGGATTGCTTTTCATCTCCTTTGCAGATGCACTTTGGAGTTTGCAAAAAAGGGGATACATTTGTTTCCTGACCTTCTTACCAACATGTCTTTGCTCAAAATTGGAAAATCAACACAGAGGTTTGGTTTACGGTTTGCAAATGTCAGTGGCTCCCACATGTTGAGGCCATGTTGTGCTTCCTGCTTGACACCAACAAATAAACAAGGCAAAGCTTGCAAGTACCCATCATAGTGAAGGTGTTTCAGAGCTAAAGGGTAATATTTAGCTTCAAAAACTCTGTATAATTCATGGACTGAATTGACTTGTTTACAGTTTTCAAGAGAGAAACAACCAACTACACCAACATGAATCTCAAATCTGTACTTACTTCTTCAGGTATACCTGTGAAACTACTAGTTTCTACAAATATATAATCAGTCAATCACATGGTAACAACTCAGCGCTCAGTAGATCAAAATGACTGTATGCAATTGGTTAGACGGAGATGCAAATAAGTTAAACCAGGAGTCAAACCAAGAACCGTCTTGCTGTGAGGTACCAGTGCTGACCTCCTTTCCATCCAATAATTGATTGTATTCAGCTGTCAAATCATTACAGCTGAGTAAATCAGCTAATCTGGCTTTGCAAACTCTCGAAGCATTGTCAGCAGCAACCAACACAGCCTCCTTAATCGACCTCATTCTTTTCAATATTGGGCAACATTTATGACAAACTCAGTCCGCGAATCATAACAGATGCAAGATAAGCGCTGTCACCCAGCGTCAGGCTTTTAAACACGACCACTGTGTTTGCTCTGTTCCATCAAAACAATTAAAAGCGGCCAATCAGGACTGTTGTAGCGTCATTACTGGACTGCGAGATTACATGCATCAGCGTCAGGACCGTAATGAACCAAATCCTCTCTGTAATGAGCACATTCATTCCCCCAGCCAACATCTCTCCTCTCTCTGTTTGCGACGATAAATCTGAAGAAATAATTATTTAACTATCAGACCGTCTCCTCCACCTGCTGGATTTAAAGAATGAAATCATACGGACCACAAGCATTTGCTTTCTGTCCGTATTTTAAGAAAGCCCTTAGGCCTTAGTGTCGCCAAAATAATATTAGACACTTTTTAAAGCAAAAAACAAAACAAACCAAAAATCCTCTACTTAATCATGATGAATTAATAATTACTTTTTAAAATGGATGAATGGAGAATGCATGTCAAAAAAACCAAAAACATGGAATGGAAGATGACAGGCTGCCACATTACCAGATGGAACAGCATATCCGAATTTTCCCAAAGTGCCATTTAATGATTCACAGTATAAAGATATACTATATAATATATTGTTGTTTTTTTTGGCTTATTCATCATATTTGTCTTTGTAGACAGATTGTGCATTCCAACACTGACATGGCTGCCTGTGAGGAGACAAGGGAAATTATTTTAATATAAATGATCTGGGAAAGAAAAGCATTTTGCAGCAATCATCCCACTTTGCCTTGGAGTTGCCTGTGCTTGACTAATACTGTTGTAACACTATAACTATTATTGTTGTTGTTGTAACAGTACATCTATCTATCTATCTGTATGTCTGTCTATCTGTCTATCTATCTATCTATTGTGGGCCCCCTGGTGATCAAGGGGCCCCTGACAGCCACTTAGTTTGCTTCCGCCTCCGGGCGGCTCTGATGTGGGTGAACAGTATTCTGACAAACAAAGCATTATGTTTCCCAGAATAAGCATAATCATCAAATGTCCTCCATCTTCAGTTGGAGCCATGACGGTATCAGTAGCTCTTAGTGGGTACAACCTTTTATTTTTCAATTGTACACTCTCCACTCACAGAATGGGGAAGCATTAAACGAGGGCTCTAAAAAACAGATTTGTTCTGTGTTGGTGGAGCCATGTTTGGAGCCAATTCCTTGGCTGTAATGAGGACAGCGGTGATGCAATTACTCCATTAGGCCCAACTGGCTAACAAAGGCCATACCCTTGAACGCAGCAATGGTGAATGCTGTTTCCTATTAGCGGTGTTGTTGTCTCAGGGCCTGTTATGCTGCTCCCATGACAACCCCAATTCCGGGTTTATGATGCAAATTGAAATCCGGTTTATGAGAGCTCAAGAGAATACTATATGTTTTAGTCTTCTGTTGAGACAATACACATCATTCTGTGTCATGAAATAACGCATCAATAAATAATACGTAACAGAATGCTAACAGAAAAATTAAATTAATCTCCTGTGTTACAGTCCTGAGTGGACTGGGATGGCTGCTACTGCTCCAATACTTACTGCACTTTTAAGAAGTACTCGATTGAATGTGAAGTTTAAAAGCAATGGCCCCTCAGCAATTTGCATGGCTTTGCATGTTTTTCCAACTCAAACGCTGGTCTAATGTTGGTTCAAACTATTTTGTTTGTGGAGGAGATGAAGAGAGGCGGACTAAATCCTCTCCAAACCCTGCAGCCATCAACAGAGACACAGTTGCAGGTATTCAAGCAGGTCTCTTCTACTGCCAAGTAAATCAGCTTTACATAAACTGCAACCTGCGTATGAATTATGCTGATTTATTAGCACTGCAACAACGCTAACATGCTCACAATGACAATGAACATCCAAATCTGATCAAAGCGTGGCTATAGATAAAGGTCAAGAGATCATACGTGTTATTGGTATTTAATCCTCCTGGACTCGTGAACGTATGCACCAAATAATACACCAGTCAATAGATTACTTGCGGAGTCGAGTAGAGTCAAGTCGAGCTCGAACTGTATAATGGAAAATCACCATAAGTGAACACTTACCTGCTCATAACAATTATTTAGAATGATTCTTTTTGTATTTATATTCATTTCATGGGAATGATTTTGGATGGCACCACGTCTGGCTCACCTTACCTTGAAATCTTTAGGCTAGTCATCATATTGGAACCATGAATATCTTTAATTAATTTAAAGGTAATCTGATAAATAGTTGCTGAGACCATCCCAAACCCAAAAGTTGAGTATTGTGAATTTCTAAATATAACTGCTTCATACAACTGGCACCAACTGTGCAACCATAAGTGATTTACACATCCTTGAAGAATGTTTAAGTACATATTTGTATAATGGACAGGAGGTTATGTTGATGTATGTGAGTATAAGCATTAAAAAAGCCTCACATATTGAGTGTTGGACCTGTGAGGTGCCTGCTGCGTCAGAGCTGATCAGCCTGAATATTCCTCACAGGGGTTATAGTGGAGTGACAGCACTTTTCTTAACCAGCTCATGAATATAACACTTGCCCTCCTCTTCTTCCATCTAATCCTTTCATCTTCTCGTCTCCCGCTCATCTAACTCTGATCTGTCTTGCTTATCTTTTCTTGTCAGGGTGGGTAGCCAGGCCCTTTCACAGCGAGGATGGATCAGGAAGATAAAAGGCCAGGTTAAAACGCCATTGACTCGGGCAAGTTCGCTGTCAAATAAATTGGGACGACACCTCTTGGGTCTCATCAGACTGCTGCAGACCCGCTTCATTTCCACTCCCGAGCTGGATGAGCGAGCAACCACTGACGACGACGCGATGCGTCTCTCCTCACAATCTTCGCAGTGATTCATGTAGTTTAACTTATCTCCCTCGCTCTCACTCGTCCATTTGTGTATTTTATCTTGACCCCTCTCCTTTAATCAGCTCTGGGTGTGATTATTTTGAGTAAGTGATTGTAATGTGAGAAGGCCAGCGCCTATAGCCCTCATGGGAAACCATAGATCTTCTCCTTACTGCTATCTCCGCCGAGGTGGGATTGATGGTCTCCATATGTCCTGGAGAGCCCCCTATTCTCACCACTAAGGAACTGTGTATTAGTCATGCCTTCATGCTATTATCACCATGTGTCAAGTGTGCAGCTGGTGTGTGTGTGTGTCGGAATACAGGCATGTTTACATATATGTGGTTAAGTGTGTGTGTGTGTGTGTGTGATGCTACTCAAACCTTCCCAGCCATGTTAGCTTTTTTTTGCCGCAGCTGCTCACAGGTTGTTTACACCGAACTTGTCTGTGCCTCTCAGCTCACCTGGCATCAATTTCCTGCCACATAAGAAAACTGTACATGTCTAGATGTCATAATAATAACCACATGTAGACCTGCAAATAGGGGTAGCTGTGGAGGAGCCACAAATGCATGTCACGATTTATACCCACTGTGCTAGCAGTTTCTGGGGTTTTTTTTTTTGACAGACTGGCTGATTAAAAAGAATAATTTCATGAAGATGAACATTTGGTTCAGAAAGTTATTGATTGAGTGTTATTGTTTTCAGAGGCTGCATGTTGTAACACTGATGCCGTGGCGTCACGGCGCAGCTAGCCAGGGTCGAACTAGCATGTGTTTGCAACTGCTGCGTTTACCCTCGCACTCTGAATCTCACATCACAGGATTTTGGTTTATTCAGATGATGAGGTGCACACGTGCTAAAATGGATAAAAAGGGATAATATTTATGTTTTCAAGGCATTCAGAATCGGCCTCGACACTAAAACTACATTGAGAGTAGAATGTCAATCATCATCACCAGATCTTCTAGGTCTGCTTTCACTCAGACGCCGAAAAACATCGGAAGTAGACGTGTGCAGTGTCAGCACTCCCCCTGGCTAACTTGGATGCCAAAATGACAGAAATGATTGTCTGGTCAGGTTTGGTCAAATAAATTGACATGGTAATTTCAAGTTCGTTCAGTGAAACGAGAGTAGAATGGGGTGAATTTGAATGGTGTTTTTGTAATTGCTTTATCGAAAACACAGTCACTCAGGAGCATTCAACTCAAAAGCACGACACAGTTTAGTCGGCAGAAGTCGGGATACAGGGAATACAGTCAAATAATGAAGGCAAACAAATCCTAAAGCAGAAATTGAGGTCAAAAACAGGCTGAACCAAAACAGATCAGGCAGAAACTAAGAAGACTGAAATGCTTGGGAAAACACACCAGGTAGTCTAGCAGAGAATAAAGGAAGAGAGCAGGCATTTATATATATTTATATGTATACACATGTATATATGTATATCTATATCTATATCTATATATACATATATATATATACATATACAGTATATATAGTATTGAGTTTTAAATTTTATTATACTCATAAGTAGGAATGAGCCGATACAATCCTCAGTATCGGTATTGGTCTGATACTGCTGAAAATCACTGATACAGCTCAAAAATCCTATATATCTCATGCTTCTCTGTGCACAGACTGTCAAAATTAGACTGTTTATTTCTTCTTTAATGGGAGAATATTTGTTGATGGTTAAAGATTATGTCTTTGAAATGCATCAGCACAAATGTGTTGTTAATGACTGAATTGGTGCTTGTGATAACTGTGTGTGCGTTAGTTGTTGTATACATACATATATATATGCAATATATATACTATATATATATATTAAAAAAATCTATATCATTTAATTTAGTACAATACATTTTCAAAACAATAACAAAAGATCCTAGGCCTCCGTGAAGTCCTAACAACACCCCCCAGAGTGCTGAGAGAGGTTGCGAGAGCGATGTTGCGGCTAGCTTGATAGCGTCTCCTTTGTCAAGGCGGCCTTTCACAGAAAAAGTTCAAGTAATAAAAAATGGAGGTCCAGAACTGGATTTAAAAGAAAAGGTTATGAAAGTGGAAAGGCATTTCAAGACTGAATTCTTATTAGTTGGAGGGTTAGGGCTGCACTTCCGGTATACTTCCCCAGGCTCAAGACTGAACCGACAGTCATGTACAAACTTTGGCAAACTTTGAGGCATTATACTGCATTGAGTGGCTCTGACACTCCTATTAGGGAAAAGGAAAAAAAAACAACACATACACATACTAAAAACTGAGAATGTGCGGAAGGATCCCCTCAAAAGTGAGGACTGGCACGCGCCGGCCGAGGTCGGACTTGGGGCACCGCAATTCATGGTATCTTAAAAAGTAGTCTTTGTATTACCAGCTTGTGCATTTGAAACTGTATTGTAGTTTGAGGATGCTCATGAATTTATTTCTCAATGGTTTGTTGTGGTTTGTTTACATCCTTGTCATTGTTAATTGAAGAATTGCAGTTGTTTAACGCTTTCAATTCATCGTACTGTTGCTTTTTTTCCGTGATTATTTATTTTCTCGGCAATGATGGCTGAGGTGATGGCCCAGCTGTGGTGCTCACGGTTTGCCACTGTGTGTCCAGTAACACTATCATACATGGAAGAAAACACCTTTTGTCATAAGATGTGCTTGGCCTTTCATAGCGTGGTTACAGTGCGTTAATAAAATGTTTTAATCCAGGGTTTTCCACCACTGGATTATTGAATTGAATTGAATGACTTCATTTCTCCCCCAGGGGGGAAACACACATTCACAACAGCTCAGTTAAGAAATGAGAATAGAATAAAAATAAAAATAAGGTCACATGTCTGATGCTCAAACACGTCTATATTGCTAGTTATCGTTTTACATCCTTATGATGCATGTGGTGATTTCCTGTGCTTTGCTTTACGTGCATAACATAGCTTACACACAATGGTTTTCTTGTCTACTTTAATTTAGTTAGTAAGTTCATTTTAATTTCTTGCCAGACATCTGCTTGTGCTGCTTCTCACACAACACAGTCACATTAGGCCTGTTTGAGGTTGAAAATTGTCTTTTTATAAAGCAGATTTACCCACATTTAAAGCTCCAGTGTGTAACTTCTGTTGCCAAAACACTACCAGTGTCGCGAAAGCAAACAGACAATTGTTTATATTGAAAAGTAACACTACAACATTTAAAAGTCCCATGTAGCCGCTAATTTTGGTGTAAAAGGAGTACAAGTGGGGGTCGAGGTTTATTTCAGGGCTGTATTGCATTTGATTTAGCTACCGACAGAATCTAATTATACATTAAAGTATACACATGACTTTAAATCCCTGTGTGATACTTTGCCAAAATCTGACTTTTAAAGCGTGTGTGCGCTTAAATGTTGGCTGTAAAAAAGTTTGTGTGTCTCTTCAAAGAGAAATCACATCTGTAGAAACGCTTAAATCACTCCTGTACTCCACTTCACTCACTGTCTGCGTGTTCCAATCCGTCATTTGTCACAAATGATGATTAAATGTGTGGTTTTACATCTCCATGGTCACAAATGTGTGTCGACTCTGCTCTTTCACTCATCAGACTGTCTCAAAACCCAATTTCAGCTAATGCGTTGTTGTTCAAATTTGACACTTACACAGGCAATTGACTCATGCACACACTAGTTGACAGTGTAGCATTTGTGCGTGCATGAAGTAACATACTGAATTAACATGGCAATGTTTTATGTATATATATATATATATATATATATATATGTTTCGCCATGCACAGTTGAGACAGGTCAATTTTACCCTACTGATGATGCGTTGGTGCAATAGTAACCCTGGTCGGTGTGTGACCCCTTGTCAGACAGTCGTTTCCTCTTCCTCACTTGCTCTGACAGCGGTTTCAATTCTGGTCAATTTACAAGAAGCTTGTACGATGTTTACTCGTGTGTGACCCCTCACTTGGCCAGACAGTCATTTCCTTTTCCTCACCTCCTCCAACAACAGTTGTCTTTTCCCCCGGCTCTGCCATGACTAACGTCTAAAATAACACTATTGCTGCCTTGATCTTGTATGTGTGTGTGTGTGTGTGTCGTGCCATGAAGCAATTTGTGTTTGTTGTGAGACCCGAAACTCTGCGAGACCTGCGGAGGTTGGGGTTGGTGGCCCTGCTCCTGTATCTTGCGGCTGCGACATTTAACTGTCACAATGACTCTGAAGCTGTTAAGTTAGTGTAAATATCCTGCATAGTTCTGCTTCAATTTGTTTGAGTTCTCTTGCAAGGATAACATAATAATGTTGGTAATATATGATACTTTATTATAGCGCACTGGCAGGGATTCAACGTCTAGCTCAATAGGGAGGTTCAGCTCTTCTATAACATAACAAACTCCCTTCACTTAATAATAATAAACAGTAATAGAGCTGAGTCTCTCTGCAGATGGATCTGACTGACGATGACTAGACATTCAGAGAGGCACACGCCCAACTGTGTCTGTGTGTGTCACTGTCAAAAACCAAACCTTTTTGAGCTCTCTAAGGGCTTTATAGTCAGACATCACAGGCCATCGACACCCACGGCCGCTTCTCTGCTTTGACAGATGCTCCCAACAAGTAGCGCCAGAGTGACAGTCTCCTCACTGACACTTGAAAAATACAAATCTCTACTAAGGTGAGCCGGCTGGAGGAGGAGACATGAGGAGAAGAACAGCAAACGGGAGGGAAAAAAGGTTGATAAACAACATGAGCAGGGAAAGAAGAGGACAAAAAGCACAAGACAGAAGAGAATTGTAGGGAATCATTTCCTCCCTGTGTGATAGTCAGATAGTCAGCTGATCAGATAGAAGCAGCAAGTATGTATCAGAAGCATCTTGCACTCTCTACATCATCAAGTTGTGACTTTTACAATAGCGGATTAAACAATGCATTGCATATTAATCAACAGAACGTAATAGAACGTAAATGTGCCACAATTTTAATCTGTAGTCCCTTGGCAGGTCAACACAATACAGGCTTTACAGTCAAAGATAATACACTTCCAAAAGTACAGTGTAATCTAAAAAGAAATCATACAACTGGGTCATGTATGTTCAAGTTATAAAAGCCAGAGTGCAGTACTGGTGGAAGGCCAGTAACGGGAGGTCTATGGGATCCTGTGGTGTGCACAGAAAAGACATCTACAGCTAATAAGCAGTCAATGTAAGCTCACACAGTCTCACACAAACACAGTCGTACGTGTCCGTGTGCACGCTCACTCACACACTCACACACACACACACACACAGAAAAGTGAAACTCAAGCCAGCTCTCGCCACCACACCCTGAGAATGTGGAGCGCTCCGCTCGCTGCCATAGACCACATTTAATGAGACTGCAAGGGCGCACTAGATGAAGACTGTGTGTACACCCCACACACACACACGTACATGTTCTTCAGCATCCTTTCTCGACAGGATGTTTGCATTTTACATTTCTTATAGAAATGGTGTCACAGTTAGTGGAGGTGTTTCTGTTGTGTGTGTGTGTTTCAGCATCACGACAAAGGGAAAAAGAATAAGGTTTTCATATGAGTTGAGGCAGCGACTGCTTTAATAAGATGAAGTGGAAAAAGTGCCTGCATCGCTGTGAGAGACGTGAGCATTAGCGTGAGTAGAGGGTGTTGCTTCATCTCCACTAACGTATTGTTCCCGTTTCACTTGTACTGAATAAATCCATGTTATGATCAGTTGTCAAATGCATGAGTAATACGGATTCTGATGCGAGAAACCTAATATGTAATATCCCACATTTAATTGTCGCATTTTCTGTGTTTGATGCAGTTATAGTCATCATATTCATTTTCTTTAGTTTTATTATGTCTCCTCTGTTAACGTTTGATTTAATTCATTTAGGTGTCAGACGGTTTCTGTGGGGTTTTGTGTGTGTGTGTGACTGTGGTTGCATCCTTGGGCTGTCATACTTTTGGCTGCTTGATAAACACAGCTATGTTTCTCGGATTAGGCGGGGACCCAGAAACAAACTACAATGTCTGACATTGTCTTTTCAGTGCATGTGTGCAAAAAACACACCAACTCAACTTCAACTTCTGCCCCTGTGCATTTGGCTATGGTCATTGTTTACGTCTCTCAAAACAGGTGGCAATTATGAGTTGGTTTCTAAACGATCCTTTTCTAAAAATAATGACGGCCTTTGCAACTGGATCGGGATCCTGCAGCCCTGGAGGCACAGGTACCTGCAGAATTAGGACATAGAGAGGAAATCACAAACTAGGGGAGGGAAAGAAAGAAAGAACGAACGAGGTCAGTGTAGTGTCACAATATATAGGCACATACAAAGAGAATGGGAGAGTGAGAAGGTGACCGCTCAGTGAACCACGGGAGTTTATCCAGCAGTTTTATGCCTATAGCTACATAACTAAGGGATGGTTCAGATTCCCCTGAGCCAGCCCTAACATAAGCTTTATCAAAAAGGAACGTTTAAAGTCTAACTTTAAATAGAGAGAGGGTGTCCCGTCCCTGAACAGCCGCTGGGAGCTGAGTCCACGGTAGAGGAGCCTGGTAACTGAAGGCACTGCCTCAAATAATACTCAGATGCCGTGTTTCCACTGCATGTTCCCAGCTCGCCTCGTCATTACACGGTTTGGTTGTGTTTCCATTACAGTGGAAGTATAGTACCTCCTCAACGTGGGCGGAGTCATCTGCCGTGACTTTGTTTTACACACGACACACAAACAAACGACTAGTAACTTGTAAAGCAGTTGTTTTCTGTATACTGAATCATTAGAATCGTTTAATTAAAAAGACTCTCCTTAGCCTTAGAATAAAACCTCTTTATGTGCCTTGCTTTTTGATGGCAGGCATCTTGCGTGCGGTGCCAATGGTTCTAAACTAGCCCCAGAATGACTAGATATTTGCTATTACGTGAAGGCCACTGTCGTTACCTGATGTCCTTTGTTAGAATCTTCAGTCTCACCATTAGATGCCAGCCATTCTTACAAACTGGACCTTTAACACATTTCAAAAGTGCTAAACAATGGTGTATTCTACCCCATGTAAGTCTATCCTACTTCTCTCTTCGCTTAACATCTCCACTGTCTTGTTTGCCTGGAGCTCAGCCGAACTTTAATTCCTCCTTCCCACTCTTTCCTTAAATCCCAGTCCCCCTCCAGTCATTCTGGGATTGAACACTCAGTCAGGATAGTGACTGACTGTTCTCTTCCTGAAAAGTCTTTACGACTTTTCATTTTGCCCTACAGGTAGATGAAGAGAGCAAGTGACAATGAGTCAAGTAAACAGATTTGTATACAGCCAGAATTATTCATAAACTTCTCACATAGTTTCAATCATGAATATTCATACAACGGCAACTTTATCTGCAACTTGGAAGCTTTTAAGAGGCAGTAAATTTATATCAGAGATGAAGTGCTGGGAAGGAATGCATTAGAATATACAAAGCATTAGTGCCAAACTGCTTCCATATGAATTTACATGAGATTGTTACAGATAAACAGCCATTTTGTTCTAAACATACAGTACTTATGGGTATACTCACACAGTGGCCAAACCTTAGAAAGAACAAAATCTTTTCAAAAATGTAAAAGAGGTCATGTTACAAGCAGAACACAGCAGAAAAGAGAGGGCAACCATGGAAAACTTAAACTGATCTTTAAATTAGAGTGTAGGTCTTGTGGTCAGCTAAGCCAAAGTCTCGGGTCCGACTGCTGGGTATCAGTGTCGTGTTTTCACCACACAACCCTCTCATTTCCTTGTACTTTTTTGTTAGATTGTGTTCTCTTCCTCCTTGTGTGTTTAATATTGTGGCTTTTTGCTATTGTGGTTCATACAATAGATGGCTCCTGCTGATATTTATCATGCTGTGGTCTCCCTGTCTGCAGAGCCATCTCTTCACTGGCTCAATGAATGGGCAGTGGGCTGTAACCCAATCCCCATCTCCTCCCTACATACCTGAATAATAACATGCATGTGCAGGAAATGTAGACAGGTCATGGGGCTGTGACCCTCCAGAGTCATGACCTCAGTGTGACTTCAACTTAAGATCTAAACATAACCCATGGAGGTGCCCTGTGAAAAAAAAGAAATGCCCTGACATGTGAAGATGCTTGAGCCGAGCCAGTATAATGTGCCCCCCAATGCATGTCGGCTTGTGCTTTGACTGCAACGTAGACTGTGACCAATTACTGGAGGGTGTGGCTCTATTATTCTGGATGTTGCTCAAAACAAGTTCCTGTGTCACACACGTAAATGGTCTATATTTATAGCTCTTTTGCAATCTTGATGACCACTCAAAGCCATTTTACTTTAGATTTGTTGCACATCTATGTGCAGCACATTTTCTATCACACATCTTTCATACCAATTCACATGCTGGTGGCACAGTTGACAGAAGCTATGTGAGGTTAAGTGTCTTGCCCATGTACACATTGGCATGTAGACTAGCGGAGCAGGGAATCAAACAGTAGTGGGCTCCCAGATTTCAAATTTTTACCAAAAATATTAAGATATTAGAAATTGCATATTAAGAGAGGACACTTAATACCTGAATTTCTACACATACCTGTTCCAAACTTTCACCATTTCACAATGGCAACACTTTTCCACCATATGACATCATCAAGGTCGTCATGCAGTTCTTACCAAATCTTAAGTTTCTCTGATCCATAGGAGCAGCACATTGGAGTGCCAGTAGGTGGCGCTCTTACTGTGAGTCAATTTTCATATACATGCCTCCTCTAGACATGACTGTGAACAATCACACCAATTTTCAGGCATGTTGAACAATGTACACTGAAGTTACAGCCAACAAAAAGCAATTGTGTTATAACTGTTGGTGGTGGTTGGTATTTTTAGCCTAAACGCCCCGAAATAACTTACAAATCATTGCAACATGGGAAGTTGGGTCTGACTACAAAGCTTTGTTGTTGCGACATCTTGAAACTTTTATGAGTAAAAAAAAAAAATCCACTCTTTGAAGGAAACCTTAATAATATTAAAAAAAGCCATTGTTATTTTTTAAGCAAGGAGAGAATGATGTCATCGCAAGGCTTGACAATTATATCACTGTGTTGACAGCGATGCCTTGAACTGCACTTACCTTCAAACAACCCCTTCTTTAAAAGACTGACTAATGACTCACTAATGTCAATAGTTCCTTCTGTGCTGTGACTAATGATGACCCGGACTTCCAGTGTCTCCTTGGCTCCAGCCAGGGTGAACTCTGACCTCTGTGACATCATGGTGAACAGCGTGTCGGTAACAGCTGCTGGGAAATATATTTATCACTAATCAACTGCAGTTGGAGGATTTTCCAATTCTCTGTGAGAGAGGTGGGTGAGGAATGAGTCTGTCACATAGGCCGGTGATTCCCAAACTCTGGGTCAGGACCCACAGATGAACTTTTTTGGGATCCCCCCAAAAAAAAATATTTTTGCAGAATTTTTCAAACCTTTAAGTTAAGATTTATGTGTACATGTTTTACTTGATTTACCAAGATCACTTGGATTTGACTTTGATATCAAGTGTTACAGATGTGGTTGTATGTTAGTCGCTACAGTCACGATTTATATTGTGATTTAAGTCAAAAATGTTTACCATGTATCAAAAGTGGATCTCCATATAAAAAAGTTTGGGAAACACCGCCATATACAGTGTATACATATATTCAAAATGGGTGGAGTCTTTAGGTTTTCTCTGTGGAATCAATCAGGAAGTAAGAATATTTTGAAAAGCCACCAGGACACGCTAGTTTGATGTCTTTTACCAATTGTGTTCCCATTTAGAGGGAAGTATACAGTAAAGTATGGCACATACGAGTGTTTGACAAGTACTGTTGTCTGCTAGAAGCCTGGCTGCAGGTAACACCTTTAACTTTGTTGACAGGTTCAAAGATGGCTGTTGTCACAGTCTGGCAACCAAAGATAGCTTGTGAAAATGTTCCGACAGTGTTTGACCATCTTACAGTGTTTGCGTGCTGCTGCAACCCACGTTTTCTGAGCCAATGAAAATGCAACATGAAGTGATGTATTCATCAGCGAGAGACAATGGAGGCAGAACATAAATGCTGGTCTGTGGGACACAAAGTCCATGTGGGATACAGAGCGATTGACAGCGCATGATTCATCTTCTTCTTCATCTTATTGTGCTGTTGTCGTGACTTCTATTGTGAGTCATGTGTCGTGATAGTTTTGTTTGATAGGTTTTGTTTGAGGAAACACTCATTTAGATGGATGAATAGTGTAAGCGGTTGACTGTGCGCAAGAAAAACTTTTCAGCGATCAATAGCGTAAACTTTTTTTGTATCCCATACACTACGCTAACAAGACAATAACATTGGTAGTGTGTTGAAATATGTCAAACTAACTCGTAGATACGTAGCTATAACCATCCTCTGTGGGTCACAAAGGTGGAGGCAGCAAGAGGTTAGACGCAGTACAATGTGTATCTCCCCTTCTTTCAACACAATACAAATTAAGCCAGACAAGGGTGAATGCGGTTGTGTGGTGGTAGTGGTGGTGGTGGTGACCTCATTTGGACGTCAATCATGACACTTCTATAGCTTTTAAATGTAAATCAAACCAAACTTTATCCAACAAGTAAACACTTATATACTGTATGCATATGATAACAGAAACCATCATCGGCAACAAGAAAATAAAGTCACAGAGTCAAGGTAAAGTTTAACAAAAGTTTACTCGGTAAGAATATAAACAAAAGGAGGATCAAACTAATCTCAACACGAGTAAACAAAACCAGGGAAACATGAATAACTTGCTATGAAAAAGCTTGACAACGTAACTCATGGACCAAACAATACAAACTGACGACATGACAGGGGAGGACCAGGACTATTTATACAGGAAGTAAGTGGTAACAGGTGAAAGCAATCAGGGGCGGGGCAGACAATCACAGTGGTGGGAAATCACACAAGGGGAGGAAGTCAGGGTCTGAAATGAGAGGGAAGTGCATATGAAAACAAGACATGAGTGACTAAACTTAACTAAGCTGACGTGATATTACACCTACCTAATTAATAAGTGTTATTTCTGTCATATACCGCAGACGGTCACCGGGGGGCGATTGAGATGTTTTAGCTTTACTTACAGGATTAGTTTTAAATTTTACTATAAAAGCATAAAGTGGCTAATGCTAGACTCAAAAAGTGTAGCGTGATCAGCGGACATCGATTCAAATTCTGTACACAACTGGATGGACCTACAACCAATCAGACCGATAAATGACGTCTAACAACTTTGACCTGCGGGAGCTCCGTTAGATTCAGTCACTGAACATGGAAGCAGCAGGCGAATCTAAATCTTTAGTATACAAAAGATGCTTGATGTCGCCTCTCTGTCGTCATCGCGTTAAGCACATCGTTTGTCATTGATGCTATAGCCAAAACAGCATCCAAGCCAGACGTGCCTGCAGAGAGAATCCAAACCACTGGCAGACTCAGCTGGCTTTACCCAGGATACATCTGCTAACACAAATAGACTTGATGTCTCGAAAGCCACCAGGGGGAAATTGAGATGTTAGAGATACGATGGAAGTATTAAGTCCCTGCCCTTTACCAAAATTAATACTTTTCTTATGGCCTCAATGGACTCGACTATTCTTACATCACATTGAGTACAAAAGCACACTTTTGTACATTTGCAGTCCATTTTCCATTGGCAGATCCAAGAAACTTGAATCACACGGCCGCAATCATCTCATCTTATAACTACACAGACCAGACTCACACTCATTCCCTCTCAGCCCTGTGTCTTATATTATTTCACTGGAAACACCCGTTGAAGTAATTGTCCACAACTGTCAAACTCAATTGTTTCAATTTACAAGGACTTATCCGAGCATGTTATACCAACGATGAAACCCATCATCATTACCAGTCTTTGCTCACTCTTTATTATTTCTAATGCAGCTATTTAATACCCATGATAGTTTTATTACCATGCCTGCCCTGTAATAGGCCTCTCATTGTTGAGTGGCCTTGGGCACGTGTGGATGGTGAAGCGGTTTGAAGATGGATGAGGTCGACGTGCGCTGTTAACATGCATTTGTGTTCTCACCCTCAAATTTCACCTACAGGTAGGACCTGACATCATTTTGAATAATTAAAGCTATATTTTGTGTTTTGCCACCTGTACTCTAGACATAAAACATTTAATAGCCTCATCAAAGAAAAAGTACTGGAACCTGATTTATTGGCAAATGAATTGAGCATTTTTATTCAAGTCTCCGTCCTCCATCATGATTTAACGTTTTAAGTCACATTCTCTCAGAGAGCAGAGCTACGAGCAGTCGGCTGTCCTTCATAACAGTCTGGAGGAAGATGAGGGTGCACGCTAGTAAAGTGTGTTGTTGTTCTTGACAAGCAGCAGCAACATTTGAGGAATAATCGATCTGTGCTTCTTTTTAACCTGTGCAGTGGAGCAAATGATCAGAAAAGATCAGACATCTTGTCCTGAATAAAATATAATCAGCACATTTTCCACAGAGCTTTGTCAGGGGCTGAACCACTGTCAACAGTTTGTTATGTCAACTTATGGCTTATGAAAGAAAAACAATCATCTTCCTCCCTTTTATTCTGCGTCAATTCCATAAATGTACAACTCTGCTCGTGCCGTCTGTATTTTCTATTTAACCGAGAGCCACATTTCATGTCTTTTCATGGAAATCTAATAGACACAGTGCTGAATTTGAAACGGTGCACTCCTTGCAATGGGGTTGAAAAGAAATACCAGATGCAGCCAAGTGTGCAGCCGGTGCCTCACGCAATGTCAAGCATCGGGCATGCTGCTCTGGTCCCAGGAGACAATGACGGTGTGTGTGTGTGTGTGTGTGTGTGTGTGAGAGAGAGGGTTTAGCCGTGCATGGAGCTTGAAAGTAAAACTAGAACTTCAGCACCAGTGGTTGTATAACTCTGCTGACCAACAGTTTCAGTCCACACAATGTTTTTTCAGACTCATATAACATGTGCATGTTGACATAAAAGGAATTTAATGTTCACAAGAGGCCAAAAAAACATGTTATGGGAGGCCACCACAAACTTGATCTTTGTCCAGCCAAATCCAAGCAGCTAAAGGTCCAGTGTGTGAGAATTAGAGACATCTAATGGTGAGACGGCAGATGAGACTCCTCCTCTCACCATTCCCTTTACTAAACATGTCAGGAAACTGCATTACAAGACGACTGCTTCTATAAAACAAGGCCCATGCCTTAAGTACATATAAAAGCCTTATTCTAAGGTTATGCAAACCAAACATCTTGCATTTAGATAATTATATACTAAATGCAAGAGCACTCAGAGAGCACAGAACTCTACCAAATCTTGAAGTGGACATAGACCGGAGACATAGACCAGAAACTCCGATTAACGCTGCTTTTGCGTGTGTATCTGCGTCATTACCTGGTTTATGAAGCCCTAATGTTTCATAACCAACCAGCGTTTGTTAGTGGCGTAACTACCAGGTCCCAGCACTCCTCTGAACAGCAGCGCCTCCTGGTGTGGACACTAGTCCGGGCACATCCGGTCGCTTACTTTAACCCGCAGAAGAAGAAGAACGTCCGTCTTTGGAGCTGCTGAGCATATTGTCGGTTGAGAACATTTCTCCTAAGAAAAGTTCAGTGAGGGTTTGCTCTGGTGTTAATCCCCGTTCCAGATGGAGCTGCGCATCTGAGAGCTGACGTGCTAATTACGTCACTTCCGTTTGTGTTTTGGGGTGTGATTTTGGTCTGAAACATCTTACATAAGCATGACACAATGAAATTGCCGCCAAATCCACAATTTTGTAAAGATCCAAAATAAAGTGAAGGCTAATGGTAGAGCTGCATGTTATTATTATTCATCCATCCATCTTCTATCGCTTTATCCTCCACCTGAGGGTCAGAGGGGGAGCTGTGCCGATGCCAGCTAACAGGGCGATAGGCGGGGTCATAACCTGGACAGATCAGCAGTCCATTGCTGGGTTGCGTATTATCATCGTTATTATTATTATTATTATTGTTGTCATCAGTGGGAAGATTCTTCCCAAAATTTAATGGGAATATTCTTGGCTGATTCAAAATTCAGATGGTCCATAAAAAAGTGTAGATGTGCAGATAAACCCACGCTAATTAAAACATAACTTCTTTGGCAGCAGAAACAAACACACCAGTGAATAGTATATCAAATTTATGCCAATAAACTCCCCTAAATGTTACACACCCATTGTCATCAAAACCTATTACCCCACTTGGGGAAATGTGATTGTATTCAGACAAAGGACACATTTTTATAGCACATAACACAGCAACACAACAAGACAGACAATACAACACATACACACACAAGATCACTCAAAATGAACACCAAGCCGAGGCAAAGAAGAGCTCACTGCCAAAATGCTGAACAAAACCAGCTGATTGTAACAATACACAACAAACTGAAAACAAGCAGTTCCCAAACAAATGACAGACAGATGCTGCATTCACAGAATAATACAAGGAAAAGTCAAGTATCATTTTAAAATCTCTAATTGAGGCTACTGATCCTTTTACAGTCAAAAAAAAAAAAAACGATATCCAGGAGATTTGTAGCGGTGTCACCGGCCCAAGTGGATATTTGTACCATATTTAAAAGGATGATGACTTTTGACCATTAAAGTGAACGTTTGTGCCAATTTTGAAACAGCTCTCTCAAGACATTCTCGAGATATCATTTTCATAATAATGAAAAACACGGGGGCCTTCAGCCACAGTGACATACAAACACACAGGTAATCTCCTAAAGCCACTGAGAGGAATGTAAAGTCTACAGCAGGGGTCTCAAACGCAGATGAGGAACCCGGTCAAGTGTAAAAAGTCCAACTGTGTGGGAAAAAAAACTGCTTTTCACCCGTGGTGGGAGATCTGACCTTAAAGTGGTTACAGTATTTGACAGAATTTCAAAAATAAATGTGTTTATATTGCTATGGAAATGTATGCAATAAAAAAAAAAATCATATTTATGACGCAAAATGGTCACACGTTTAACACCTCAATGGAGCCTGTTTACGACAACAAACCTGATGAGTTTTTATGCTGACCTGTTTAAAAATGAATAAATGAGTATTAATTAATTACAGCGGCTGTTTTGTTGCTGACATTCTGAAATGCTCTCTGTTGTGCTGACACTGCAGAATCACTCAACTTTGTCCAGGGATTTCTTTCTACTCAACTGTTTTTTTTTTTTAGGTGTGAATGGTATACAGGTGCAGGTATTTAGTTTATTTGAGGTGATCATTAACAGTCACAGCAGCAGTAGCTCTGTAGCTTGTGTGTGTGCATCTACAGCATGTGAAGACACAATCACTGCAAGTGTAAATCCATTTTTCAAATCAAATGACACGTTTGACTTTGTGTCAGAGCATGAATAACCGTGGAAAGCCTGTGTTGACAGCAGATTTGATTCAACATCCTTTGGAAAACACATCACAACTGCAGCTTAAATGCTTGCTTTGAAAACATTCCATGAGGCACCGAGCGCACAAACGCCAACAGCAGCGGTTTCGCTGAGACGGAGACACTTGTGCTTGTGTACTACTTAAGTTCTGTTGGTATCCTGAGATGTTTCGAAAAGCACACCGTAAGCATACGGATACATTATATCTGCACACAAACAGAGAGGCATAAACAATGATTTCACATGGAGTAACGCAGTGATGTTGCCCGGTAACCAGTAGCTCAGTAGCATTCAATAAGAGAGGTATCAACCTTGTCCATATGCTTCAAATCAAGAGCTTGTCAGTTTGACAAATAGCGTCTGAAGCTTTCCATACGCTCGTCTCGACAGTGGAAATGTGAGGCATTTATTTATTTATTTATTTTTACTCTTTACACAACTGCTTTTTGTTTCAAATATGTTTATTGCTAAACATTTCAATCAACAAGGAACTCCTTGTGGCACTTCTTTAAGACAAATTTAACAAAACTGGATAAAATCATAGACCTATAAATAAATAATGGGCATATTTTATAGGTCTGGAAAGTGAAGTCAATGAACCTGAATTATCTTGACTGGGGTCGACTCAAGTGGTTGCATTTCAGGGATCCCACACCTTGATTGACATCACATTCAAAGACTTTTCAAGGACTTTTCCAGGACCAATTCTCTCAAATCAAGGACAGAATGTGCTGACACAGCTTAAAATGGGATAGAAACTTGTAAACGTCTTCGTCCATGGCGTCCACTTTTATGGATTTTTTAAGTGATTGTCCTTGGGATCTTGGTCAGTCGTTTGCCATTTCTTTGGTGAGACAGAGATTTTGGACGTCACGTCGTCATTTGCTCCCTCTTTTACTTAACGTCACTCACTCATTGTTCTGCGCGGCATCTCAAGTCAACGGCGAATAGAGACAGTGGACAGTGTCCACAACACCGCTAGTGATTATGACTCGACATTTCTGCGTAAACCTAGTCCAGTTTTTTCCCAACCCTGGTCCTCAGGGAACAGTGCCCTGCATGTTTTAGATGTTGATTCAGATGAACAGCTCATCAACAAGCTCTGCAGAAGCCTGGTAACGAGGCGTTCATCTGAATCAGGTGTGTTGGAGCAGGGCAACATCTAAAACAATGCAAGTTTCCACACACTGTGGCGGTATTGATGTAAGAAAGATGTAAGGAGTGAGATTTGTCGTGAAAATAATGTGAGCCCATCGTGTGCAGTCCATCATTTAAAGCGTGAACATAAATCAACCAGACGACTTGAGTACCTGCGATGAGAATTTCTCAGCGCATAAAAAAGCCACGCATTTCTGCTGTTAGGGACAAGCGTGGTTGCCTCCCGCCATCATTCAGAGTTTAGCGTCAAGAAGTGGGATATTAGGGGTGATGTTTGCTAACCAGGCCGAGTCCAGTGCAATTTGGCGGGGGGGTTATATTCGCTCTGACTGTTGTTATTTCAGTGCTGTCCTGGTGTCAAACCAAATCACTGAACCCTCTTTGATCTTGGTTCCCTGAAACAGCCCACATAGATTAACATTCAGAGGGTATGTTTACCTTTCTAAATGAGCTGGGAAAAAAACGTCGTCATTAATAATAGCGGATTGTTTTGTCTCTGCGCTGTCTCCCTGGTGTCGGTTGCTGAAAACACTCAGGAGAGGTCTCGGTCGGAGACATCGGGGGAACATTTTTCAACACCACTAATCTAAATATCAGACGTGAGCGTTCACCTTGCATAATAAGTAGCTGCATGAAAGCGGCTTATGTTTTTATTCTGTGTGTGTGTTTGAGTGCTCATGTACACGTGTTTGCAGAGGTTGAATTTCACGACTTAAACTTTGTTTGTACTTTGTTGTTTGATGTATTTTGGTGAGTGAGGCGAGTAAAATGGAGCAAAAATCAATGGGACTGGTGCTGGATTCAACCCGTCAGAGTTCACAGCGCAGCGCACTTTAAATTAACCGAGATCGACCAATATGTCGCAAAACTGGAGAGACTCGATATATTTGATGCTTTTTTTTAATGCTTTTTATGGAAACAACCAGATAGGACATTATTCCAGACCTGCAGTATCCTGACATCTTTAACTTCCTGATTAACTTCCCCTCAACTTACTCCAGAGAGTCACTGAAAGTTTACAAGAGCCTGGACGGAGACAAATGGACACAATCTGGCTTTGTGACAAATATCAAAGATAGTTGTCTTTGGTAACATTAGCATTAGCATTAGAGTATTGTAACTATGTAACTAAATCTAGTCTGAGTCCACGATTTACTACGAGTTAACCATACAATCTGTTGCTTGTGTTCATTTGTTTCATAGCCGTGATTCCCTTCCACTGTCTCTCTGGATCTGTGGGGATGGTGTAATCTGTGGGGATGGTGTAATCTGTGGGGATGGTGTAATCTGTGGGGATGGGCCTGTCTTTGACTGTTTTAGCATGACATCCAGCCACGATATTCACGTTTATGATGAAAGCAGCTGAAAGGAGAGATGTTGTCTGGGTTATTGCCTGATTTACCATACGTGTTGTTTAATATATACACATCTATAGAGGTGAACAGAGTCATTTCCTGCCAGAGGGCGTTACCTTGGTTGTGTGACGTCAGCTACTAGAGCTGTATAGCAGTACAGGTCAAAAAGGAGACTGAGGAATCTAATTCTGCTGCTTCTTATTTTCGTGTAAACTACAATGTCTGCACTGTAATTCCTTCTGAACCAGTGCAGAGCCACAGTCCTAATTTCCATGTCCCATGACTTGCTGCTTCGCCACAAGGCAGCCTTTTGTTCTCAGAGTTTTTCTTTCTTCTCCATGTGTTGCGATGGGAAGCTTAATATGCCTTATTTTGATTAAAGTGCATTTATATCAGTGTGGCACCGACAGCAAAGGCGATAATGAATCTATGAATTTTCAATATGGAGAATCCTCATCTGATCTGCGTGCAGCTGCCACACGCCGCGCCTGGGATGTGGGCTTATTGCACTGGAGGGTGTTCATTTATGAATTTGCCACATAGAGGGGATTGTCCTCGAGCCACACAAGAGGCTTTTGTGTTTTCATTAAGCTGATATGAGGTGGTTTTCAAAGGGTGTGAGCGGAGTCTGAGCACAGCAATGATCTGTCTGTTCAAAGTACTGGAGAGAAGTGACGCTGCACTTTATATGCCGAGCATGTTTCATAACACCGGGTATCATCACTCTCACTGTAGGTGAGTTTTAAAATGAGCTTTTCCTCATTTAAACTGGATTTGTTATCAGACACACTGTAGTACAGCGTAATTACTCTTGAAGTAATAATTCTGCCACCTGTGTTGGATGTGTCCTGTCTTGTATACATGTCCAACACAACCAACACAAATCCTTTTTTTTCCACAAATAAAAGTACATCGAAAGATTGTCAGCTGAGTTCAAATAAGGATTGAACTTGGTTCATGCTCATGGTTACAATGAGGGAATGAATGTGATCATGCAGGTTTGGAGGAGAGGAGGAAACCGACAGTCTAAGTACTAGGTTTCAACTATGTCTGCGACCTTTTACACCTGCACAAACCGCAGTTCTATTACTTTGTCAGGTGTCAAGACAAAATGAAAAATTGTCTTGACCCAGATAATATCCACTATTCTTTCACATCCTCTGTATGTTCCAAGCAATTGTTGCTTTGACTCTGTAGTAGACTGGCGACCTGGCTAGCGTGTTTCCTACCTCTCACCCACTGTTGGCCGGGATTAACGGCGCCACCTTCCTGTGACACTCAAAGGATAAGCAGTAGGAATAATGGGAGTATAGATAATGACTTCAATTTAAAGCCAGACGATCGCGAAAGTGATGTATTTTGCTTTGAGAGTTACTTGAACTCACTAAAATACACACATAATGCTGCAATAATGGTTTTGCTCTAGTCTGGGTGAACCCACCTGGATCCGACAGAGATTTTGCTTGTGCTCTGCACACGCGTCCGGCGAGGATGTCAGAATCTCAAATAGCTTTTGTATGGATCCAACATGGCAGAAAACGAGCTGTCTTTTGATTCGGCTGTTACATAAACTTACATAAAAGCATGTTTGTTGTTATTTTTTTGTCATGCTGCATAATGTCATAGATCATTGGTCTGATTGGTTGAACGTCTATCCAATTGTGTACAGAGGCATTTTAATCTACAGCCATCGGTCACGCCTCTAGGAAGTGGGAGGAGACTACACCCTTTCCAGACTCAGTCTCACTAGTTGTGCAGCTGCCATGTCATCTGCATCACCTTGATTGCTTTGCAGCTCTGAGTGAGAAATGAAAATCAAATGAGTTAATATCACTGACATTAAAGTACACTAATGTCATTTTGGCACTGGTATATAATACCCGGTCCTAGTCCGTTCCAGTTGGTGTAGGGCTTTGTAAGACATGTTGCAATGCAAGGTAAATCATTGTCACACTGTGTGAACCCAACCTGGCCTGCTAAGACTTAGGGGATTTACAAGTGTAGAGAAAGAGATTCAAGTTCAAGTTAGTATTTTGTATCGTGTGTGTGTGTGTGTGTGTGTGTGCCGTCACAGCCCAGTGGCTTTGAAAAGGAGGATGTCTGCTACAGTGGACGCTTCACGCAGACGCATCAAGACACAACATGTCTACTCTCAGTACTCTTAGATGACCCAATGAACCCGAGGGCACAGGTGTTTGTATGAGTGTCAACTTGCCTAAGTCTGTGTTTGTTTATGTGTTTCTACAGTATTGTATTTGTGTCTATACAGTCCACTGGTTGCCTATTGACTTCCTTTGTTGCCTCAAGTTTTAACTCGGTTTCCCCACACACACAAACACACACAAACACAGACTTCTCTCTCATTGCTCTATAGATCTCAGTAGACAATGCAAAAACACTGAGTCTAGCTCCCTATTGATTCAGATTCATGTTTAACATCAATAAAATGACTCAAACACCAGTTTCCTGCAGAGACACGACAGAAGACGACGAGTACAGTACATAGAAAAATCAAGTGATACGAGTGATACTGAGAAAGTAGCTGACTTGGTACTGGTTAACTGAAGTATTTTGTTGTTCTCATTTATGTATAATAACATTTTGCACCAAAAAGACTCAGAATGTGAGTGTGAATGGCTGTTTGTCTATGTGTGTTGGTCCTGTGATAGACTGCTGGCCTGTCTAGGGTGTACCCCGCCTTTCGCACTCTGTCAGCTGGGATTGGCCCCGCGACCCTGCGACCCTCACCTGGAGGATAAAGCGGTAGACGATGAATGTATAACAGCACCGGTATTTGAAAATGTTAGAATATTCTTTTATAACTGCAACAGATTTTCAACATAGACCAATACGTATATATAAAAAAAGGCGAAAAGCAGGGGGGCGATACTGCTGGTTGCTGAAAGAAAATGAGCCTCCTTTTCATTTGATTAATGAACATTTTCCTGAGGAGTTAATGGTCTCAAGCTCTACTTTTAGGTCTTACTTCAGTAGAACATGATGCCAGTTTTGTAAATAATGTTTCCGTTCAGCAGAACATAGACAATAAAGTGCAGCACATATGATTTCTGATTTCAAAAAATAGCATTATGCCGGTCAACTAACAAATCCGGAGGCTTCTCAGTGTTAATGTTGCCACCGGAAGGCGACGTCCATTTCTATATTCGGTCTGTTGTTTAATCAATCTCTTTAAACGTTATGGGAGGAAAAAAAGTTATTATGACTGACAGTCATTTGCAGCGCACACATGGTCGAAAATTGAAATGGTGCCATCTGGCATTCTGTGCACTGAGCAGCGATATTGGCTTTAATTGCTTTTCCTTCAGTTTGATCAAAAGCCACCACTGAAAACAGATGGAAACAGATAGGAGGTAGAAAAGAAAGGTTTAGAGACAGAGGTTAAAAAAGAAAAGAAAAACACAACAAAATAGATTGCAGTAATATTTTGAGAGCAGTGGTGATCTATTAAGTCAGCACCACCTACATGGAAAAAAAAAAATCATTGTGTTAGTCCGACTAAAAGCAGACTTATAATAATAATAATGATATTTTCTTTTTAGTTGAACGGAGTTAGTTTAGAGTTTTTGTTTTATTGATTTTTCAGACAAGGATAGTTTAGCTCTTTCTTTTGAAGAGTGCTCTTTTAGTATATACATATCTATATGTATAGATGAACAGCATCCATGCTCATTTTATTTTACACGTACTGAGTGGTTAATGGTAACACGGCTGCAGGTTTTTTTTAGTATAATACAGGTGAGCAGTGACAAGCTCAGCTTCACAATTGCAGATGACACGGAAAAGCAGGCGACGCCAACACAGACATGAATATTAGTGAGTGTGTGTTTTTGTGTTGTTGTTGTTGTTTCTTTTGCAGGGCAAAGCTAAAATTCATAACAGGAATCCAATTATGTTATCAGTGTTATAACGTACACAACAGCATCCCCTGTGACAGGTGTGTAATCTTGTGAAAAGTGTTTTTGACAGTCCGTGAAAAGCACAAACGCCGGCTGCAGCCCTGATCCTTTCGGCTTCATTTTGAATGTCATTCCGCTTTGATTTTAATCTGTTATATGAAAAGCCCCCGTTGTCGCCGTCACACACACAAACACACACACACACACACACACAAAGCAAATATACAAGCACCGCTCATTCAAACACACACTCAACACTCATATCCTTAAAGCTCTGCCTCTGTCTTCCTCCCCCTCCCATCAGGCAATTTCACACTATCATCAAGTATATTTCTGTCAGGATATTATTATATCCTGATAAAAAGCATGATTTTTTTTTATTTTTCAGCTGACCTGACGTGACTAAACCACATCATGACCTATAACAAGTATCTGTCCATCTCCTACTAGTCAACTAAAGAACTAATCACCTGTGCTAAACAAAAAATGCCCTCAGAAGACAAACTCACAGCAGCATCATTATCCTACAGGGAAACTTTAACAGACACTGCTTTTTGTTTTCCAGATTTAATATGTGTTGGGATAATATCCATCTCATTATGTTCAAATTAAAAACTGAAACATAACCCCGGCTGTACTTGTTTAATGGACTGCATTTAATCACCAGCAATGAGACACTGCTCTCCTGTAGGGATTCACTGATGCAAATGTTTTTTTTATGGAAGGGAAAAAGAGAATTATGACTTATTCGCTACAGGATAATTCTCATCTAAGTTCATGATTCTCAGCGCTTCTATTTCTTCAATAGAGATGATCAGATGTCAGTTAGTGTCAGATATTGGGTCGGATGCTTCCCTCATGTACTTGCATTGTCGTCGTACTGCTGCACCCAATGCCACTCGACGTGTCTTTACATATTCCAGGTGGAACCGTTCAGTATTTTTTGCATTTCCATTTGGAATAGTACCAAAATAACCAGCCCCAAACGTTCCAGAGTAAAATAGTACGGTGCAGCAAAAGATTTGCCCCTCTCTCTGCCCCAAGTAATGTATTATTCATTTCGTTATTACTCAGTACTCACTATAAGCAAGTCTTACTCTTGAATTCACCCTAGTGCGTCATTTCTCAGCTCCTCTCTGATTTTTATGCTAATGCAACATTTCTACTTCTATTAACAATGTTAGATTAACACAAATGTTAATAAGAAAAGTCTTCTTTCCCTGTGGGCTTTCACTGAATATAACAGGATTTACATGGGGCTTTGAATTATGGGTATTTTCTTTCTGTATATATTCCTTGATTAATAATTTTCCTACATCATGACTTTCCCAAATCTGAGGCGATGTCTTTTTTTGTTTTCTGCAACTACATATGACGTTTTCAATAAAGCACTGCTTCCCCTCGCTCCTTAACAAATGATCATACTGCACGAAATTGAGAATGAGACACAATTGTCCTCACGATGATGATCCAAGATGTTTTAAGTTTCTTAAAATGACCTTTGTTTTGGGGCTGGTATATTCTTTATGCATGACACAATAATAAAAAAGAATCAGTCAATAAATTAAACAAATTATACAAATGTTGTCTTTTAATTGACTAATCCATTAAAAGGAACTGGAGGACTATATGATTTGAATTGTCGTGGGAGAGTTTGACAAAGGTAGGATTAACACCACTCTTCAGGGATATGATAATGACGCTTAGAAAAACAAAAAAACTAAAACTGAAATGATTCCTTCTAAATGATCAGATTAATTATGCAGTGTCACTCAACTCACTGAGGTAACAGAATGCAGATAATAACAGATAATTAAGTTATGTAAATTTCTCTCTCGTATCACTAGCTCTAAATAGCGGGTGGTAATTGTACTTTTCTTTTCCGCAGAGGTCATTGATAAGTAGCGGGACGTTACAGTGCAATAATAAAGTGTGGTTTGTATCAGAATATAATACCTAATGTTCCCTCACACAAACACCAGCACACTGTCCCGTCTCTCTTCTGAAACGGTAAGGCTTTAAATAGCCCTCTCTTTCACTGGTCCATCACTTTAGTATATGCGATGTGCATGAGGTCCAGTGAGCGCGCTGAGTGATGGCATATTTGCCTGTGTGTCTCCTTTTCTCTGCCGGAGTTTGAAGGGGGCTCTCCTCCTGGGCCGTGTTTGTGTCGTCTCTGTTACGGCCGAGCTGGATGAATCATTAATCAGTCCAACCTCTGTCCCAGTCCATCTGTGTGTGGGCTGAAAAGACTCCAACCATCCCTTCATCTGTCCACTCGTTGTGGGGACTTCTGTGCTCCTCTGCATGCATAAAAAAAAAAAATGTACTTATTGCATGTGGACAATTTGACTTGAAAAAACCTCCACTGAAATCTAGCTTTAAAACATTTAATGGTTTTTAGAAGAAATCGACTACTGTAAGTACAGTGGTGGACGAAATACAAACAGGCACAAACAGCTCAAAACATTCATGGAAATTGCAGAAACTGATGTTAAAATGATGCCAATTCAAAAAAAAAAAAAAAACACAAAAAACATATGAAAGTACAAATACAGCACTGGAAATAAGTTGGAAATGATCAAACATGCTGCAGGAAGCCAGAGCAGTTGCGCCAACAGCTAACGTGTAGCCAAAACTGAAAGAACAAACAAGCAGAGGATCTCCAGGCCAAGAAGAGAGCCAAGAAATGTACTAACTAAAACTAAGTGTATTCTTTTTGTTGTATTAAACATGTTTGAATTAGCATCGTCACGCTGCGTTCACACGCACGCAGCATTGTCATGTCTTGTTTTCATATGCACTTCCTGTTTTATTTTGTATTCACCTTTCCCTCTCATATCAGACCCTGACTTCCTGCCCTTGTGTGATTGCCTGCCCCGCCCCTGATTGCTCTCACCTGTTACCACTTACTTCCTGCATAAATAGTCCTGTCTTGTTGCCAGTTCGTGTTGTTTGGTCCATGAGTTGCGTCGCCATGTTCTTTCATAGCAAGTTATTCATGTTTCCCTGCAGATCTGTTTGGTGTTTGCAGAGTTTGACCGAAACAACTGAATTTGATTTGATTAGTTAGCGTCTGTGTTGGAATATTTGCGTGACAGCCTTTGATTTGATGATGATGATGATGATGAGCATGCTGCCACTTGGGACTGACACGTTTATGAGCTTGTCACAAAGTGGTTTCAATGTGTAGACACAGCAAAATTGGTGTTCTGTAGAACTACGTAAAAAGTATTTTTGCAAATGGGCTAAAGACGAGGAGCACGAGTCGTAGTCACATCCCGTGACTTAAAATATGCTTTTCTAATAGAAGAGCAACATATTTCTATTGTTGTTGAAATGCAGACCAGTGTGTTTGACCCCAATGAACTTAAACCTGGATGTTGTAAGCATCTATTTTAAAATCTAACCGAGAGCAGAACAATTCATGACATGACACAATATTTCAATGAAAATGGATTGTTTAAATCCAGGTCCAGTTGTTTAACCATTTAAACTGTATAATGTTATTACAGCTTTTATGGAATTGTATCTATTTTTATATTTCTATTTTTATAACAGTTTAAAAAACCTTATTCGTACACGTGGGAAGGAAAAAAAAAATGGACATGAACTTGACTTAGCTTTCCTAAACTGTTCCACAGAAACTTGGGATTTAACTGAAAGACACATTGCAGTTCTTGATACTGACGTAGTTAATATTCTTCACAGCAGGTGCTCTGGACTGATGAGTCAAAACATGAAATATTTGGCTGGAGGAGAAGACAGTATGTCCACAGTGAACCATGGTGGAGCTTTTCTTGCAAGTTTTGCATTTCTGCAAATGGAGTTGGGGGTTTTAGGGATGGTATGACGCGCACAGAGCCCTGATCTCCACATCATCGAGTCTCTCTGGGAAAACACGTTATTTAGAACAGTCTACCTGCTGAGTTCCTTCAGAAACTTTGTTTTGCATTGTCTCTGTGTTAGCTAACTCTACATTGTGTCCATTGATTAAAAAACAACACTTTTGCACAGTGCTGTACATAGAGAGTTTCAGTTTCCAGGGTTAGAGCTGTGAGTTGTGGGTGGAGACGCCCGTTGGCCACATGGCTGTTATTCCCATCGCCATCTCTCAGAGCATCTTGACTCGATTCCCTGCAGGACACAGTCTGCTGTCTTCAGTTTTAGTATTGAATGTTACTTTGCTGATGTTTCTACCTCTTTTACCACCTCAATCTCTGTCTGCCACAGCAAATCACTCAGCCCAGGGCAGATTAATCACATATGAAAAAAACAAACTGAATGTCATCATGGATACTACTTAGTCAAGCATGACAAATTACTTTTTTGAGTGAAGTACGAGACCATTATAATGAGAGACAATAAGTATCTGTATTCACCAGGCCTTTTCTGTTCACTCTCTAACTTTTATTTACCTCTGCAGAAGGAAATGCACCGTAAGTGGCAGCAAATTGTAAACTCATATTAAATATTAAACCACCTGACCTCGCAAAAGCCTGTGTGTGTGTGTGTGTGCTTCCATCTTAAGCCATTTAAATGGCTTTTTTTTTTTTTAAACGACAGGTTCATCAGCAGGTCAACCTCAAAGAGACATCAGGTGATTAATGGTCTGTGCAGAAACGAGGAGGAAGAAGGAAGGGGTGAGGATGAGGGTGTGTGTGTGTGTGTGGCGGGGGTGGTGGGTAGATGTTTTGGCAGCCACCATGTTTGGTGTCCCCCGCCGTGACAAACTGCGCTGACACCGTGGATAAAAAATAGGCCAAGGTGCTTTCAGGAACATGGGAGTGAGAAAAAGGGGAAAAAAAACCCGCAACAAAATCCACAAAAACAAAAGATTTTACAGAAGCTTCATCCCTCGTGTTTTTCTCATCCACTTTCCCTCAACAATGAAGTGTGACATTATTACTCCGCCACATGAGTTTATTTCAGACCTTGTAAGAAATGCAAACCTTTGAATATCTTCTATTTATCTGATTAAAACAAGACTTTAAAAGCATTTCAATGACTGACCAGGCAGGTTCACCCTCCTCCTCCTCCTCCTCCTCCTTCTCTTTCTTCTTTTCATCTCGGCCCTTGCTTTAATCAGTCACTCCTAATTTCCTCCTTTTTTCTCCTCTGCCTCAGTGTCAGTTCTGCTTTCATAGTGTCCCTCTGATTAAAGAGACACATCGCAGGGTTTCAACCTTCAAAAAAAAGAATGTCTCCAAGATTATTTTGATGGTGCATCAACTTACAAATGTGTGAATGTCAGCGCTGTCAAAGTGGAACTTCTGGTTTTGGGTCTGAGCCACAAAAACCAAGTACAAAATTCGACTTTACAGAACACATCACACAGGTGGAAGTATTCTCATGGAGTGGATCTCACGGCAGAGGCAGCACAGACACTGAACAGGGTTAAGGAGAGTGATATAGAATAAGAGGCTGGACAGGGAAGAATACCGGTCTGGTTTTCACTCGCTGGCGCTAGTGTTGAGGAGGGATACTCGACCAAGGGAGACCTGGTTCTGTTGGTGTCCGACATAGCAAGTGTAAATAGTTTGCTTGTCATTTATAGCTACGGTGTTTGAGCTCGCTGTTTGTCATGTTATTGTAAGTCCTCTTGTCCGTCTCATTCATAAATCAAGCGATTCAAACAACGTGCGTTCAATGCGCTATAGGTTCTATAAGCTGAAAATGCAAGCAACACAAACTAATGGCACTTTTCCATGATACAGTTCTAGCACTATCTCCACCCGCTGCTGTTTTTGGACGTCCGACACAAACCTGCCATTTTTCAAAAGTTCGTGTGTGTTTTTTGTCGCGTATAAAACAACGTCGCGGCAGTTTTTCGTGCGGCTGTACAATGACGACCCCAGACCATTAGATTAGGTACGATGACACAACGGAAACAAACCTGATACCAAACGTGCGTAAAGTTGAGTTGTGTCAAGCATTGTTGTTTATTTAGGGGTTAGCTTTGATTGCTTATGTCTCCCTGGACCGGTCACCAGTCCATCCAGGGCCACATAGCAAAAAAAACAATGTAATTCTATTTGTATAAAATGCTTTAACATAGGCTACTGTAACATGCACTTACTGTACAACAAATGCTACAAATGTTCTCCACTTATACTAGCGGCTACCCAAGAGCAAATCCTACGTTGCGTTAGCATGTATCGGTCACACAGGTCTCTATCATACGCTGCGTTCCATTCACATCAGAACACGGACGCCGGAACTGGAGTCACCTCTGAGTGCACCACATTCTGTGGCCTGCAGACTGATCGTTGTTGTAACACCATAACAACACAACAACATACCCCTTTTTTTGTGTAGCAACATGTCCACGTATAAAAATGTATCAGTACTATGTTTATTTTGATGTCAACTATGGAGGTTTTACAGACATGTGACTGAATGTAGTTACACAGCGTTAGCTGTAGGACTTCCCGTTACCTCTGTGTCTACCCTAAAGCATAAATAATATACAACCACATTTGTATAATGCTATATATAATGCCGACTCTACCTTGACTAAGACGACGACGGAAAAAAAAACAAAAACGTATACGCACTTATGACTAGCACCTCATAGTTTGGCTTACTTGAAGCTCTTACTTACTTCTAGCTCTTATTTTTACCCAAATGTTTAAATGCACTTATTCTAAGTCGCTTTAAATGACATGTAATGTAATGTAATATATGACATCTAGAACCTCCAGGACAGTTAGTGTGTTGTCTTCTGCCAAAGCTTTCCCTGGGACAACAATTTCCATGATTCCAAACTGCTTCATCAAACTAGATCTACTGTAATTATTTTGAGCCCTCGAGGCAGATATTACACACTGTGCATTTCATTTGAAAGGTCGTTCATAAATAGTTTATCTTCATCTATAGTTTTGTTATTCACCATGGCTTGCACATGGCTTATATCAAGAGTTTCAAAGTGAATCGTTAAATTAGCTTAGATGAAGAGAATGAAACAAGTCATCGTATTTACTTTAATAGCGGTGCCATAATAATCATTCAAAGAAAGTCGTTTTTTTAAAGGCTTTTAAATGAATACTGCGTACTCAACAACAGATGATGCTCTCATGCTTTTCAGCGATGGTGATGGTTAGCTTAGCTTAGCATAAAGACTGTACGACAGGTGGCCTGTCGTTAAAAAAACAAAAACAAAACAAACTGAAAATCTATCTGGCAGCTGAGCAGCTCGTTCTGCCCCGATGACGACGCCGATCATCTGCTTCAGGAGTCTTTGAGACTTCATTTCTTAATATGCAGTTAAATGATGTCTTTTTTTTTTACTTCGTCCAAAAAAAATAATCATAAAGAACAGAAAGCAAATACTTCTTTGTTCTGGACGGTTTCACAGTGATAAACACAGCTGCTCTGCAAAATAAATAACCCGTTTTTACAGCTTTCCCCCCACAAAATGAAACCCTGTTGATTCATTCTGGCTCCAAGTGATTCCCATAAAAACACAATGAATATATCAGTGAGTATATTTAGTGCATAAATATTGAGATTAATGTTGGTATTTCGTCCTGTTTACCCTGTATTTTTGTTTTTCTCGCTGGATGCATCGGCTCAGAGCTTCCCCTGTGAGTCCAGTGTTTGATGTGGACTTAAAGGCTCCAGGAGTTTATGAATGAATATTTTGAAGGGGATTCGGGTGAGACGGCGGGGGCACAAAAATGGCTCCTCTGTCCTCCGTGCAAGTCCAATTCTGGTGTCGCATCAAAGCGAAGCTGCATCACTCTGCTGGGAAGGAGAACTGAGTACAGGCACAAGCCTGTGTCTGTGTGTGTGTGTGTGTGTGATCGAGACTGAGAGAGAGCTAACACACAGAAAGAGTGCGACACGCAATCCAGAGGTGAAGGGTGTGGGGAAAACTGTCTGGGCAGGAGTTTCTAAAACTGGAACTTGTGTTGGGCTGTCACAGTTATGTGTTGATCAGTGCTCCTCCTCCTCCTCCACCACCACCACAAAAACAACTCCTCCAGCTGGGAATATCACAGTGAGAAATCATTCATAACCATGTTTAATCACCATAAAACCTAACAACCTTGACCAAATTGACGGGAATTGCTTATGTGACATGATTTTGGTTTCACGAGCCTTTCATTTCTGGAGTCTCAGATACATCAAACGTGGTTTAATACAACGTTTGCTCTCAGTCAGGGGTTGATGTTGATATTGTATGCAAAATGATTCAGTAATCTATGGCGGGGGATGTGGCCAATAAGGTTATTATGAAGAAAACAATGTGTTTTATTGCATTAATGAATTCATTGTTGGTATTGAACCTTTGCCCTAACTAATCCCACTATATGTGGATTTTGATTTGTTTCCCCATTTCCTGAACACTGTTTCCATAAAAATATTTTCATTCACTACCATGATGCCAGGATTTTGGTGCAGTCACAATTAACCTCTGCACAAGGAGCAACATCACATGCCAGTCAAACCCCAACTGGTGCAAAATAATATGATAACAATCATAGAAGTGCAGAATATAATACGTATTAACTGTCACTTTTCCTTGTCTCTGCTTTTTATGCAGTTTTTAAATGGAAATTAAGTCTTTTCTTACGTAAACTAACAAAACAATGCGTCTTGGGTTTATTTTGTTAGCTTTGTACAAGTCAGTTAGGCGAGATGGTGCGATGAAGATTAAACTGACTTGATTAGATAATCAGAATTTTGTTTTCCTAACTCCCTCTTGCATAAGCACTCACTGTTGAAACCTCACAGCCGGTGTGCGTGAATCTGGTTTCAGTGTAAGTTAAAAAAACAAAAAAAAAAAAACTACATCTACATGAAACATGAGCTCTGATTTTTTGGCCGCAGAGCCGACATTCCACTTTGTCTGGTTTGAACCAGTCATTCTGTGTTGGTATAGGAGAGGAGAGGAGAGGAGAGAGGAGAGAGGAGAGAGGAGAGGAGGCAGGTCACGGCGGAGGGGTCAGCTAACTCAAGTTTGTCTGTGCCTTCGTCTATTCCATGTTCTGTAAGCATGTAAACATGCCAATCAGGAATACTGTGTCTGAAGCAAGGTGACGTCTGAGCTTTGTCAGAGTTGATGGAATAATTTTGACACTTAACATTTTTGACATGTTTTCTTTAAATAGATGAGGGGGGAAAAAAACAACAACATGTGCTTATATGCTCTGCCGTCCACTGCTGTTTCAGAAAAGATGATCTTGGGGAAAACCCCCATCCCTCAGGTCATTTTGTACTAAAGTTGAGTCGAGTCTGGGAATGCAAACGTCTTTGAATGCATCACCTTCAGACGTCTCAGGGGAGAGGCCCAGGCTGTGGAGCTCAGATGGGCCAGGTGTGATAACCACACACACACACACACACACACACAGACATCAGGAATGCTATTTGCCATTTTTCAGATGAAGTTCGTTGGCTCTGTGTCATGAATCCAGAGTGTTCAGTTTGCTAAATAAAACAGAATAAAATAAAAATAATATCAGTATCAGATCCATATTCACAAATGATGCATTTTGAATAAGTGCAGTATATACATTTATATGGAGTATATTTTTAATTGTTTATTAATTCTAGCATGAGTCTAACTATGACAGTTAAAAGCCCAGTGTGTATATGGTCAACCAATGAATGTTGGACGAATGGAGGGACAGTGTGTGATTTCCTCATTCCTGGCATCCGTGAGCTGCCTGGCTCGCCATGTGGAAAGAGAAACCTAATCATTGTTTCAACAGCTCCAATAATCTACTTTTAGCAGTAACTTCTGACAGGTACGTCTCCCCACATGCGCCTCACACTTTCGCTGTGTCGCGTTACACATTCTCATCAGCATCGGGCGTTGGGGTTCGTAACGCAGCTCGGAATGAAAAGCAGCTTCTCCACAAGCCTTACTGACTTACTGAACTCACAAAAGTCTGCAGGAAAGTGATGGGGGTGAAGTCACGGCTTTTGAATTTCAATGTAAAAGCACAACTCTATCAACTCCCAGTGGGTTCTGTTAGCTCTCTCTTCTTCTGATTTTGAAATATACGCATCATTCTAAAAGTTCTACATGTTTTAAAGAGCAAAGAAGCTGTTTTTTTTGTTTTTTTCCTGCTTCCACTTAAAGCTCCAGTGAGTAACGTCCGCCTGGTGCTTGCTGCTGCCCCCTTGTGATAAAAGATGCACCACAAATTAAGTAATAGAAATATTTGGTTTTATGAATGCAATACGTTTTTATAAATAGTAACTGATCGTAATAAATAAGTAATATCATCAATCACATACCCATGTCCTTTAGTTTTATTTAGAAGTTCTTTAATGCACAGTAGATGGTGTTTTTCCTCTCAGTTGGTCCAATAAAGCCCTGTAAAGACCTGCTGAATTCCTTTAAATGTTTGTTGTTTAAGAAAACAGGAAGGCAGGCCTGCCCTGGATTCATTACTTATGCGGAGAGCAAGGTTTTAGGTGCACAACTCTCACTGTAAACATACACAACTCAGTACTGTAAACACAAACACAGGCGCGCACGCTTACGTCCACGCAATTGAGATTGTGCGCCGACTCCTATATGAATTCACAGTCCTTCCATACACAGTCTTCCCAGCATCGCACACACACACAGGCATCCACACAGAGGTGTGATCTGCCAGGCAGGCCCATGAAACGCCGCAATGTGAGAAAACACCTCACCAAGCAAACAGAGCCTCACAAGGCGAGCGCTTGTTCCGGAGCCAGACCTCGGAGCTGCGCTCCTCACATCTCTGTAAGAGGAGGAGAAGGAGGTGAGGGAGGAGGGAAGGATCAGATGAGACTGGACCAGACGGGACAGGACAGGAGGAATTAAAAACATGCAGAGGAGGCAACAGATAAAGAAGGAGAGGGAGTTCAAGGACAGCTAAAGATAAAAAGACGTGATGATTAATAAAGACTCCTTACATAAAGACTTTGGAAAAAAGGTGGAGTGTCTTTTACTGTCCAAAATTAGACGGGAAAAAGGTTAAATGAGTGTGTTTATTTGCACTGCAGCTGCAGTCTTTAACATGGCCTGCAAACTACCAGAGTACACAGTGTCTTGGCATTATTTCCAAGGCCAGAAGTTGGCATGGTATTAAAATAAATGATGGCGATTAAAATTAATTATTGTGTGGAATTACTACATCCACCATGTAGTATATTTCCATCGTAAACTAGTTGGGAAAGTCAAAGTTTAGGGTGACAGTAATGTTGCAGGTCAGTCCTGTTTTCTTTTTATGAGAATTTAGGAAGTTTAGACTGTGGCAGTCCCAGCCAGCGTGACCCCAGAGGGTTAGTGCTGCGCCTGTAAGACCTCTTTGTGAATATACAAACATGAGCTGTGTGTTACTACACAAGCTACGCAGCAAAACTGGGTTATACCACAGTGAAGTATTTCTTATTTTATGTTTTTTCCTTCAGCTTGCTTTTCTATTTCTCCTCCATGGATGATTGATGGGAAAACTGGCTTCTGCTTAGGAAATGTAGCATTAGCCGCAGTGGATGTCAGCAGCACATTGAAAGATTGAAGCAACACTAAGCAACTTTCTTTATGTTTAAGTTACGGCTTCAAAATCAATGAGCCTCATTCATTTTACATTTCCCTACACCTGAACCTTTGTCTTTGCATTATGTAATTTTGGTGAATGTGTTGCTAAGTGATAATCAGATGCTGCATTATATTTAAACTCGGACCTGGGAGTGATGTCACCATGTTCCAGAAGTCACGGAAAACCAATGAAACACATCTCATTTTTTATTTATTTAAGGAAAGGAACAGTGCATATTAATAAAAATTGACATGCAAATATGCCAGGCTGGAGACTGAGACTAAGTGATGTTATAAGGGATTAAAATTAAAATACATTCAGGGAAACAAAAACATAGGAACAAAAGAGCTCAAAAAAATACAAATGTTACATAAAGGTGGAAATGCATACATGCTCTTATACATTTATTGCACTGTTTTGGAAATGCTCATAAACCTCAGCGTAACTGTGTTACGCTGAGGTTTTAGCGTGTATTAGCGTTAATTAAGTGTTAGCGTAACTGTTAGCAAAGATGGCGGACACTGTTTACATTCTGGGAATGAGGTCCTGTCCCGTCCTCCTTCGAGTGGGTCTAAAAAGTGAGGACTTAGCGTTGCGGTTTCAAGCATCGGACCAAGTGTCACTGGTGGGCACGTAACAACAAAACAGAGTGAAGATATTTCTCGACTCAGGGGAAACTGAGGTTGGGAAGCTCAGTTTTTCAAAAAGACTCGTCCTATTCTAGTAATACAACGCCAAATACACATTGGTGAAGTATTCCTTTAAACATGGGTTAGCCATTGTTAGAGAATAGTGCTCTTCGAGGTAATTGTGCGCACACAAACAACATGTTTTTGCTACAAATAAAGTGCACAAAGTATTAATCTACCTCAGTCTGAAATCCAGGACTGAAAATGATATTCAGAGGAAAAAAGCAGTTATAGAGTTTAGCTAACGGTCAATAGTTGTGCTTGAAGTTATACATACACAAAGCCTGAAACAAAAGCACTAGAATCTTTACCAGAACTTACTGAAAGTGAGCTTATATCTCCTCTGCTATAGTTCTAGAAGGTTTTCCACAGAGTATCTGACATCCGACACGTTGTTTGGGGCTGAATATATGCAACAAGGCCCCAAATCTTGCTATGCTTTCTGCAGAGACAACAATGATCCACAATGTCTGGAATCCAGAGTCAAACAGGTTTTGTTTTTTCTCGCTCTCTCTCTCTTTTTTCCCCTCAGGAATACTTTGAGAAATGTGAGCGTGTTATGCTTTATGATCGGCAGTCTGGTGTCTTATTGACATGTTGCCTTGTACGGGGTACGACAGGAGAATTCCACGCTAACATAACTCAACATTCCTCGCACGGCAAAGGGCAGGGGGTTAGTTTGAGGATGTGAACGTGTTTTAATGTCTAAGGGGCTACTTTAGGACGACGCCAGCTCGCCTTATTCTGTCTGACTGGCAATCCCCACCATGAATTTGAGTCTGAATTTCGCCCATTAAAGTGAATAGCAGCCAAACATGTAATGACTGCTCCGATGCCAAGGGAAATTTCAACATGAAAAATCTTCACGAAGAAGCCAATCTTTCCTTTTTTTTTCTTTTTGTGGCCAGAAAAATTCCCACACGTACAGTCATGACATCAATTCTCTCCCCGCTTATGTTAATGATGGAGCTCTTTTTTCTCGTCTTTTTCGGCTTGTGCTAAACTACTATAACTATTCCTGACAAGTTTTTTCCACTGGAAACTTTACTCTGATTGGACGATGAGTCACCCGAGCGCTCGGCCTCTGCTCTGTTCTTTTGCCGTATACATTTTCAACTTGCTGCACATGATTGGTTGTTTACGTTGGCTGCATGAGAGCCCGTCAACTTAAAAGGTCGCAGAGACCAGCTGTGCGTAAATGCTTAACAGAACATTTCCCCTGGCAATCGAAACAGAACCGACGTCAATGGCGTTCATGAAGCGTCCAGAGATCCTTCCTGTGTTTCCGTGGTTTGTGGATGTTTGCATTACCGGCAACAAAAACTGGCAAACACATTGCTTATGGAGACATGTTTGCAATATGTCATGCTGATGATGCACAACACACAGGCAATGTTTTCACATCATGGCACTCTGTATCCAGAGCTTCCTGTCTTTCTTCAAACATCTGTGAACCATCGACGAAACACCACTTCAAATGCAGATTCAGAGGAATACAAGCTGATTAAATTAGAATTAAACAATGAATTATCCTTAATTCCACGTTCCTTATTTATCCCACTAAACGAACCTAAAAAATCAAATGTAGCATTGAGGGACTCATCTTTGATAGATTTGTTCAGGTGGACATTCAGAGGACATGTTAGACCACAAGAACAGTGATTCCCAAAGACTGGGTTGAGACCCACTAATGAGTCGCAGTAGATGTTTTTTTGGGGTCCCCAAACTAATTTGGAGAATTTTCCTATCCTTTACTTAGATTAAGACTTCCCTGTATGTTTTAAACCCATGGTTCTCAAACTGTAGTAAATGTACCACCAGTGGTACGTGAGGTTCCTCTAGTGGTACTAGGAAAATCAGATGTACTCCGACCTATTTACACTACTGTATTTTAAAATTGGCGATAATGGTCTTACTTTGTTATTTTCTCAGGTGGTACTTGTTTTGAATAATGTCCATAAAATTAAGATTTAATAAATCAACCAAATGTCTCCTGGAAATGATTTATTTCCCAGTTCAACATGATTTTAAGTGTTGCAGATATGGATCTAAATGAGTCACTACTTTATTTACAAATTCAAGTTAGTCATCTTTGAAAAGTGGGTTGCCACGTGAGTTTGAGAAACACGGCACTAAAGGAATGTTTTAAGCTGAACAATGAACAGTTTTAAAGTGTTATCGGCCCTGATGTCATGTGTTGATGTCATCGGTATATGTTAAAAACACACTATCAGTGTTAATAAGTGTAAGTTAATAAAAAGTTAATAGCTTGAGCAAGGCCCTTTTCTCTTCCAAAATGACTGTGCACCAGTGCACAAAGCAAGAACTATAAAGACATGGTTAGACTTTGAGTTTGGTGTGGAAGAACTTGACTGGCCCACACAGAGTCATGACCTCAACCCCATCCAGCACCTTTGGGATGAACTGGAACAGAGATTATAAGCCAGGCCTTCTCATCCAACATCAGTGCCTGACCTCATAAATGCTCTACAAAATGAATGGGCACAAATTCACATCCAAAACATCAAGAAATGTAGAAGCGGTTATAACTGCGAAAGGAGGACCAACTCAAGTCCTGTATTGTATTTGAATATGTCGATGTTGTTCATATACTGCACACTTCCAAGTGTAAGCAAACCACATATTTCCTCTGCTTTGCATTTGCTCATCTTGTCCTTTAGTTACACATAAGTTGCTCTACTCTAAAGCCTGCTTTGTTTCCTTGCTTAAATTATATAGATTAAAGGGGGAAAAGTATGTGAATAGTTGAGTTTCTTTCATGGGTTGAAGACTTGCTGCTTGTCCTCGTGTGGCCGTGTGCATTTGCACTTCCTCACCACATGCATGTGTAGGACGTCTGCAATCTGGTAGTTGGATCTGGACGTTTAGCTCCTGAAAGACACCCCGCTCATTGAGATCGGAGAGGACAAATGACTTCTGGCATTCCACATCTGGTAGCAGTTGAGCGCAGAGGAGCCGCTTCTTCTGAGAAATATACAAATATGTAGGACAAAGTGCACATAAATGGGGGAGAATTGCTCTATCCTGTATCACAGTGGGTCTCACTGGGTTTCAGATATTTCTTAGGGCTTACACGGCAAATATATTATGTGCACATTTACATATTTCACAGCGTGACTTCATCATCAGTTCACTGTAACATTGTAATTGTCTTCTGAGGAAATACTTTTGGTATTTTGAGAAATATCCTTATTTGCATTGCTACTGAGAGCGTCCTTTACCCTCCGAGTTCACTGTGTTCCAGTTGAGAAGTAAAGGAAAAAACATGGATGCAAACGAATACTGGGCCCGCCATTGTTGATATCAACATGCTACATAGTATTCTACACACACAACAACCTAGAAACATGAATAAGGCAAATATTGTAAGAGTACAATGGGTACAACAACTGATTTACTGTGAATTAAAAAATTACACAAGTGCTGTTTGGTGACAGTCATCTTGGAATTAGATGACAGAGTTAGAAACTCTGAGTTCCGACTACAAATGGAATGTGCCATGGAGCACATTAGCCTAGCTTAGCATAATAAAGCATAATTAAAACTGGTGGAAACATGTGGCAACAGTTTCAAGTCCACTTTTTTGGGCCTTCTGGATCGATTTAAGTTGCATAAAATCTTTTTACAAAGTTACTCTCATCGGTTTTTCTTTTTTCTTTTCACACAGCTGACGTGATTAAGACATCCTGGTCACATGACATTGGTGATGCATAGTGAGGCATTTATGTGATATTTAGGATTATTTTTATTTAATATATTTATACAATATACAATACTGATATTGTATTACCCATTTCCTATTCTAGTCTGTCAACCTGCATCAAGAATTCTGTCAGGAGCAGTCACTTCCTGAGGTCTGTGCTGGTTTCCTTCTTGCATCATTGTATTACCCTCATTGACACCTGTGGCTTCTTTAACACCTGCCTATGCATGTGATTTTTATTGCCGTGTGCTGCTGCTCTCTGGAGTGATGTGTGACTGAAAAGCTTCTTTTTTTTTTTGTGTCCTCATCATCATGCAAAATAATTCATGGGAGAAGACAGCATGGTCGCTGCTATGCAGTAATCGATTTAGAGAAGCTGTTAAAGCTCCATAATGGTTTAACTACAGTGTTTCTTTCCACTGAAGCATCTGCGTAATTGCTGCATAATTACTCAGAAATCTTAGTGCATCTCTAAATATAAATGCTTCCTGGAAAGTTAAGTTTTGGATGGGTTTATGAAAAAGAGTGAAGAAGCACTTGGGGGAGTCGACGCTGCAATGCATCGTAAAAAAAACTGAATTGATGAAGTGATGATTAGCATTACACCTGCAGCAGGAGGAGGAGAGTGAAATCAGAGAGGCATGAAGACAGATGTGATTTGGGACTGAGAGAGATGAAGCAGAGGGAGTAAGAATAACACCACACTGCTGTGAAGTATGCAGTTACAAGTAAAAATACAACTGTCTATTCATCCATTTTTTTAATGCACCGTATCATTTGAGTTTCTAAGCGTGGACCTGGAGATGATCTCCGCTGAGACGGAAGGTGAGAGGAAAGGAGCAAAACCTGGACATGATTCACATGATGACACTCCCTGCTGGAATATTAAGAACTGCCAATGGCAGCCTTTGTGGTCTAATGAGATTATGCTTTGCACAAAACAATGTATTGACTTTCAATTCAGCTGTGTTTTCCTTTTAAATGAGGCGACTGATGGTTTTCAAAGTTGCAGTCGTCACAGTCCAGGTGTGGTGTCAGAGGAGACAATATTAAAGAAAGTTTGTTTTATCTTCCACCGCTCAGTAGATATGATTTGTCAGGAGGGCGACAATAAACAAATATTGCCCCTCGTTGGTTGTTTGCAGTGAGTTCAGCTTCAGCGAGCTGCTGTTTAATGAAATCTGGCCTTGTTTGCTGCTGACCGTGGTAGCCACAGTCAGGGCCCCTCCATCTCTGAGCTAATTAAAGTCATTCTTCAGTAATATTCCTATATCAACTGTTTCCTGCTGCCTATTTAAGACCTAAGTGGAAGCATGTGCAGTAAACCCAAAGGGCTCCTTTTAACCCCTGACACTTTAAGAATGTGTCTGTTGCACTCATTGATTTTTCCTTTTGCTGTTTTCTTTCTTTATTCTTGCAGCCAGACTAAATGGAACTGTGTAAAGCTTTGCCATTTCTAATTACGCTCATATTTGTGGTTTGGTGTTCTTCGGCAGACTTATCTGAACGTCATCATCATGTGTTTTCAGTCTCCCTGACGACGCATGGCCGTCCAATGACCTGCTGACCTGCTGCTTCACGCCAACAGGGGTTCAGCTAAGGCCAAGTCCAAGGTCAGGGGTTACAACTTTTACTGTGAAGCGTTCATTCAACGGTCCAGTGAGTTTATTTAAATTTGGCAGAAATTGAAGATAAACAATTATACGTGTTTGTTTTCTTTTATGACCTGATTGTACGTTTTATTGTTTTGAGCCTTTTTAGATTGACGTCAGCCATCGCTGTTTGAGTTTTGATGCTCACTGAAGGCTACAAATGTTCTCCAAAACACTTATATTCATATATTGCAACATTCGGTTTCAATTAACATTGTAGCTTGAAAGGGCTCGGAATGTTTTCATCCTATTAGCTTATCACCTAAATATTTATAATACTTTATATACAATTAGGTGAATAGCAAAATAAAATATACAGAAATGTAAAAACGGTTAATAGTTAGATGAGGAATGGGTAACTAAACTTTTTGCTGATCCAGGTACAAATCTTCACAGTTCAGTGCAGAGTATTGAAATTACACATGTTGTGATAAAAAACTGGCATATCTGTTGCCTCTGTGGTCAAACACCTGCTACTGTATTCAAATGTTGCCATAGCCTTTCTTTGTCCACCCTTTTGTCACCTTTTTGTCCAATCAGCATGAGACTGGCTGTGTCAGACTCCTCCCCACTTTTATAAACGCCTTTGTTGTCTTTCCTACTTCACTGCTCAGAGCTCTGTGTCGTCTCACACAGCTGCAACTGGTGTCAGCTTTCACTCCCAGGCCACGCCTCCTCTCCCTCCCTCAGCTCTCAACCCACTTCTTGGCATTTCTGTAAATCATTGAAATGGCATTGAGCAGAGTTAGCCTCAGAAAAGGTTGTTTAATTACCTTTTAATAATTCCATTACCTTTGCACAATGGCAGGAAAGATGAATATGAATTATTTGAGGGTGACTGCAGTAAACGATTTAGGATTATTAGCTACTTTAACTTCACATTGCCATCACAATTATGCAATATTTTAAGCATGTATAACTTTTAATTAAATTCCTTTCCTTTGCTTTGTTTAGTAGGTAAACTATTTCAGTTTGCACATGTTTAATCACAGGCAACAGATCATTCTGGAGCTGCTTTATGGACAATTTACATAATGTAAATGTGTGCTCTTTATAGTCCTATCTTTTGGCGGAGATTGACATATTTTAATTGCTTTTATTTGAACTACAGTCTGAGGATATCTCATTTTAATAAACAATGATTGTATACACTCTCCGTTAACATGTTCTCCTACCTGTTGTGTCGCTATAAATCTAACAGTGTCTGGAGGTTTAATTCATTATTCAAAACCCAGTCCCATTCTGTATCAATAAACAGTCCTATATTATTTCATGGAAGCTGACTTCATAATTGCAGCAAATCAAATATTGTTCTAAGCTGCTCTAGTAATGAAAGCAAGCGTGTAATGGCTTCATGCTTTTACTGTAAGGAAGGAGCAACAAAGAAGAATAAACCTTTGTTTCTCCAAAAGCAGAGAGAATTGAAGACTGACCCCAAAATAACTTCTGAAATATAAAAAAGCTCAAACGAAACTCGTCATTGTCTGTCTGTACTCTCTGTAGATTTGCTGTTGAGATTCAAGGTGCCGCATTTGTTTTTTTTTATCTCAGTGATTTCACACGTATTTCATCATCGGGATTGAGCTTTGTCGAAATGCTCTCCAATACCAGCATTTCCTTTGAACTGATGCTTTGTTTACAACTCTGTCCTCTGTATTACACACATCGGCAACAAAAAAACCTCCACTAACACAAAACAAAACAAAAAAACACTTGAAAAAACAATTCAAACGAGGAGGAGAAGACATAAAGACAAGAATCAAGACAACGGGAACTGGAACAAGAACCAAAGCACAAGGAAACAACAACACAGCAGGACAAAACTGAACAAAATGAACCTACAAAAACACTGGGGAGCACAGAGACTAAATACACTGGTAATAAACTGATAAGATGCAGGTGAATCACATCAACACAGGACAGGAAGTAAAACTTCACAAGGGAAAAAATACAGAAAACCAGACACAAAAATCTGAAAACCCAAGGTTGATGAAGTCAACGTGAGTGAAACAACTAAACACTCACGCTCAAGTGATAGAACGACAGCTTGTCGCCTGTCTGACTTCCCAGTGTAAGAATTCAGCAACATAACGACCCTTAAAAAACAAAGTGGCCTCGCAAACTTCCGAGACTTGGAAATATGGTATTTTTCACAGTCTTAGCCTCTATAAAAATGTTTTTTGTCCACCTGTCTGCTGCAGTAAACTCTGGCTGTGGTGTTATTTCCATCTTAATAGTGTATTTAATCACCCTTTATCACTTCTTTGCTGCTGTAACACTGTAAATTGTCCCCATTGTGGGACTAATAAAGGATTACTTTATTTTATTTTAATCCTGAGTCAGTTTTTTTTGGCGATGTCACTCGATTTGTGTTGATGTTATTAGGTTCATTACATAACAAATGCCTTCATTTAACTTTTGAATTCAAATTTAAAGTCCAAGTAAAGCAAATACAGCATTTCTCCTCTTCACACGTTATATATGTTAGAAATTAGCCACTGGAAACATGTAACTTGACATGACTTTGTTCCCCTCTGAAGCGACTAGGCCAGTATAAGTGTGTGTTTGGCTCCCCCAACGTCTTATTCCTATCCACACAGAAACGTCATTTTAAAATAGTGTCATTTCAGGAAATGTCTCGCTGTAACGCTGTAATACATATGCCAGGCCTGTACGTGGCACTGTAACGCTGCTACGTCTAAAATGGAGAGGACGTTTAAATACAACTTTGATTAATTTGAAACACTTATCTCCACAGGTTATTCATTCAAATTATAGTAACACATTCATTTCAGTGGAGGTGAGAAGATAAGTCAGAAAATAATGTTTGTACTTTAAAGCTATATGTTGGTGGTATTTGTCATCACTCACTGACGAGCCTGAGCTTGGCGTTTTCATATTGGGTTCGACACTGAGCAAAATCACTGCAAAAGAAAAGTGTAATATAATCCGTGCACACTCACATAAACGCTTCACTATAAACAGACTGTAGGTCTGCGAATGTCTGCCACGCTTCAGAAATCACGCGTGTCAGCTGTTTGGACTTATCTCGAGGTAAAAGACGGAAAAAGGCAAAAAACAGCTGGGTGTAATTTTGCAGGAAAAATGATTCAAATAAAAAGCTGCAGCATTTTAACCGAGTTACTTAAATCATACTCATACTTTTGTTGATACTAATAATACCATTACAGCAAAATGATGTTGCTGATTAAAGATTTACAGTCCCCTTTGGTTCTTGTTCCAGTTCCCGGTTTATTTCTTTTTTTTTTAAATGATTTCTTTATGCCTTCTCCTCCGTTTGAATTGTTTGTTTTTTTGACAGTATTGACAAAAGTATTTGTAGAGTGAGGGCTTTACTTTTGCTTCATTTGGGTTTGACAGCCAAAGATGAATGTAAGACAAGAGATCAGTATTTTCATGTCCAGGTATTTACATTGAGATATGTTAAATAACTTAGAAGATGGCCTAGTTTATAACATATTATATATATATATATATATATATATATATATATAGGGAAAGGGAAAAAGTATAGGAACAGACAGATTTAAATAGATTTAACAGAATAAATAAGATTTAAATGAGTAAATGAGCTTAATTGTGCGTTGTGTTGTTCTTTAGCTGTTTTATTATAATATTATATTCAAATTTCCGCTTCCCTACAGTCTAGCGGACATTGCTTATCTTAAAGTATTATATGTAACTGCTGAGTCATCGCGACACATCCGATTCTACGGCGCACACCTGCTCAGCTCACTTGAATATAAGTAAAGTGTAGCAGTATCAGAGTAGTTTTACGGATACAAATACGAGGAGTACACAAGGGCAACATCGGTGTCAGTGCATCCATACATGTTCACATTAGGGATGTCCGGATACAATAATTTGTAGTGTGGAATGTTAGAATAGGCTTAATCAAGTGTTATTACTTAAACAGAGAACAATAGTCAGCAACAGTAGGTATGAGAAAAACTGACCCATTTATTATTGACCAATGAGTTCCATGAATTTTAACTTTCAACATAAGAATTACATTTTTTGCCAAGTTAATTTCATACAGTCTATGGTTAATTTCTGGATAGAAGGTCTGGAGCGGAATGGACCGCTTGAATCGGAGCACTTATATCGGAGATTGTAGAGGCAGTCCAATATTATCCGATACTGTTTTTTTGGCTGATATCGGACCGATATCAATATCAGATCGGGACATACCTAGTTCACATAGAAACAAGCAATCATAAAAAAAGCCTGATTGGAATAAAAACATGTCATGTAAACATTTATGAGTTGAAAACAGCTCATGACTTCCTGGTTTGGTGCTCTTAGGTGTCTGATAAACGTAAACATGATGTATTTACGTTTTATTTTTTATTATTTTTTATTCTGGAGAATTCTAACTGAACGCTTGTAAACATAGCTCTGTCTGATTATGGTTGAGATGTTTTCTAAAAAAGCTAAAGGTGGTCAGAAAAAAAAGACTGTACATGACTGATAGTGGTATCTGTAGATACTCAGGTTGTGATATCAGTATCTGATGTGAAAAAGTTGTATAAAACCATCCCACCTGCTTCCTTATGGGATGGAATTAGGGCTCAGTGACTGCACAGCCACTGTACCAGTGTAAATGACTGTTTATGGGCAGACTGTGATTACTGTTTTGATTCACTGTGTCCTCACGCTGTTAAGTGAAAGGACAGATAGTGAGTGAGTGAGTGAGTGAGACAGACAGAACCAGGGATTATTATGGAAAAAACCGGCACCGTCTCCTCCCGCGTCTGCTCTGAGACGCTCAACTCGCAGCAACAGACGAAGTTGCACAAAAAAAGCCGAGCCGCATCAAAGAACACTAGTCCCATTGTGTCGCAGTCATAACCATCCAGACTTTACAAAGCACAGAGCCCGTGTCTCAGGTCTGAAACAGAAGTGTGCGTATAAACCTGATACACTATTCCATATATGAGACACATCTTACACCAGGGTTTTCTGTGAGAATGTTGTGTTTCAGCTGTGGATCAAACCCTGTGGATTTCTTCAAGTCCAGAGCTCCTAATATTTGGTTGAACTTGACCAAAGTGTTTAATCTGGTGTGACAAACTGGAAATGTCACAAATTAAACGCATGCTTTTATTATTATTTTGTGTATTAGGTGTTTTTTTTATGCTTTCCAGGTATGTTTCCCCATTTTGAGACTAATTACTAATACAGATCTTCGCAGGTCGGATTTTTTTTGCTTTTTCTCTACGGAGTATAATTTTTACAACACCACCATAAAAATTCCATCCATCCATTGTCTACCGCTTTATCCTCAGTGTTGTAAAAACTCACCCCGCATGTTTCTGTGTTTTTCAACTCCCATTCTCAAAACAGTCGGTCCGATGTTTACTTGTGTGTGAGCCCTCAGTCGGTCAGATAGTAATGTCCTCTTCCTCGCTTACTCCATGCAGTAAAGTGAACAAATGGGTCACACACGATATGTCTACAGTGCAGATTTGTTTTCAGTTTTACTATGCTTTTATTTTAAATATTTGTACTAGAAGGTTCTTTTTTACAGTCCATTGATAGGCCAGATGTTGCCTGTTGGACAGTTCTGAAGGAGCAGGTACCTTGGTGCTCATTAAAGGACTTATTCTGTGCCCATAGCTCATTTTGGCTCAGCAGGGTTGTTCAGAACATCATTCCTCTCTGCTTGAACCCCTTTTTTGCCACAAACAGACAGAAAGGAAACAATGTGGGAGTTGAAGGGACAGTCAATAAACCCCCAAAAAAGGACATATTATGGGATGGTTTATTGACCATACAAGAGTCCACAGCCTTGAAGAGGAACCTGAATTTGAACTCTAAAATATCTTTAAATTGCCATCTTCTGAGGTAGGAGAACAGGGACGTCAAAGGTCTCAAGAAGGTGCTTGGCCACAGTGGCCTCTGCTGGGTGGTAAGGGAACTGCAGACAGGGGCAGGGTTTAACAATGAAGAATGGGCTGACAATGATTGCAAATGATTTAGTTCTTTATTAATCTTTGTGCTTCTGCTCCCGCTTATTTTAAGATAATCACTCACAATCAGCCAGCTGTTAAGCTGGATTATAACTGACAAATGACAGATCCCAACTGTTTACTGAGAGAGGCTGCGATGCATCTCTCCTGCCTTTGCACAGCTGCTGGAGAAATCTGACAGCAATGTTTGGCTTTATAATTGAAGAGGAGTGAGTCGGTGTTTGCGAGATTAAATCAGAGGTTAGTCACGAGTGTAGCTCATCAAAATATACCCGGGTGTTGTTGTTTTGTTTTGTTTAAAAAGGGGAATGAAAACTGTAATGGCATCAAAATATCAACATCAGAATCACATTTCACAACAAAACAGTCCTGGGTGTCACTACTTGATAAGTGTGACTACTTCCTGTTACCGTTAATGTTTTGCGACAGTTGTGGAATGAAGAGTAAAACTAAAACATGTATTTTGTTTTATAGAGTGAACTAATAGATACCATAAAAGCATGTATTATATTTCATAAGATTTTATAACTACTTAAATGAAAGATTATATAAAAATGTGTATTTTATTTTCTAAGAATAACTACTACAAACATATTATAACATAATTAATTAAAATAATAAATCAGGTTGCCAGTATGAATTGGGAAGTGATTGTGGGAAACCCCGGTGCCATGTTTGATATCCTCTCCTGATATTTCGGAATAGTGTAAGACCTCCCTCTTTTGATTTTGCCACTCAACACTTGGCACAGCCCGTGTTTCTATCCGCAGTGCCCTTCCAGTGGGCATCGTCATGCACAGTGAAACCTTTACAGACGAGACAGTCCAGAATGTGGCTGCGCTTCAGGTCTTCGATCACCCTAAAAGGGCATATGTCACTCCGCTGCTCATCGACCTCTCCAGTCAGCCCACGGCGGCCCCAATTAAATTCAGCTCACAAATGTTTACCTGCAGATCGTCTTCTGTGCCTGCACCCATCAATTTAAAGTCAGTCATGCAGGTGAATGCTACTGCTTTGACTTTACTCTGTCCCTCCGTGCCAGAACTTAGTCGATCACCATTTAAAGGCCCGGTGTGTAAACTTTTGTTGATTTGTTTTTTCCCATTGGGTGGTGTGGAACATAAAATAATTACACTTTTTTATTTGTATTTCTGATATGATAAGAAAGGGTGATGTGAGGGATGTTCAACTGCAACATGCAACTTCACCAATAAACATCTTTTTTTGTGCAACACTCAACAAGGGAGAGAGACAAAAACAATAGATGTCACAAATAACAAATTATTAAACACAAGACTACAAATCTAGATGGTCAGAATTAACAATATTTAAAATATAACAATATTTAATGCATTCCTGCCACAAATCATGCTGGAACTGGAACTGACATCACCCCAGAGTTCCCCTGCATTATTTTTTTGACATACTTTTGTTCAAATTGTTTGTGTACATGTTAACATAGCTTTATTTTAAGGAAGAAGACAAACCTCCTGCTAAAAATCATGTTGTGTTGCATTGACATCCATTGCCCCGAGTTCCCCACATACCAGTAGAGAAGTCACGTATGCAAATGGTATTAAAATACACAGTAGTAAGTGTATGACTGATTTACTGTGAAGCAGAAGTGCTATTAATGGTAAAATTAGCAGTGTTTGGGGTGTATGAAGTTGCTTTAGATTTCCTCGGAAAGTCTGAGTTCCGACTAAAAATTGGTCAGACTTTTGTTCCAATTGTTTGTGTCCACGTACACAGCTTCTATTAACTCTTGAAGACTAATGCTCTCGAGAGCACCTCAGTTCACACCTTTAACACCCAACAAGCACTTGTGTTGCCTTATCTCCTCCATTTGTGTTCTTCTGGGCAAGCTTTGAATGGAGTCAATTTGTGCCAGAAAAGCAAAACAAACAGCCAGATGCACTCAACATCTGTTAAAACCTCTCACTGTATCAAGGCAAACTTAACAACAGTGTGGACAAACGTCAACCAGAGAGAGAGAAAAAATGAAATTGGTGTTAAAAAACAAAAACACACACAACAAATGCCATTGCCAAGTCTTAGCATACAGTAAGCAACGTTTTCCCATAAACTGATCTCACTATAAAGCAGTTTTCAGTGTGTTGAGATGAAAACCGCCCCTGATGTAATCATGTTAATTGTTACCAGAGTTACTTACCAAACGACGTAGTTTGAGCTTCAGGCTCAAAGACGCAGAGAGATCAGCTATTAAAGTGAATCAAATGATACCATTTCATTCATCCCCGTTGGGTGGCCTAATGGCCCCTGGAATCAAGAGCGTGTGGTGTTGTTTCATGTTTAGAGGAGTGCATTTTACAGGGTAATTGAAAGGCTTTGGTGCCACATGGTGTTTGCCGCTGTCAGATAAAGCTCGACTCTAACATGAGTTTACATGAGAGAGCGTTTCACAGAAGACATGAACGTTTTCTTTCAGCAATAAGCTCAATCAATGGCACACATTTTCCACACATAAACAAGGTTTATCTGTCATCACTACAATGTAGGCAGATTGTGTTACCGTACACTTGAATCAACATGCCTCTGTGTACATTACATGGGATTAGAGAACATTTTTTGGCTCAGATGGAAACTAAATCTGCAGTGAAACCAGGAAACTATTTGACATGTGCTTTTTCTGTTTTATATCAAATCCACTTACTCTTAGACATATTGATTTTTTTTTAACTCTCCTTCTGTCTCCAGTGCAATTTCACATCAAATCCTATAAGGATGACGATGGCGTAACCTTTCAATAAACAAATTCCCCAAAAGACCAGAGCAAACTTGTGAACCGCCAAACTCTCATCATCAACATCATCTTCCATCCGTGTGATGTCATGACATCACCCCTCCCTCCTCTCTGAGGTCTGGATTCACTGATTTTTCTGAATCAAACACGGATGCTGTGCAACTTGATCCAAATCTGAGAGACAAGGAGATAATAACGCTTGACTTTTATGAGGTCCGATTGCACTGTGCGTCTCCCCTGCAGCCTGTCAAAGTGAATATTCAATGTCTAAAGTGCGCTGTGATTGCAACCTGACATCACACGGCTCAAATTGCCCTCAAATTACATCGGAGCACAGTTTGCTTTGGCTGCACTCACCAGGTCATGAAAACCTGGGAGCACTGTAAACTCCAAAAATGTCTCTAATGACACACACGTGGTACTGAAGTGGGACACACAGCAAGAGATAATAACTGTCATCTAGTGCAAGAGCAAATCATTCCGGGCCTTTAACACCAAGACCACAACAGGACTATGCCTGTGGAATAGTATCAGTTTGATGACCATGATACAGTGACAAGAATTAAGCTCATTTTCTAGATGTGCATTATTGTTGTAGCTATATTTATATTAGCACCTTTGAAATCGCTGTCTACAAAGTTGTTTTCAAAGCAAAATGAATGATGTTTAAAGTTGTCACAATGACTTGGACAAAAACTATCCCAGAGACCGTTGACCTCTATGCTGAGACACACCTCTCCTTATGCAATAACAAAGAGAGCGAATGCCATATGGAGAATTTTACAATTCCTCCAACATTGGTTAAGGTTTTAATGCTAAATTAAGCTTTCTGATTCTGACTGCTCCCACAGGTTTGTTTGTGGCTTCATTCCCCTGGCTCTTTATTCAGGAGCAAAAGAAACGAGACAGAGTTTACAATAGTAAAGAAGTAAGATTAAATACAATAGCTGGATAAGACTGAGTGAGTAAAATAAGAGAGTATGAACGTGTGAGTGAATGGCAAAACTGTAGTGTATAGCAGCTTTGAGTAAGACTAGAAAAGCACTATATAAATACAAACCATTTACATACAGCCAAAATACATTAATAAAAATGTACAGGTATACTATTATTATTATCATTATTATTATTACTATATTGATTGATTAGCCCCCACAGCTAAAATGGTTGACTACATGTAGTGTCTCATGTATGTACGCATGGAGGTCATAGATAACTCTATGTCCACCAACTGATTTGTGATTCCTAAAATTCACAACATAACATACATTAATTAATTCATTCATTTATTATATAGATATAACGTATAAATACATTTAATATATATTTTTTTCAATTTTGTTTCATTAACAACTTTCTTTCATTCATTTTAAATGATGTCCACAATCGCATTCGTGTGATTTGATCTACGTGAGCTGCCGTACTTGACGGTGGCAGGAAGTAGGAAGCCTCCCCTCATAACAACAGCGGCAAAAGGCTGAGTTCTTTTTTCTTAATTATGACAATATTTCACGTATTTGGTGCGTAAATATAACGGCACCATGGTATGATATCATATGATATCAATGAACACTTAGTCCGCTGTCTGCTAGAGTTTACTCCGTGGACTTTTTCGCTTCGTTTGAGCCACTTTGCTAACGCCTGTAGCTTGACGTGAAGTTAGCCTGAACGGCTAACGTCAGAGTAACTTATTCAAATGGATGAAAAATAACAAGAAGCGTTCAATCAAAGAGGTGAGTGAACAAGTTAATGACTAGTTCCCTACGTACTGTGATCGATTTGTAAAGTTTGGCAAATAAACTATTTAGATCACGATACATTGTCAATTAGTAAACGTAACGTAAATCTACGTGATTTAATATGGGTTTTCACAAATTTCATAATTCCTATAAGCTTTAAATATTAATTTATATATTTTACTAATGCTCTACAACCTAACAAAAACCTCCTCCAACATTACAGTTTTCTGTGTTTCTCTTTTATTTACATTAAGGCCACAGCACATGTGGTCCACACTCCATCTTATTAACATATTTATAATCAACATGATTGATGGTTGTTTGTCTCTATGTGGTCCTGTGATGGACTGCCGACCTGTCCTGTGTGTACCCCTTCTTTTGCCTTATGTTAGCTGAGATTGACACAGCACCCCCTCTCATGTGGAGGATAAAGCGGTAGAAGATGGATGACATATAGATAGATATATAAATTATTGTGAAAGCCCTCTTTGAATAATTTATTAACAGCCTTTTTCAGTTTATTTTTATGTTCTCGAATGTCTTGTTTTGTCCACAAACCAAAATGATTCAGTTTTAATGATTTCTTTGTTATATGGAGTAAAGAAACAAAGAATATATTCTTTTTGAAGAAGCTAAAACAATCATAAATCTTTTTTTAATCATGAAAAAAGTTTCAAACCGATAAATAGATTATCAAAATAGTTGACGATTAATTTAGTAATCGAGTAATTGTTTCAGCTCTAGAAGAAATCAGAGTTTTGTGGTGGGAGTGAATTCCAGAGATGGGGAGCAGAGTGTCTGAAAGCTCTGCTCCCCATGGTGCTGAGGGCATATAATCCAATTTTATAATCTATTTCTGTTCATCATATATCATATATGTCATATTGTGCTGAAGTCTGCAGAAATACCTACAAAACCAATGAAGAGCCTACAATTAAGCAGCTGGAATCATTAATTAGTGCTTTGGGACCTTGAATCTACCCATGATAAGGTCCAAAAAGTTCAGATGATGTGTATCTAAAAACGTTTAAAACAAGTTGGTCTTCATAATAATTTCAAATCCAACGAAGGGAATAAAATGGGTCACAGTTGTTGTTGTTTTGTTTATGTTGGATTTCATTGGTTATCGTTTCACTTTTGGTTTTGTGGCATTGCTGATTATCTGGGTTTACCATTTAATGAATAATGGCCTATTCCTTTTTTCAGTTACTGATTCTGAGAAATCCATGTAAAGTTGTTCGTTTCGTAAATATTTTAACCTAATTACCTAATGAAGCAATCTGGTGATGTTATGTGACATAAACTAGAATTTTAGGTTTCCTGTTAATTTCCAAAGTTTCTGATTTTGAAAATTCCTGGAATATTGCAGTCGTAGGTGCATCCCCAAAAATCAAAGTCATAGTTTCTCTGCCATGTTACGACACACAAGACGTCTGATGGTTATTTTAGTAATGTTTCATTGTTTTTTCTATATTGTACACCTACAGGACAATGCCACGCTTGCAGTCTGGTGTGTGGAAACATTTTACCCCAGCCATCAAAGATGGGAGGGAAAGCGTCATGTGTAACTACTGTGCAAAGACGTACACAAAGAATGCCACCAAGATGCAGGTGCATTTGGACAAATGCAAGGAGTACTCTGTGGTGTCCCAGCAGTCGCCGGGCCCAGACGGGAGCTCCGCTGCCTCCATCCCTGTTCCCTCTTTCTCCTACTTACCATCTGCCAATCCTGGGGGACAGTTCCTCATTGATTCGGTGGATCAGCGCAGCCAGGCATACGCCGATGAGTGCCTGGCGAGGGCTGTGTACGCCACCTCCTCACCCCTCACTCTCACAGACAATATTTATTGGAAACGATTTTTCAGCGTGCTCCGGCCCGCTTACTGTCCGCCCACCACGGAGGCTTTGTCCTCTAATCTGCTGGACTGCGAGTATGACAGAGTGCAAAACCAGGTTCACGAGGCAATAGGGAAATCAGACAGTGTCACCATCGTTTGTAGCGGCTTTTCAAACATGAAAGAAACTGGAACTATTGTTTATGTTGTGGCAACTCCTGCGCCGCTGTTCTACAAATGCACAAAGACAAAGGAGCAGACACACTCTAGCACGTTTATCATCGAGGAACTGAAAGAGATTATAAATGAAGTGGGACCTCAGAAGGTCTTCGCTGTCATAACTGATGACGCCCCTGAGATGATGACAGTTTGGACTCAGGTAGAAGAAGCTTTCCCGCACATTTTAGCTATTGGCTGCACAGCGTGTGGCATCCAGCAGCTCTTTGATGACATAGTGGCACAGCCATCTGTGAAGGCATTGTGCAGGAGAGCTGAGCAGGTGGTGAGGCATGTTAAAGAAAAGAAATTATTAGCAGAGACCTTCAGGTGCTGGCAGACTACCAAGAGAAGAAGCAATACTCCCAATGGGACGACGCTGGCACTGCCCACCAGCTCTGGCTGGTCTGGTGTGCTTAACATGTTCAACAGCCTCCTGGAGGGTCAGAGCTCCTTACAAGAAATGGCTGTCTCACCCACGCTCAATGTTGATGCATCCATCAGGGCCACTTTGCAGGATTCTACATTTTGGAAAGGGTTGATGAGCAGTCATAACCTGCTCTACTTGATTGGGAATTCTATTGATTACATGAAAAGAGAAGACGCTGTGCTCAGTGGCGTTGTTGACATGTTCAGTCAGCTAAGATACCACATTGGAGCCTCACTGTCTGGGTCCGTGCTGCACAGCGCGGAGCAGAAAGCCGTCTTGACTTCATTAGACCGGTGTCAGGAGTTCTGCGTGAAGCCCATCCACGCAGCGGCGTACATGCTTGATCCAAAGTATGTCGGGCAGCAGACGCTCTCCGGGGAGCAGATCAACAGCGCTTACTATGTGATAACCAACCTGTCACACCATCTAAACCTCGATGAGGGAAAAGTGCTCGGCAGCTTTGCGAGGTTCTCAGCCAAGCAGGGCCTGTGGAAAGGGGCTGGGATCTGGAGCTCATGCCAGCACGTGTCCGCGTCCACTTGGTGGAAAGGGCTGTGTTCCTCCGAGCCGCTGTCGGCCATTGCCTCCGCCATCCTCCAGATCCCTCCAACAGCGGGTGCGTGTGAGAGGCTGTGGTCACGTTTCTGTAGCACAAAGATCGAAGGTTCTTTCACAGCTGACAGGGCCCAGAAACTGGTAGCAGTGCAGGCCAATCTTAATCTTTTAGAGCCAAGTGATTGTGACTTTGCTCCGTTGGAGAGTGAGGAGGAGAGGAAAGTTTCGTTCCAGTCTGAGACTCAGTAGAACAACAAATACAGTATATAGAGCAGAGCACATGGGCTGTTTAGAAGGACATTTAAAGAATAGTCACAGAAAGTCAGAGACAGCTTATTAATCAGGATGTGAATGAATGAATTAAGAACTTTCCTAGCTCTTAATGCACTGTGCTCGCATTCCATATGGACTCACTGATTAAATGTGTTTTGATCCTATATAATACATATTAATGTAGTGTTTTTTTTTTCCATTTGAACAAATATGTATCATTTTACATTTACACAACATTTGCAGATGAAGTGTGATGCAGTGTGAGGGACAAAATACAGACCACTGAGAAGCTGTTATCGAAGCCAACAATAAGCCAGCACTGCTAACGGAGAGGTACCCGGATGTGGAACTGTGACTTGGCTGGTAATTAATCAACATTCATTTTGTCCTTAACGCTGCACTGTACATTTACCTGTGTTTCAAAGTTCTTTGTCACATTGATAAAAGGGTGTGATTAAAGGCACTGTATTTATAGAAGATTTTGTCAGTTCTGAGTTAATGGCTTTCACTTCCTAAATTGTACTTCAACAGGACATGCGATGTTTTCTATTTTTTTTTAAAACATAGAAGCACAGTGTGAGCACAGCGCGGACACAGAGACAAACAAACACAGCGCGCATAAACAGAGTCAGAGACAAGAAGGAGCTCTTTATTTTACGATTCCATGCAAATGGAATGCAAAACAATGAAGCAGTAGTCCAGCAGCTCCTGTTTCCTAACAGTATTTGGTCTCTCATTGGAGTGTGATGTGTGAGCTGCTTCTAAACTTGATGTTCTTGTAGGCAAAGGCTGTCTAATTGTGAGATAAAATGAGGAGCATATTCTTTGATCCTTTTTCTTAGTTGAAAGCAAGGAGCTTTCTTGAACTGGTTTGTTGGAATTAAACCACCATGAAAACTGAACACATCGAAAAATGCTTGCACAGCAAAGCAAAACATGAAAATAAAACAAGTTACCTTGTTGGCTGCAAGTGTCATGTTTTTTCGCAGTAAGGTACTTCAGGTCTTGCTCATGTGAGTCCTACGTAGAGACAGCTTCCCCTTTCTCCCAGATTTCAAAATAAAAGCACTTGTAGTAAATAACCAACACAATAGATGTATCTGACATTTGGGTGGGTTACAGCAAAATAGATAAAAGTGACATGTTATAGAAAACAAGAATGTGGTGTCTCTCATTAAAGGAAAACTATACATTTACCCACACAGGAAAAACTGGTGATCCATGGCTCTCAAACTGTGTTTATGGAGTAAAATCTGAATTTTGGGAGAGTGCATAGAACCCCAAGGAAAGAAATAAAAAATAACAAATAATAATAATAATTGATATTTTTCCAGGTATAAAAACCACAGCTGTAGATTATTCAAATGCAATTTACACTCAAACATTCACACTTCAAAATACCTGAAATGTCCCTTTAAGGAGCAAATAACTCAGATTCATCAGTCAAACTTAAGCACGTTTCACAAAAGATTAAGTGAAACATAAATCGAAGTTTCAGTTTGTAGCAAAATAAATACCAAAACCGGCAGCTTTCCAGATAACTGCTGGAGTGATTTTATTGTCATCAATTTTTAATTTCAGGAATTAAATCAAAACGTCAGAGCAGGAGCAGCACGTATGTGCAGATTACCGTTGCAGTGATGAATTGACGTGTTCTCTAAGACGCTCACTGTTCCTCATCAGCCTCGGTTCTCTGTGTTTCTGCCCTGTGCTTTGTCTCACGGAGGCTGCAGGGCTGTGAGGTCTGGGCCGTGTAAATACCAGCATTAATAATCTTAATAGGAACAAGCCAGAAGTGGTTGTGGAGGTAAGTCTGCCTTGAAGGCAGCAGACCTTGCTGTAAATCTCACACCCTGTTCTCTCCACTCCATACATCACTCACTGGAACTATCACTATCACACCCCCCACTCTCTGTCGCACAGACGCTTCACTCTTCTGCCCATCGTCTCTTTTGCATGTTTTTTTTTTTCTGTCAGTGGTGATAACAGATGTGTGGGCGGTAATTAAGAGTGATGGTACATATCATTTGACAGCTGCGGGTCCTCGTGATGTATGCCGTTTGTGACAGATGGTGACGTGTTGCCGTTATATTCAAGTGATGCAGCCATAGAAGACAGAATGTATGAAATGACTGTTCCCCTTCTTGTTCTTGTATCCTCGTTTCATCTTTTGCAGAAGGGTTATCAGTATAATGATGTGTGTTATCAGCTCTTGAAGTGGCGTCACAATGCAGTGCTGTTCAGAATTCAACAAAGGCTAACTTTGTTAACCGCAGGCTGTAATGTCTTATTGTCAACACATTGAATAAAAATGTGTCCTATAGCTATTACACAAGAACAGTGATTTCAGTTATAGATTGAGATCTTTGAAAATTCATAAATGTTTGATATTAATATAGTTTATATAAATATATATAGATATAAAATAATATAGCAGGAGAAGATTAGGGGAATTTTTTTTAAACCAAAAAAGATCTGACATTTTACGCCACTATACTAATTATTTTTTTTATGTCCAACAAAATTAAAACAAGTGGCTGTAAATCCAGACTTGTTCCACCATGCCACTGACAAATTTAGTCACCATATATATGTGTTTTTATTTTTAACTATATAACGTTCCATATCAAAACACCTTTATTTTGAAATTCTGTACATTCTCATCATGAATATCATTATTGCAATATCCTGGTGGAATAGTGAAATATGGGCCACATGGTTGGTGTAGAGCAGGGGTCACCAACCTTTTTGAGACCGAGAGCTACCTGAAGGGTAGAGAATAATATGGAGGGCTACCATATTCATTTTTATTATTTTGTGCAATTTACCATTTAAATGATGAATATTATGCATTCAATTGCATACACATTAATTCCAGTGCTTACTCCTAATGATTATCACAGTTTGTATAAACAATATCAAGGACATTTTACTCAGTGATCATATGGATACATGCAAGTGAGGTGAAGTGAAATGTGCCCACGGCCACCTCGTTGGCTGCTCGCGGGCTCCCAGGTGCCCGAGGGCACCACGTTGGTGACCACTGGCATTTACAGCAAGAAGACCTGGGATTGAGGTGTTTCTGCGTGGAGTTTCCATGCCGTGTGTGCGTGAGTTTTATCAGGGCTCTCCGGCTTCCTCTCACAGACCAAAAACATGCAATATGTAAGTTTAGACATTCTAAATTGACTGTAGTGTGACAGTCGGTTTATTTAGTTTTAGTTCAGTGTCACTTCCTGTTTTATTTTGGTAAGGGGTTCCGTCTACTTCCTGTGAGCACCTTGTCTGCCTTGTTCTGTGTCTCCTCTGATTCCCCGATTGTTTTCACCTGGTGCTCCTTACCCTCACTCCCTACTTTACTCCCTTCTCCCACTTTCTGTTGCCAGTGCGTCTGCTGGGTGTTGTCGCCGTCCGCGTCACTTCAGGGTTTGAACAAAGTCAGAGATATTTTGTTGTGTTAGTCTAGCTTACGTTCTTGTTTGGTTCTCAGTTATTTTAAGTCAAGTTTAGCTTAGAGTTTAGCTTTTTTACGAGCTGACCGAGCAAACCCTTACTGAACAGGTTTTCTTCACCCAAAATCGTTTGACTTATTCACTTGACTGGCCCCCTCAATGACCAGACTAGAAGCTCATTGAACACCCAGGTCACCCCCAAACCTTTAACCCAATGGTATAATGCCATTCCATGGCAGCAGATTTCTTCTTCTTTCAACTTCTACCTTTAGGGTTCACCACAGTGGATCATCTGGGAACATCTTGCCCATTGTCAACATCCATGAACCCAGGCAGCACTTTAGAAAAAAGTGGTTTTGTGGATTAAAATGAACCTATATACATGTATAATGGGAAGTGACCACTACACATGAAATCATACCGGTATATTCAAGGTTTACCAATCACATGTACAACTCTTAACCTCACTTGAACCGTCCACTACTAAAGAATGATATTATTGGCAACTTCTCACAGTTTTCCCAACAGTTTTCCAGCATTACTGCTTTCAAGTTGAATAATGCAGCAAAATACAAAATACTATCACAAATACATAAGCCCAACAGAATATGTATCTGTTTGCTGTGGTTGGAATTAACACAATGAGTTCAGAAAGTGGGGTCAAATATAAGTGCCTCTAGAATTTAATAGTAAATCAAATGGAGATGGTGTCCTAGTGGCCAACGTGTTAGGAATTATAATTCTTCAAGCTATATTATTACGATATTTTAATTTGGTAAAAAATGAATAATGTTTTTCCCTTAATAAAAGCAATTCTTATGTGATTACTATTATGGATTTTTGACAATTTCTGTTGTTGGTGCAAATAGAAAAGCAATTTCTCATCTGTTTCCCCCTGCAACACACATTTGTACAAAGATCACGACATTGGACAAACGTTTGTGCAAATGTAATTTGCCCATGCTCGTTACAACACATTGACTGATGTATATTTACATGAGGAAATTACATTTCCGCATTGGCACCGTTCACCAGCCAGGAAACACAAGCTCCTAAAAGCATTAACTACAAATTCATGGGAAAACTTTGTCCTCTCCTCTGGGAATTTTGACCGGGATGCTGATTAATCTGTGGATTCCATGTGAGTGTCTCTAAACGCCATGACAGGAAATGTAGGTGTGTCTCTTAACTCTTGCCACGTTGCACTGCAGAGCGAGAGGCACCATGTGGTACAGCACACAGCTCAGTTAGTACTGTATTACTGCTGAATAATTGATGTCAGATGAGATGGAGTGCAATTTTGTTATCTAATCAGGTTTGCAGAGCAAAGTATGGTTGCTGCAACATGCAGCTGGTGCCAATCCAACTGTAACTCCCCCCATCAAGGCCTGATAGTATTATCAAGGCCTGGAACAATGGCTGGCTTTAGCCACAGTGTGTGTATGAGGCAGTCAGAGAGAGCAAGAGAGGAACTGATGGGCAGCTCACGTTGCTAACAAAAGCAAGCTTTGTCTGGGGATCATTGAGAGGAGAAAGTTATATTTTCACTCTAGTATCAATGACTGAACATGAAACCCTGAGGGGAGAGAAGGTACAGAGTGAGATTTCATCAACAAGCCTTTCCCTGCTCATTCTGCCTCTGCACATTTTTTATTTATTTTTTTATTCAAGTTAAGGTTTTGTATTGTGTTTTTTTGTTAAAGGTCAAGTGTATATCTAGGGGAGTTTATTGAAAAGACTATGCATGTTTGTACACATGTTGTACACATGACCTGGGGTCAATATGAGCTAAAAAAGATATCACTATTTTACAACATGATATAGTAATAAAGACCCAATTCACTTGCACTGCCATGTTTCTACAGCAAGTGTACATTTTAAATTGGAAGCTTACTATGCAAATGGGAAAATAACTACATTTCTGGTATCCTAAGGCCTAACAAGTTTGTGCCATAGCATGTAAGAGAAGGACGGGGTTGACGTTTGTTACGGTCTGCAGTCTTATCATAATATGTCACATTGTACTTTATTATGACTGTAGGGTAAGAGATTTTTAGGATTTATAAAAATATTGATTTTTCCATCGCTCCACCACATCGAGAGGAGCCACTTGAGGTTTTTCTTGCAAGTCCATTCTGGGAAGAGACCTGAGGTTAGACCCAGGACATGCTGGACAAATCACTTCTCGCTGCCACTTTGGGAACACCTCAGTATCCACCAGTAGGAGTTGCTTGATGTAGCCAGGGACAGGATGGTTTGGGCTGCCCTGCTGAGACCGCTGCCCCTGCAACCTGGATAAGTGACAACAAGGCGGTAATTAATAAGCAAACCAATTAGCCCCGCTTTGAAAACTAGCTTTGATAGGCTAACCTAGCTTAACAATGACTGAAGGTTTCAATTTAAAAAAACGTAATACTTTATTAAGTTCCAAAACTTTTGTATTGAAGGTAGAGTTTGTAGAGATGAGCTGTCTGATGTTTCCATCTCTAGGGTTTCTACCTTAAAGTAAATCAAAATTCTGGGCTATTGCAGAGAGCCAGAATGTTGTGGGATGCCGAGTCAAGCATGTGATCCATCCAGCGACGCAAACTATCTTCTACAGTGGCCCATTTTTTAAGTTTATGGCCTGACTATATAAATCTTGCTGGTGAGAGCACATGGAAGCGAACCTATTAGTTTTTACTGCTGTGGAAGCACAATCTTGAGGTGTGCTAGCTAAATCACGTGCGCTAACTGTGGCCTTTTGCAGAGGGCTGAGTTTGATTCTGGCTTGTGGCCTTTTGCTGCATGTCTACTCCTTGCAAAGTTTTACCTCATCCATTATATTATATTATATCATATTGTACTTTGGACTGAATTTCCTTTTCCCTACAGGGCAGTAATGTGTTTGTCTATTTATAGAAATCAATCAATCCACCCTAACTATTTAGATAAAAGTATTTAGCCACTCCTCTATGTCTTCATTACCAGTTGCAGTTCACCTACCTGGTTGTAACACACGGCGTAAACTCCAGGGTGGATATTTGAGGCTTTGACCGCTGATCCACCCTGCCGCCAAATTTGTGAACCTAATGGGACGTTTCTGATTCCGAAACACAGACATTTTCACATTTTTGACCTTGATATAAATTTAATTCGCTGTAGATTCTGGTCTGACTCCGTCGCGGTTGCAACCAGATTACAAACTGCCTCCTCAGCTTCATCTCTCTCACCAAACCCAAGTGCGTCAGCAGGTTGCGGCTTAATATAGAGATGACCATTGTGTCCGGGCACTAAGGCCGTGTAACTATGCTAACATTCAGACTACTATAATAACAGACTGGCAACAATTTGTGGCTGCAGCCTCCCATCATTTTCTCATTCCTCACCCAGGATAACACCGACCCACTCGTCAACCCACTCCCTCACCACCCTGATTATAAAAAAAAAAGAAAAGAAAACAGACGTTTGTGCCAAGAAGGCTGTGACTACTACTTGTCATTACCGCAGCAAGGAGCCAGAGAAGTGGTGGGGGGTTTAGATGCTTGGGTTGCAGATATGCAAAGTAACCTGGTGGCAAGGAGAAACTGGGCAGCTCCCCCCTCCTGTGTCTCCTGTTCTTGCTGCTCTCAGCACTTCGTAATGCTTTTATAATTACGTTCCACTACGGCTGAATCACGATGAGGTGATCACAGCACATATAGATATATATTATATAGATATATACCAGCTGCTAAAACTTGTACTAACATCAGGTAGAGCTGTAGTGGTGAAAGATAAGTTACTTAAAGTACCAAAAGCAAAACGTAATAATACTCCAATACCTGTACTCCCAATCTCACTCAGAGAACTGCTAAATGTACTTCAGAAAAGAAGATAAATAAATTATTATATTATATCATTAGAATGTTCATACAGCAATCCATTTACTGCTTTATTATTATTATTATAAGCAGTAGCATCACCTCTATGGCATTTTCATGAATACAACGTTCTCAAAGTGCTTTTAATTAAACTTGAGACACAAATTAACACCATGACCATTAAAAGTGGATAATGGTGAAAATCAAAACCCAGTATGAAAAGCGTATGTTTGTTGCTGGAGTCAAAACGTGACTAGTGGTGTAGGTGGAGGTCTAACATTAAATCAAATAAATTTGAGGTAAATTATAAATAAAATGGTATATGTCACTGATTTGCCATTTTATTAGGTACACATGACACCCAAGGAGTTGCTGCCATATGATTGGCCAAATAGGATGTGCAGCAAGTGACACCGTCTATCCTTAGACCCTCACACTGAATGAGGGAAAAACTCCACAAAACCCTTGTACAGGGAAAAAAATGGGACAAACCTCAGGAAGAGCCAGAGAGGCGGGATCCCTCTCCCAGACACGTGTAGCCTCATAAAGAGGCCAGTTCGTGTTTACTGTAAACAAAACTGGTAGGAGACGACTTCACGCATGACCTCATTTATTTCAACAAACAGTGGCTTTAGCTGAATGCTGATTGGACTCACCTGGATGAGTCCAAATGTAAATAGTTGTAGCTCTGCTGGAGACAATTCTATTTGCACTACATAGAAGGTTGAGCTATTTCATCTTTTCATCATTAAAGTCATTTTTGTTTGTTGTTGTACCGAGACCTGGTTATCAGTAAGAACTGAAGGCACAGCGTCTGGAGAAGAACACAAAACGAAGACAGCTGAAATGAGAAGGATCTTAGACTCAGCTGTTCAAACACTCTGTGATCCTGCCACTGGCAAATCGAAACTACGGGAACAGTGATAATCACAAAGTCACGCACCATATCTCTCTGAGCAACGGGGGGACGTATGATATGCCTTCATCATTAAAAGGTGTTGCAGATATCAGTGCGGAAGCCATGTCTGCAACATAGAAAGGACATATGAAAATGGACATTGCTGGAAACCGTTTGAAAAGTGAAGCCTTGGAACTAGTTTCAGGTCTCATTCAACAGAACATCATCTCAGTAATTGCATATTGGGGAAGACAGATGATAAAGCACGGCACATACGAGGGGACACCACTGACGCCAGACTGCATCTCAATCTCATTTAAGATCGATCAAAAAGCCTCCGTGCACAATCGGAAAGACCTATAACCAATCAGACTAATGATCCAGATGATGACGTAGAGCTACAATAAACATGTCATCAGATGTGCAGGTTGCAGTTCTAGTTTCAAATACTGATGGTGGTGGTCACATCATGAATCTCACGGCTCAACAAAGGGAGCTTGTTTTACAGCCTAAAGACGCACCGTACATTCATTTTAAAATGGTCTATGGTCTGCAAATTGCAGCCTGCAATCATCTCTGGGTGTCATTTCATCCTCACTCTATGTCATGCTCCACCATCTGGCCTTTTATCCATATTCTCAATCTTACTTGGCAATATCAAAAAAATAGTATCAAAGTATAAATATGAAGTAAAGACTTCCACATCAATCCTCTCTTCCGAGCCTGGGTGAACCCAGCTGGGCGATTTTATTTTGCTCAACAAAAACATCTGGGCAACTTCAGAATATTCTAAAAAAAGGGAGCCTATCGCTAGAAGTGGCATTAGCATGATGGCGACAGAGAAGCTAACATACTACACAGTAACATACTACACGGTAACATACTACGGTAACATACTACAACAGCACCAAGTTCAGTGTGGATGTAATGGATCAAAGCACCCACACACAGATGGCTGGAGGCAGTGTTTAATATCCTCGACCTGGCTCGCACTGATGACCCTCGCAACTGAACTGCGCTCTTACCACATGAGCGCAAAAGCCATGTTGTATTCTCAATTATCAAGTTTTCACTTTGTACTTTGATTATTGAGATTATATGCAATTTAAGTATGAACAGTCAAAATGACCGCTAGGGTCTTTCTCGTAGATGCATCTTTTTTTTTGCCCCTTTTCGAATGTTTCGGTGGCCGAATTTTCGGTGCATCTTTAGCGACCACCAAAGAGCAGCTGGCACTGGATCAAATGCACCCTTTTTGGAGACTTACTCCACGGAGCTCCATTGGGAGCTCCTTACTAGATAGCCATCACTCCTGGAAAACTACAACTTGGTTGTTGGTCTACCCACTTGCGTACAGAGGCCCTTTCATCTAGGTCTGGTGGTCACGCCTCTTGGAAAGTGGGAGATGACTACACCTTTTCCAGACTCATACTCAATATCATTTCTGAGTCTGTTGTTAGCTATTCTGTCCAATAAAGACCAAAGGTCTAACACCGCTGAATTTACATCCAAAAAGGATAAAGTCAAAGTACAGATCCCGACCTGAGCTGCTCCTGGAGCGTGTTGCAGATCTCTTCAAGTGGCAAAAACCTCCGCGATGCCAAGTACGCAGCTCTAACTGCTACCAGATGTTGCAGTTACTCCCACTTGCAACCACTGAGGCCCTTCTGGTGGGTAACGAAAAGATGAACGATCTGAAAAGCAGAACATTCTGCAGAAACATTTATCTGTTTCTACTTGAAACATGTGTGTTTTATTGTTTCTAAGATGCAGATCGTGTGTTCTCAGCAACATAAACCCCTAAACAAGCCAGTGTGTTTTATATGCTAATTATAACCCAAACAGACACACTAAATAAGCGAGGCGGGTGTATTGATTTTCATCCAGCTCATTATTGAGGCCGATATAACCAGCCAGATTCTTTCCTCTGCTCCAAAAAGTTGGATGGAGCGATCAAAAGGATTACTAACCCGCGTTATTGTTCCCTCTCTGAGGATTTAATGTTTATTTAAGGCGACATACACTTTTCTGAGCAATGCCAGGAAGTATTCAGCGTAAAGAACTTGGTGGGATTCATGGGAAACTTTAAAAAGAGGAGATGATAGGAGATAAAGAATGAGAAACATTTGTTTCACATGTTTGGACGTCCAACTTTTCTTCATTTCTGTTGTCCAAGCCTTTGAGTCTAAATGTATCAATTAGTGGAATTTCAGAAGTCCTGGCAGACAACACTTGGGAAGGGCAGGTAGATATACACTGCATGGCCACCTGGAGTTAACTAGGTAAGGGGTTGCTTCAGTTGGTCAGGTCTAGGTTCAGCAACATTATGTGCCCAAAGAATGAGATTGAGATTATTGCAGTGGCTTATGGAAACAATGCCACAGTGAATGAGTGAGTAATCAAAGCTAAAGGTGCTCCAACCATGTGACCCTTTTTTTTGGCCAGGCAGTGTACATTGATGAGGGGAGACAATTAGTCACAGGTGAAACAACTTGGGGCAGGTGCATGTACTCAAAGAGGCAAGAAACACAGAAAGGGCAGCCTTTTTTTGGGCAGCCCGTGGCCAAGTGGAAAGGGAACTTGAGTTTGCAAGAGCAAGGTACCCAAACCCCAATGCTCCCCGGGCGCCACTCAGTGTGGCAGCCCACTGCTCCTAATTCTAGGATGGGTCAAAATGCAGAGGAATACTTTCCCTAAAGGGATTAATAAAAACTAACTTTAACTTTAAAGTGAAGACTGACAACATAAAAATAATAATAAAAAAAACACTTGAAAACCAAGAAGAGACCATATAATTGTGGGACCTAAACATCTCCTCCTCGTGGCTCTCTTGATTGTTTCTCCATTGTCATTTTAGTAATAGTAAGTCTCTTCCTCCATTAACAAGTATAACTAGTATATGACTGTGGCAGTGGGGTGTGGTGAGGTGAGAGGAGGAGAGGGAGGAGTGGCTCAGACAGCTGGACAGAATCAGCTAATCAGTCAGCTATATAAGCACACTTGTAGCCTGGTTCTGGTCTCTTGCAGTGGTCTGGGTCCAGAAAGAGGGAGCAGGAGCGAGAAAGAGAACTGGAGCGAGAAAGAGAGCAAGCGCGTCAAGCTGAGCGACAGTGGTGTTTTTGTTAAATTATTTTTGGTGGACTTTTTTTCTGTTGAGATAATAAAGGATTCTTTTCCACCACAAAGCCGACTCTTCCTTCCTCTGAACAAGCTGTGAGTGGTGAAGCTCACAGACTGGTTACCATGGAGAGGACTGAATAAAGTGTGCACGTCATGCAACTTAACAAAAATATTAATAATTCAGCCACAATTATTAAAAGAGAAACGAGGCCATACACGTTTTCCCAGAGTTTTCCTTGTGGAAAAGTAGCTGTCACTGTGAAGTGTCATGTCGCCTCTCCAGGCCAGAGAAAACGAACACAAGCTAAGAGCTCGACAGTACATTTCCCCATCACCTCATACAGTTTGTTATTATACGCGACGTGTGAGGTCCACACTGCAGACGTACATCATACAAAGGAGTTTATCTTTTTTATTAAAGACTCATTCACAGAATGCCATTCACCAAGGCCTAGTGCAGTTTTTCCTGTAGCTGCTCTGATGATTTTGTCCCCCAGTTTGTCCAAAGTCTGCCTTTATAACAATACGTCATGTTGTTATAAAAAAAAGATGAAAAAGAATGGTACGTAGCCACCATGAAAACCTAACATCATGCAAAGCAGTCACCCTTGTAATACATTTTCTACTGAATGAATGTCGTGTCTGTTGTCTGCACTGTAACAGAAATAAAACGTAAGGCTATGCAAGCAAATAAAAAGCTGACTGAGCCAGACTGTGGCTCACAGGTGTGTGACAGAATATATAAAAGCATGTTATTACAGGTGTGTGACCACATGTTGACATGCCCTCCCTCCTCTGCTGACAGGGTGTTATACTGTTGAGTCTCCTCTGACCCTGAAGGCTGGGTGAGCACGCTGCAGTGGCCTGTAACCTAACCACCATGACATTATGACTTAGCCTCGGTTTGGAATGTCATGACGGAGAGAGTCTCAGGGAGTCGGTGCACAATCCTAAATCACCGCTGTGAATGAAATATCAATCATGTGAAGCCACCGACGAACATTGTACATTTAACAACTGCTTATTATTATTAAACCCTGGATGGAAACTGGAAAATCTTGAAAATGGAAAGCTTGGCGTGTCAGTGGAAAGAAGCAACATAACAATAACTGCTCGGCACTATTGTTGTGTTGGTCGGGAATGAAATCTCTCTATTTCCCCTAAGCCATGGGTGATTAAAATTAATATATAGGCTATTTCTGTAAATATACATGTAGCTGTGCATACTCCCACCACTGACATGTACATCTTATGGCTATATGCCCTTTGCAACGGTGTTATATTATCATATATACTGCTTTGACTGTGAGAGCACAGTCTCTCTCTGTTATTACTTAAATAACCCTTTGTGAAAAGGTCGGCACTGAAATATCTGCAAACATTCTGATTGTTTCATAAAGTTGTTTCTTCCATCCGTCAAGAAATCTGTACTAGGCTGTGAATTTACATTTGAGTAGTTGTTGTGGTACATAATTGGAGTTAATGCATTTTACTCTACTGTTAGTAAATATTACAGTGCTACATGAAATACACTATGTAAAAAAATGCTTTTTCCAGCATGGACAGTGATGATTTTCATCCAATTTTGATGTCAGAAACTATAACAAAAGATGTATCCTCATGTTGTTTCTACTATTTGAGCCAAATAACCAGTAATAATACATGTATAAAATGAAAATCTGACACTAGTTTCAATCATGTTATTAATTAGGAAAATATTAAACAAATTAAAAAATGACTAACACGAGAAACATAATGACAGAGGAAGAGAAAACAAAGTGAAAGAGTCACGGAGAAAATTATTCAATGACTTAAAAAGGAAGTTGTTTTAAGCTCAAAACTGAGACTCTGGGACATTTATGTTTGTCTTTATTTTACATTTTCCCATAGACACACTCAAAACCACATTTGTGCATGAAAAGGTTGTTTTTATAGCATTGCAAGTGCAGAACGAGACATCATTAGTCAAAAAGTCTGAGCTGGTTTGTGTGTACATTCAAACACAGTGATAAAGAGGACTCAAGTCCATCTGTGTGTGTGTGTGTGTGGGTAAATCTTGCCTGCGAAGGCATCTGTGGCATTTGCAGACTGTTATCTGCCCGAGTCCCCACAGTCTCCAGAGTCTGAAAGGAAATAATCCAAACATCTGACACTTTCTGTCTCACCAAGTCTAAAAACAAGTATGTGCCGCTGACTTTCTGGTGCCATATCTGATATGACTCACAGTTAAACTACAGGTAAATATGCAGGAGAAAATCTTGGTCCTATCACTGATTTAATGTTGTTTGCTGCACATATCCCATGATCCCAGACTAATGTCGTGTTCCATTTGAAGTTGGAACTCAGAAAAGCAACCTCACATACTCAGAGATAGGATTCCTAGAATTTAAACAACTGCTATTGCTAACAATGGCTAGGCCAGGATTTCCATATTCTTTCTGGAACTCTCTCTGAAGCACTAACTTCTGATGTAGTGGCAGAAATGAAGCATCCACTCAGCTGTTAATGATGTCAAATGGGCAGGTCTAACAAAAGCTGCTATCATTAGCTTGTCCAGTTCATTATCACACCACCTACAGCTATGCTAACAACTTTAATGATGAACAAGCTAATTTACTATGTACATCAGGTTTATGGGGTTTCAGTGTAAAATAATACGAGCCCTTTCTTGCCTTGATTTAACCAATCAAGCCCAGTTCTAAATATTACTACCTTCCGCCCAAAAGTTGTGTGACTTGATTTCATTCACAAGGGTATATATATTTCATTTTTTACCTATTGAGATCCCTATGAAGTTCTATTACATGCAGTGAACTAGAGTTAGTTTTGTTTTCTAAAAAAGTGATGACAGCACCTATATTATGCCAAAATGTTTTAGATAAGATACGACATTACATCCAATTCTTTTGCCCACTGAAATACCCGTAAAGGACCGCACAAGGAAAATACAGTTTTTCTCATGCCAATAATATTATCCCAGTCACCATTATCTGGTTCTGTCTCAAAATGACTTCATTCATGAGGGTTATATTTGATAGATTTATGCCAGCTCAGTTTTCTTCTGTAGAAATACCCAGAAATTGTAATATAATCAGTAAAATACTGTATTTTATTTTATTTTTGTTATTTTATGAAAGTTAGATTTGACAGATAAACCCCACGTTCTTTGCATTTTGAAGTACCTGATAAAAGCTGACTTTTGATGAATTAAAATACACTTTTTAACTCATCAGAAAAGGCAAGGAAAGTGTGAGACAGACATTCAACACTACGGCCCATCTTCCTGATCTCAAAATGTATGAAATACTGTACATACTGTACAAATGCTATATTATCTCTTAATATACAGAGCACTGACATCACGCTCAACCACCATTTAATTCTCCCTGGAGACAAATCTGTCTCTTCACAGTTTACACTACTGCAACGCTTTCTTCAGATTGGATTTCCATTGATTCTGCACCTTCCATGTCATCCATATACCAACACAGTAATATGAATTTCACTAAGTCTTTGTGTTGACAACGAGGCAGGAATGATAGCACCAGCCACTTTCTCATTTGGAATTCATTGGAAACTTTGAATTGACACACTGTCAGCAGCCTCTCTAGTGTGCGCTTATCAATTTATTAATAGTAGATTTAATTTAGATTTATTTCAAACTCGCTGTGGGATTTTGACTTTTTGGTAGATTGTATGGAAGAATGAAATAGTTTGGAGCATTTGTCAATATAGTGTGTCTCGCAGCAGTGATGGAAAACCAACGACTGAGCATGAATGCCCTCCCCATCATCTGGAGAACAACTTTCCAGAACTTGTCTGAAGGTTCATTCAGCAGAAGTCAGTTGCAGAGAGTTTGTAACTTCCTCTACATACATACAGACTACTTTGGGAGATAGGAGTGCAAGGAAAGACCCACCGGCAGGCGATCTAAGACCTTTCTAGTGCTGCAGAAAGTCAGTGGCTGTGCTTAAAGAGGAAGGATTCAGTCAGGTGAGTGAACCCAGGACGCTTGGACCCGCAGAGTGCCTTCACTTACAGGACCATCCCATAGTGTCTCAAGTATACAATGGTGTTACAATCATTATAATAATATAATAATTGTAACACTACAGTTAAGAGCAGGGAACCTGTTGATTTTTCTTGTGGCGCTCGTCATTTCAGCGACGCACTTTGCAGACGGTCCCTGGGCACTCGCCTCACACCTGTCTCGCTGCCGCTGCAAATAGAGACACATGTTATTCTTCCAGTATGGAATTCAGGTCACTTGGATGCAAATGCTACTGTAGCTCATTGAGTACACAATCCTGATTGGGAAGAGACTACGTTTGTGTTTATACAACGTTTCGCTTGCAAGTTATTGAAAGTCTGAATTTGTCAATATCTTTCCAACTTTATTGGACTGGCGAATCACAGGTCAACCTCCGGGTTGGAGAATATGACAAAACTGGCATTTGTTTGTTTCTGTCTTCTGGTGATTTTTGATTTTTGTTATTATAACTAGAACATGAAAAACAAATCGTTTTTTAAATTTAGTCCATCCCTTTCTGACCTTGACAAAGAAAAACGCCTTGTAATTCAATTTAGATTTTTGTATTTTCAAAACGAAAATCAAGCAACCACTCATTTTTTAGTTTTTTAATATCCGTTTGTGAATTGAACATTTTGACAATGGTTTGAATTCAACGGGCAATCATTTATATTTCAAAGTGAGCTTGAAACTTTCAAGTTTTGGCTTCAACCACAGAAATCAAACAGGAAAAGGAGATTTCACATGAATTCAAACTAAAAAAAAATATTTATGGCATTTTGAAATATTTTTTTTTTATCCATACAACCTACTACCATCTTTCTGTGTTTGTGGCTTCTTATGTTCAGAAATAGCACATTGAAATGGTGCCGCACAGGTGCGCTGTCTTCATTATAAACTAATTATAAAATAAACTTAATGAGAACATGGTTCGTAGAACCGGAAGGCACAATTAATAAAAATAAAAAATAAAAACATTTTGGTTTTAGAACGTTGAAATAAACACAGTGAAATAATAGCATGGTTTGATTGGTCTGTGTTCTCTCTTTCCGTGTTTATCCTCTCTGTCAGCTGTGTAGACAGTAAGTGGGATGTTTTTCTTCCACCCCTGGGGTTGCCTTGGAAACCCAGGAGGAAAACGCATTCGGAGGCTGTGCAAACGGAGGTGTGGGCAGGGACGTGTTTTTTCACAACCTGCAGGGTCCATCAGCGAGCCAAACAACTGACCACATGTCAGGATACATGGACACCAGCCAGCATTGGTTCACAGTAAGAGCTTTCAGACGGAGACGGCACTGACAGACAGTGAGTGAATGCAGGTCCACAGAAAGTTAATGTGAGGTTTACCTCAGGAGAACTCAGCTGCCTACACTTTGAAAAACCCCTCCTACTTTAACAAGTGGGATTTTTATTTGAGGAAAGATCCAAACAAAAATATCAATCTTGAATTCCCCACCACTGAAAATATTGTATGTTTTATAACAACGTAAATAGTGTTCTGTGAGTTTTACACTGTACATGACTCTCAGCTTAAGATACTTATATCTTTATTATATTTTTAAAAGTGTTGCAAAGTTTAACAGAGTGATAATAAACACTGTTAGATGAGGTGCTGAGCGAACATCTTTTTCAATGCAAGCTTGTTGAAGACCTTCAAGGCAAAAAGTACAAAAGAAGAGTCTTATGGCGTGTTTCCAACGGCTTGCCTCGCCACGGCATGGTTTAAGTAGCGTTTCCACTAGCATGGTACCAGGTACTATTTGTAGTACCTGCTCTCCAACAACTACCAGTCTGGTGTAAAGTCACTAGTCTGTGTGTGTGTGTGGGGGGCGTATAAAACAAAGTCAACGCAGTTCCACACAGTCGTGCAGTGATGACTCCGCCCACATTGGTAGGACAAGGGAGGAAAGGGGACTGAGACAGACTTCAGAACAAAACTTCAAACAACCCTCATTGCAACACATTGGAACACGGTGATATCTCACTCTTACAGTTATAAATAAATATTAATATAAGTCATATTCATGGGGCAGCCCATACCCAAGTGGAAAGGGAACTAGGCTTTTAACCAGAGGGTTGCCAGTTCATATCCCTGCAGGCCAAGGACTCCAGTACCCACGAGCAGGGTCCTCAAATCAAATCCCCCTAGGAACCTTGCTCAGGGGGAACCCAGCAAGAGTCCCAATGACTGAGCGAGAGCAAGGTACCCCATCCCCATTGATTGGGTTAACTGGACACTCTCAATTGATCCTAACCATGGGGCACATCCAGTGTATTCCTACTGCCGGTCCCAAACCCGGATAAATGGGAGGGCTGTGTCAGGAAGAGCATCTGGTATAAAAATCTCTGCCAAACCAAATATGAGGGTCACTGAAAGTTAGTTAGTTTTTTATTAATCCCCTTAGGGAAAGTATTATTCTGCATTTTGACCCATCCTAGAATTAGGAGCAGTGGGCTGCCACACTGAGTAGTGCCCGGGGAGCATTGGGGGTTGTGTACCTTGCTCAGGGGTACCCCAGCCCTTTTTGGCCGGGTGGGGATTTGAACCGTGGAGAAGGTGGAAGAAAACAAAATGTGTAAATGGTGCCAACATGGACGCTGTATAGATTCAAGGAACAGAGGAAAAGAACTTTGGCTCAGCCTGTTTTGAACCTAATATCTTGTCAAATTTGCGTAAAACATACTTTTTCTTGAGCTAAATTCCGTAGCACAGAGAGATAACATGACAGCGCCGCACAAACAGTGAGTCATCTGAAGGGAGCTGCGAACTCTAAAATGTTTAATCAACTTTTAACACAGATTCCCTTTCAGGTTCATTAGCCCGATCAGCTGCTCAGTATGAAATCTAGACCAGCTTTAATTTATAATTCCTTGATCCTCCTCTGTCCCAGAAATCAAATCCCCACCCCGATTGGCTGCCTTTTCTTATTTTACTCCCATAACGATGCATATTCATCACGGTAACGAGGGCGTTCTCCACTGCCGTCACTCTGGTTAATGATAATTGCATCAGTTTCTCTTTTCTCCTCTTTGAAAATAAGCCAGCAAAGCGTCGCTTTTTGCAAAGACACTAATTTAATTTCATCCCCCAACGTTTTTAGCAAAACAAGTGAGACCAAGAATCTTTTTTCTTGTAGCATGTCACTTTGCCTCCTCCTGTCCTCCTCACTGCTTTGCCACTTCTCTCCAATACATCCAGATGCAATGCCAGCGCTCATGCATTTTTAAAAAGAGCTTGTTGGAGTGCTGCTCATACTCGTTTGTGAAGGAGAAACACTGATGTAAAGAGCCGAGCGCAGGCTATTTTAGACTCTCCTTGGATGCTTCCTTTAGAGTATTACTGTACAAGAGGTTGAGTGTCGAGTATTCTTATACTGGATTCGAACACCACATCATTCTGTGTCAGCTCAACATGACCTCACCATCGTCAGTGAATGTGCACCAAAATACTAGACTTTGTGTAGTTTTGTAATCATTGCAAGGTCATCTTGTCTTGTGTCATCGTGTTTTTGAAACATCCTGAGAAGGGAAAAAAAATCTCTCAAGAGTGGAAGTACAGAGAAAACACGGGGCTTTCAGTGGTGTCCCATTTCAACGCAGAAGAGACCTGCAAATAAAAATGTATTTTTATTAATGGTTTTACCCACAAAAGCCAAGCTGCATTTCTGGGAAGAGCAGCAGTGGTTATGGGAATGATGAGATGGAATCCATCCATCCATCCATCCATCCATCCATCCGTAAGCAAGGGAAGTAGCCTATTACAGTGCCAACATAGTGTCAATCAACCATTCACATTCACACCTAAAGTAAATGTTGTTATTACCGTAATAGCGTGTCCTTATTACCACACTAGCAAGGTGGAAATTACAATCAAAATAAGTTAAGATACGCTAACCTTTCGTTAGTCTCACAATGTGGAAACTTACATTATTACAGCAGCAATGACAGTAATTCATACATAATCTATGCACATACATACAACTATAGAGTTTAAGTAACCAAAATCAATACAAAATGAGCTAATATTTCCAATCCAGGATTTCACATGAGATTCCGAATACAACATCGAGAAAAATGATGACATTAACATAATATTAACACAATTTACACAACTTTTAATTCATTACACAACATTGAGTGGGAATTTCCTTATTTGTAGTGATATTGCATTGGGCAGTCCATGGATGAGGGGATGGGAATTGTGTTTGTAACTGAAGGGTTGCCTGTTCAAGGGCTGGGTTACCCCTGAGCAAGGTACCCAATTCCCATTGCCCATTGTTATCTGCACACTAAGTTGACCAAGAGGCATTTGAAATCTCCGCCAAATCAAACATGAAAGTCATCCACCGTGGCGACTCCGAGAGAGGGAGAAGCTGAAAGGAAAAACAAACTGTAGTATTGCATTGTATAGTACCATGGTTCTCAAACTGTGTGAGCTGCATTGGTGGTACTAATACTCTTCTACTGTACACTATACTACGGTGAAGTGAAGTATTTTGAACGGAGGGCGTAGAACATGAAGCAAATAACAAAAGCATAATTATAAATGCAATTATAATAATTAGAGTCTCAGAATAGAGAGCTCAATATTTTTCTTAATTTGAGAAACACTGGGATAGCATGTGACAATTTAAGAATCTGAAGTTTTCATTTGACCTTTTTGTTGAATTGTGGCACACAGCTGGACTACCTGGAGAAATTCAAATTCATTTTGCTGGATTAAATAACGTTTCTCACAAGCATCTGGCAGAAGTAAGGACACGCAAACTCCGCAATAAAAAGACTTTGCTTGAATTGGGATTCAAACCAGAAACCTTCCTTCCTGAATGAGCAGATCAATGCACCATGTAGCTATTAAACTATTGATGTAGAGACCATGTACATGGATGTTAATTGCTAAACCATGATAAACAGTATTGCATATTCTTGGAGCAACATTTCCAGAATATGAATATTTTACATTCAGAATAAGAATAATATACTGTTTAATAGAGTTGTAAATTATCAAACAGACCCCCCCCAAAAAACTGCATCATAAAATATAATAATGTCCTGTATGCAGTTAATAAGCAGAGTCACAGCATGTCAGCCACTCCACAATTCTCCGCTTGCAAGCACAAGTTCTAATAATGCATTTCAGAGTCTGTATTTTATTGTCACACAAATCAAGCATTACCAATTACACAGGACTTGCACAGTGTATAATTTATCCGTGCATTGCTCTGAGTGGCTGGTTGTCAGAACAGCTCACACAGAACAAACGCTGACGCAACACCCACGACAAATCCCCCATTTCATTTATAAAGATTAAGTGAGAAATTCGCTTTGAAGCCAGCGATCATTCACTGAGACGCCTGTATTGTAAAGTTGAGACGATACTGAAAGTCTCGACTCCTCATTTTACCTCACGCAGAGTCCTTGTGTAAATCTGTTTGGCTTTTGGGATTTGTGGTTAGCTTTGACAAAATACTCCAACAACTTAACACCAACACTTTCCAGGTGTGCGACGACGTCGACCTGAGTCACATGGTGTTTTTGCAGCCAAGTGCAACACCTTGAATCCGTCTTTGGGAGAGGCTCCTTCAAAGTCTGTCATGATATGTATTTGTACAGTTCAATATGTTGAGACTTCAAAGTTTCTGGAAAGAGAACAGGAAGACAGTGGGAGGGAGTCAGGAGGAAGTTATTCCATCCAGCGTCGTGTGCGGCCCTTTCGTGCACTTTTTGCCTTCAGGCATGATGAGGTGACAACTTCATTTATATGAGTCCTCCAAACACATTAAGACTTCTTAGCCTTTTCACTATTTAATTTTGTTTTAAAGCAGAACTTTGCAGGATTGGTACCCTAAATTTACAGCTTCAGAGTCATCCCGCCATCCCAGAGTCTTCGGAATCAGGTGGTTTTGCTAAGTCTTTGACTCAGTTAGTCAAAATCCGTCAAAATGACGTCAAATCACATTGAACAACCCTTCCACACAGGTGTCACGGGGTGGGATTGGAAAGGGGCGATCTCCTTCTCCAGCATGAGATCATCTTCATCCACTTCCTCGGCATGTTCAAAGGTGGCTCCCCAGCTCACCCATCAAAGAGAACCAGAATCCAATCCACTTCTAAATCCAGGGTATCTCCAAAACTTAGCCAAGACACGTCCAGAAGGAGCTCACTCCTGGCACACCATTCTGTGATTCTCCATCTTTAACTATTCACAGGGCCACATGACGACTCGGGCCGGCACCTGCACATATCACCAGGCTTCCCACCGTCATGAAATTCCTGGAAATGTTTTGAAATCTCTTTTCCAGGCCTGGAAAGGATTTGAAATTCAGATATAAAACTCCAAGCTGCATGAATGTCACTCACTTATGTGTCGTGATCCACGGGTGTCAGGCAATACAAACTCTAACAGGAGGAGAAACTGCAGGAATGACAAATACAAGACATGGATCAAAAGAGAGACAGAGTCTGTGATAGGGTTAGCTCATCAAGTAAGAGCCTCATGATTTGATTGAAACATGAGCACAATAACAGAACATATCTAATTTATTATTAATTATTAATATAATAGTGTTTTAAAGGGTACTCAAAGGCAATTAATAAAAAAAAAAAAACAGTTGTGGAACATAAATGGAGAATGTGCAAAACAATCTCCACTGCACTTTAAATGCAATTCTTTGCATTTGCATCATATTGTTGGCACATTCTTTTTTTGATCGGGTCTCATGTCTAGTTGTGACTGTACTTAGTATTATGTGAGTACTGAGTACAGTCAGTTATATTACTGTGTGTATTACTCTGCATCAACCTGCCTACAGATGGAAACGAGTGAAGCTGGCACATTTACACGTGACTGCACAAGTAAATAAACAGCATGAAGAGCAGGGTCAATTTAAATAATACACTGCATTGGTGTTAAAATAACATTGAAAGAGTCTTATCTAATAGAGAATAGTCAACTTTGACCTGTTGCCAATAAGGATGGCGTCACATCGCATTCATCTGGACCACGCTCATTACATCAAAGCCATTTATCCTGGGAGGCGATTCATTAGACGGCAGAAAGCAATCAAACTGTGCATCTGTAATTACCAGTCATCTCTCCATACCATTAAATATCACACTAATATCTGAGCCTTGTGTCGCTATTATGCACTGCTTAATTAAAAATTCAAATCAAGGTCCCTCTAATTACACATTAGCTGACATGGAAGTGGCTACACCATTGTGTGTGTGTGTGTGTGTGTGTGGGTGTAAGTAGGACTGGTTGTGAGTTTCATGGAAATTTCATTAATGGAACTTTGTTCGTGTTAGTCAAACTTTAAAGGGTAAAATTAATCCTGGCGCTGAGTGTGTCCGCCGCTGACATATCATGTGCTCGGAAGCAAAAACACAGCAGATCAAAAACAGCTCTCAGTCAGTGCTGAAGTGCACCCTTCAACTGGAAGTGCACAGGTTTAATCCTCGTGTTGCTCACTTGTCCATCTACCCATCTCGACTAAGGTTATTGAAAGTTGTCACATGATCAGTGTTAGGTCAGGTCGGTGTCATTATACCACTGCTCTGTCACGTCCCTCAGCATCACCTGACACAAGGTACAATTCCTCTTCTGGAAGAGACACAATGGGCTTTCAACTGACTCCAATATAAACCCACGCAGAGTGGAATCATGGGAATAGTAAGTAACTTTACCACAGTAAATCCAACATTAATAGTCCTGTGTTATGCTTTAATTTAAACTAGGGACGATACTGTAATATCACGTCAAGTTTGTTGATTTTAGTCACTCATGTTTTGTTTTCATATGCACTTCCTGTTTTATTTTGTATTCACGTTTCCCTCTCATATCAGCCCCCGACTTCCTCCCCTTGTGTGATTTCCCGCCACTGTGACTGTCTGCCCCGCCCCTGATTGCTTTCACCTGTTACCATTTACTTCCTGTATAAATAGTCCTGGTCCTCCCCTGTCATGTCGCCAGTTCGTATTGTTTGGTCCGTGAGTTACGTCGTCAAGTTATTTCATAGCAAGTTATTCATGTTTCCCTGGTTTTGTTTGATCCTCCTGATGAACGTCTCATTTTTTTGTTTGTATTCTTAATAAGTAAACTTTTTGTTTAACTTTACATTGATTTTGAGTCCTCCAGTCTTGTGTGTAAAAGCTTAACAGATACTGGTTAAAATCACAGGATATCAGACAATTTTTGAATCCAATACAATGCAAAAATCCTACATGTTTCACTATAGAGACTCACAACAGAAATAAAAATCACCATAGGCATTTTTTATCTTTCTTTATGGGAAAAGAATATTTGTTACTTATATTTGAAATGACAGAAATGTGTTGTTAACAGCTTCTCAGTTTGAAAGCGATATCGGACACGAACAAGTGGTCATTTAAACCACAAAAATGCTAATAAAAGGGCTGAATAATTACAGGTATATCTCAGTGGTTGAACCATGTGACACGTGGCGAAATACAGATGTAGTGATACACAGAGGAGCGAGATTCAAAACATGCACCTCTATCTGCTGCTTATTTATATGGAAATGATTTGAAAGAAAGTCAAGGCTTGTGGAAACTCATCAAATCCTGCACAGACAGCTGTAGTGAGAGTCAGCGCTGTCATATTGACCCAACCTCGTCAGCGCTTATGTGGCACGAGGGCGGAGGGTTGACAGGATAAGGATAATCTGCAGATTTTGTTCAATAGTAAAATTCTGACGACACCACCCTGGAGATGTTAAAGCCGGGGAAAGTATTTCATCTGGAAATGAAAAAGATCTATACACCCACACAAAGGCACACAGGTTCATTATTATACCAAGGAGCAAGAGACGTGCTTTCCATCCAACAAGAATCTTTATTCCACGTCGCACATGTAAAATTAAAACAACATATACAGTAATTTTCCATTTTCACCGCATTTATAAATTGAGCTTCATGACTACGGTATAAAATACAAACAAAAGGAAAGAGGTACCGAGAGCGATCCACGAGAGGGGAACCTCTAGAAGAGGGAAACCCGCTTTAAGTCGACCTACAAGTAACCAATAGCGTCATTTACTGCGTGAATGAACACACACACACACCAGCACAAACATGTCATACCTGTGGGACGGACAGGGAAGAGCTCAGAGGCAGCCTCCCATTTTATAGAATGCCATCTACTGTGACTGGTTGACAAGTAGGAGGAGCAATTAAAGGGACACACTAGACCGTCATTCTAAATAACATCTTTAAGAACTAAAACAAAGGACATGGAAGAGAATCTGTCATAAAAACAGTAGAAAATGACGTGAAATGAAGAAACAGGAAACAAGAGGAGAGTGAGGGAAATGAGGATGTAGGTTTTTTTTACATAAAACATGGAGTAACACGAGGGAGTTCATCTGCAGGTAAAACATTGATTTGGAGATGTGGGACCTTTAATTCACCCCACAGCTAAACTTCACCACCTTTCCCTTAAATCAAACAAGACAGGCAGAACGGTCCTGACTGGGCAAAAAAGGTGACACACAGAAATAAACAGGGAAGCAACATGTAAAACAATAATAATAACTGTCTCCATGGGTAGTCGTTTGTGTGCTGATCTCTCATTTTGTCTCATTTGGACGACGTCCAGCTCACTGTGCGTGCGCAGGCACCACTTCCTCTTTCTCATGGAAACAACAAGGGTTTTAGTCGACCATGGGAATTTCCTTGGACTACAAACATCTCCCATTTAACCTGCACTGTGAGCAAAAGAGATTCCATTCACCCTCGTGGAATTTCATTCTCTCTGCTTGTTGTTGTTCAGAAAACTTTGCCTCCTTTCATTTCAGATTTTTCAGATTCATGCTGCCAAATATGTTTTGCCCACATTCCTCTTCTTATTTCACTTAAAAGACAAAAGGAAACACATTTTAATGTCTGTATTTCAGAGGCGCATTTATTGTAAAACCCCAAGTTGTCTTTTATTTTGAAATGGAAATCATTCATTTGAGCGTCACAGCAAAAAATATGGGGCACTGTCACCTCACTGTGCATCTCATCGTGAAACCGTTGATGTGGAAGAAGCAGAGAACAGAACGTTCCACTTTAGGGACCGTGACAAACTCAAAACAACAATCTGACGGCAAAGACACTAATTGACGAGGCTACGACGAGGAAACCGCTGAGTCATCTCAGACAAACCTTGGTGCTTTTTATCGCTTCATATGTGAACGACTTCTGCAAACCCATTCAAACACAGAGGGCTGTTTCTTTCAGTCTGTTGAACTGGTTTGAACTCATTCAATAGTTTTCATTAAGGGGACCACACTGAATGGATTTGTGAAGCTGCTCTGCACTGAAGTGAACTCAGGTGATGTCAATTAAAGTCAAGTCACATAATTGTGTCCGCTGTCTCTTTAAGTGACCTGAAAAGGCAAATTGAAATGCGCTACAGTGCTACAGCGCAGGGATGGACTGAACCACAACGCCCTGCACGCGGTGCTGTACACAATAATGAAGTAGACACCTTATTGACATCATCCATGTTTATGTTGATCACTATATAAGCAACAGGGATTTTGGTCCATATGGAAATCAAAACAGAGAATACCAAAAAAGAAAGTTTGATCTTACAAAAGGGTTTTATAGAACAGTGCTTCCCAAAAACAGCTATCAAACTACTGTGAGCCAAAGTTGTGCATAATGGAGCCACTAATTTACAGCCTTATATGTAACAAATAATATACTTTTGAATTGGTAAACAGGAGGTGATTTACAGCTTAATTGTACGCATGTTATTCAGAAATGTATAAAAGGTTGGGGTAAAGATTTTTGGGGACCCAAATAAAATCTCCTGCGACCCATATCTGGGTAACAACCCACATTTTGAAGTAGACAAGAATAAGCATTATTTCATATGTTTGTAAAAGGTTGTTGCTCCTAAAGAATTGAAGGCTTTATTTTGAAAAACAAACACACATCTGTAAAAGGAAGCATACATTTATTTAATCCTACCCCTTCTCCACTATTTCATAACTAATAATCATCACTTGACTTTATATTTACATCAATTTTGTATGTGCAACCCCAGCCCGCCCCTCAAAGAAATACAAACACATATTCATTATACACAAACAACCTAAATAATATATGATAAAACATGTGAATCAACAAGTAAATAAATAATTATGGGAAAAGTACACTGTATTGGCTTATGATTTAGAAAATGGAGGCTAAGCTGTTCCTTCATTCCAAATTCTCCTCCATTCACCAACAACTGTGAACCAGAGGACTTTGATCTCACGAGAACAGAAACTATGTTTAGGATGGTGCAGAATCCTCGCTCATGCCTCATGTGGTTTTCTGCTCCTCAGCGCAGTCGGACTGTTTTGAAACCAAGACGCAAGACGGCGCATGGCACGAGATTGTTGGCTGCTTGAACTGGTCACACTTGGCACGGGCATCCTATTAAATGTGGGAGAACGTGGCTGCATATATCAAATATTTGAGTGGTAGCAATGGCGGCGCTTCACAGGATCTGAAGTCAGGAGGGTGGAGAGGTGGTCAGAGGCGGAGTCTCGCTTCAGTCTCGCTTCAGTCTCCCTCCCTGTTCCAAATGTATCTGAGAGTTTTTTTTTTTTTTACAAATAGGGCTGGGCGAGATACATTATCAAAGATAAAATCGTGGTTGTTGTTTTTAAGATTGACGTTATTGAGGGTTTTTTTTTCACAGTGTCACATGACCACTAGTGGGCCTATGTGATCACATAACCTCTCGCATCCTCCTTACCACGTGGGTTAGCCACACCTAGTTATGCTAATATGGAGAAAACATAGAGGCACCAGCTAAGCTAACCAAGTTTTTGAATTCTTGTATTATTTGCTCAACATTTCTACACTGTAGTTCAATTCTAAGTCTTTGCATTTGTACTTGAATGCTTGAAGTTAAAAGAAAAACAAATAGGAGTTTTTTCTCATACATATAATCTGTAAGCAACAATTAATGAGTTATAACAATTAAAATCTACATTGTTTAAGTTAATTAACTTAGTGCAGTGCCTGTGCAAAATCTGTTTTTATGTGTGTTTTTAGAAATTGTTGGTTTGGTGTGTTTGAGTGCTCATTGTTACTATTACACAGCACAAGTTCAGGGACATTTTTATTTGTGTATGGTAGCTCGGCACTACACTTAATCGGTTCGAGAGATAACAGACACACACACACACACACACACACACAGACAGACAGATGTTCCTTAGCCACTTCATACCTGTGTTTGTTGTCGTGTTGTTGCAAAACCCGCTGACTCATTGTAACTCATTGTAATGCAGGCACACCGCATTCAGGGAGTCTTTATTGTTGGGGTCAGACATTATAATTATAATCACCCCACACATCTTGCACTGGCTTAACGTTTTACCCGCAGCTGCTTTTCCTCTCAGGTAGCCCACAGTGCTGTGTGAGTGAGAGGGGGAGTGGCTACAGTAGAGCAGCCAATGTGTGCTTCTTTTACCGATCCAAACGACGTCAAACTTGGCACTGCACTTACTCATGCCCGTAGCAAGACACCTGTCAAGTTTACAGTTATTTGGTTTTATTTTGTAGTTTCAAATTTTGCTTTGGGCCCTGTAAAAACTTGGACCGGCACTGCTAACTCAATAGTTCACTATAGTACAGATGAATAAATCCAAAACATGATAATAAATAAATAAATACTTGAGATCCTTTTCGGTGTAGGACTCTCTGAGATTATTCGTGAATTATAAATATATGAAGGTCTATACAAGTCCTGAATATAAAAGGATCTAGTTTAAAACCCAGCACTTTTCCAGAAATTGAACATTTTTGGACAAACTCAAAACACATGAATAAAGTCACCCTCTCTCACAGTTCCTCCAGCACAGATTAGAGGTATTGCGATATTCTGAGGTGGTGAATGTTTTTTTTTGTGTGTGTTTTTATCACATGGATTTGATGAGGTGTTTTGGCAGCTGAATCAAATCTTTTGGCTGTGAGGAGGAGTTTTCATATCAGCTTTCACTGTATTAAAACCATCTGGCAGACAATGCAGAAATGTGTTGGGTGAGAATATCAGTGTACAGACAAACTGCCGTTGTGATTTAACACATCGAGTCCACGTGTATCCCGAACTCTCCTCATCCGTCTGCAGCCACAGAGACAGGAAGTACAGCAGAGTAAAGTAAGCGCAGACATGACTCAAAACTTTAACGTGAATTCTGTTGGAACATTTTATTTCTTTAAGGCTTAATTTGGCAGTGAGCATTAGCCTCGCTAATATAAATATAAAACAGACTTTACTGAATAAAATATGATATAGTTATCATTTGCAACTGACATTTTAATAACATTATGTATGTCTCATATGCCACATGGGTTTTTGGTCTGACAGTTTGGTGAACTTAAGCTATCTTGAAATCACAGCATTCATTATTAAATTGTACATTTATTTCCAATATTAAAGATTCATGTCATCATTATTTTGGATCAACAGCTTCTCAGTTCGTTTAGACTCCACTGTGTAAAATGTCATATTTCATATGCAATAACCATATCACTTAAATATGCTGGGAAATATTTCTATTATTTAACCTTATTATTAGTATGTATTATTATATATTATTGTTTGCTACTGTGTGCTTTTTGTCAGACTTCTGTGGGGTTTTTTCAATCTCAGAATTCTGACTTTATTCTCAAAATTCTGTCTTTTTCCACAAAAACCTTCACATACTTTGATTTGAGGATGACACTTTATGAAATACTTACTGTCTTGCTGCACTAAATCTCGCTCAGTGTGTACGTGTTCCTCTCTTGTTGACAAATAAAACATACATTTGTGAGGATAGAGAGTGGTACCTGTTTTTAATAGCTGCCATTTCCCCAGCCTCCAGCACTGACTGCACAAAAACATATCCAGTTCTCTTGAGTCACCTCACTGGGCCAGCTGTGAGTACTTTATATCTCAGACTGAAATATTAGGCCCATAGGGTTAGTGTATGCTGAAGCAACACTCACCTATTCAGATATCAAGTTGCAGCTATGGCATTTATAAAAACCCATAACAGAGGAGGCAAGGCCTCCTTACAGCAGAGTGTAACTCTAGACTATTGTGTTCCTTCTCAGCTAAAAGAGTGAAATAGCCTGTTTTTATTCACAGTCACAGTCGCCGGTGGGTGGATATGGATTTATTCTCTCAGCCTTTGTGTCGCAAAAAAAAACTGGTATATAACTGGCCTTTGCAGCCACTCACCTTCCACCCATGTTCACATCAAACAGGAAAAAGCTCTTTATATGCAGATGATAAATACTATTATTCTATAATAATAATCATATAGACTCCATATATTATGCTATTAAATCATTGTGTGTCCATGTGGATGCATGTGTTGTGTGTTGATGATTCAGAAGCCTGGTGACGCGCTGTTCATCTGAACCAAGTGTGAGCGGGGCAACTAAAACATGCAGGGCAGTGTTCCCTGAGGACCAGGGTAAGATGTGTGGCATATTTTCATATAAACTACTGTATTGCCATCTAGTGGTTGCTTAGTGTGTGTGCATTACTGAGCACACACTGATTTTACACACAAACACACTGACACAGGAGAAATATCTGTCGTCACATGTACAACAACCCACCAGGGGACACTTTAGGACAATTTTACCTCCCACAAGGAAGGACAGAGAGGATACATGGAGCCTAAACACCATCACCACCTCCCTGTGGTGCAGCACCACATGGCTCTGGGACATAAACAAAATCAAATTGTCCTCGGGGGGTAAAGTGGAAAGCAGTTTCCATCAATTCAGCCGGGTTATTAAGGTGAAACGGGCACAGACTGTGTGTGTTCAGTGTGTGATGAATCACTGTTGGACTCAACGGTGACGACCTCATGCTCCGTCTCTGCTTTTGACCCTGAGGCAGCAGACTCTCGTTTTTTTATCACAGATGCTGCATTTAATCGTCTGATAGCGGTGACCTTGGATTCATTTGGTCTCGCTGTTTTTAAAACACTGACAAAGTAATGAACTTCATTAAAGGACAGGACACATGAAACCGTTAAAAATAAAAATAAAATAAAAAGATTAATCGCTGAAGGTTATGGGGAATTGAGGCAGGATTATTTGGTGATTTTACAAACTGATCATTTTTGGCAATCACGTTTTTGTAAATTCCATCTGAATCTACCATGGAAATCTAAAATAATGGGATTTCCATTATTTTAGCTCTGAGGTCCAAGTCACTGGAAGTAAAACAAAGACTTAAAGATTAAGATATTATCTTTAAAACAGGGTTAGAAAATATCTTCAGAATAACAGTCACTGCCTCTCTATGTGAAGTAATTTCATGTAGTGTTTGTTGTTTTGATAAAAATCTGGGCTAACAGCAAGAAGATCATCTGTTTGAATCCTGGAAATCCAGCACACATTTTCATTATCATTATTTAAAATGACTCTTACAGGTTCATGTTACTGTAAATGCCATTAAATTTGCATTTGCATTTTCCTGTATTTCAGTGATATTCATGTGTGGCCATATGAGACGATCTTCATGAAGCAATACTAAATACTAACCCCACCCCCACCCCCAAAAAAGGCAGCTGCTTCCTGTAATAAACAACATGCAGGGATGAGAGTACATGAGGAGTTATGTCCTGTACTGCAGAATGACTGAGTATCACCATAAATACACATTTACACACACACACACACACACACACACAGGTGTGTTTTGTGTTCTGAGGAAATGTACAAGGATGCATCTGGACACAAAATGGAAACAATATAGGAGCGTAAATCTCTCCACAGTTTCCCATAAGGCTTAAAACAGTGAGACATACAGTATGGCCACACACACACACACACACACACACTCTCATTTGGTCGAAACAAGTCAACAATAATCTGACATTTACAAGACACGCAACAGTCTGCTGAGTGATGACCTCGCTGCTAGACAGTGTGTCATCAACTTCAACTTCCAAGCCTTAAATAAAGCTGTTTATGGGTTAAGAGTTTGTTTTAGGGTTAGATTTACCCTTAGGTTAATGGTTAGGCATTATATGTGATGGTTAAGGTTAGTGTAAAGGGCTATGGAATACATAATGACGACGAGTCCAAAGACTCACAAAAACCAGAGTGGATCATTGTCTCACAATGTTGTGGAATGATCTGTGGACACAGAAATCACAGCAGAGGATACAGAGAAAGTAAACTAACACTTTTCAAACACTTTTATAATTATTTTAGTTTAGATTTCCAGCAGGTGGCACTCATGCTTCACTGTGCCTTAAAGTGACAACTGTACAAAGTGATGAATCAGAGGCAATGGACACAGACGCTAACCCTGATGATGACGACTGTTTCTTTTATTATTCAATCAATCATGTTGTAGTTTATCTATAGTACTATAAGAGTACTATACGTATTGTTTATGGTACTCCTTTCATCCCATCTGTTTACATTTTTGTTTTTTATAAAGTTTCTTTAATTTTGTATTACTTATTTAAGCAAATGCATATTATTAAAAATTAAAATGTAAATATCCCAGTTTGTAGCTAGAGGCTCATTTCTGCCTGTAGTACCTTGGCAGGTTGATGTTATAAGGGATTAAAAAATGATATGTACATATATATATATATATATATATATATATATATATATATATATATATATACATACATATATATACATACATATATATATATACATATATATATATACATATATATATTCAGTGAAACAAAAACGTAGAGACAAAATAGGGTTAGCGTTAAAGGAGGAAATGCATATACAGTACACACACGCATACTCTTGTACAGTACATACTCACATAAAACCCTTCTGTTTATTTGTATATTCAGGGATGGGCACGGCCTTGTATGAAAAGTGGTACATGAATAAATGGATTGACAGTAATGAGTCACACTGCTGCCAGGAAACCAGGAAATATTGTATTATTACTTCAAATAATTCAAAATATCATTCATAATTTTTTTATATAAAAGCAAAATTAAAATGTCCTTCCAGCTTTGTGTTAGTCTTTGTTTTTTTTTAAAACCTTTACATACAACACTGTAAAATGCAAAAATGACACAGACGTGCTGTCAAATCCAACTTAAATCACCTGAATGAAGAATGCCTCTTTAACAAATGTGCGTCATCTCTACCTCAGCTGGGATGAATCACTAAATCATCGCCTTGTCTCTGGATGTTACATTTGTGCCGACGCTATTCCCACTGTGACAATTTACAACTCCGATCCTCCTCTTTTCATGACAGATACTGAATTCCCAAAGCGACAGATAGTGAAAGGGAAAACGATAACACGCACATGACTGATGATTTATTGACTTGACATGTCATGTTGGTGGGCCAACTAAAAACAAAACAAAACCAAAAAAAAAAAGGTCATGAGACAATTCCTGCAATGACTGAGAGAAACCAGCTTTCTTTTCCCACCTAAAAGGTTTCCCCCCCCGCTCGCTATCAGCAGGACTCCTGAGTCTTTCTGGAGATAATGTCCGTCTAATAAATACTTTCCTCGCCTCCACTTTGTCCCTGTCTTACCCCAGAGCAGTGGCTATCAGAGGTCTCCATGGCCCATCTGCCCCCGAGGATTTGCTTGACCATAACTGACCGACGCACACTCCTTTGATGTCTGATCAGATCCCGCGCCATATGCACATATGCTTCCTCACAGGTCATCTGCACAACCGACTCTGACCGAGGTTTAATGGAGAAATCACCTTCCACACTAACTGCTACTGTTGGAGTACTCGAGTCCAGGATTTTGACTTGTGTCCTGATTTCCAGATTCTGTGACTCGTCTTGGACTCGACTGTTGACTGCGTTTGGATTTGGAAGACGGAAACAAGGAACACTCAGAGTCAAACACTGAGGACAACACTGACAACTGCCAGGTCTTTGAATTTGTCTCTCTCAAGAGAGAGAGAGAGAAAATGAAATGTTAATGGAAGTGAATTTGTGTTATGTGTGATGAATTATCGACGGAACTTGAAGTTTGAAGTGGTTTCAGAAGCATTGGATTTTGTTGGAGGAGGCTTTTTGTGCCACACAAATTGAATATTTACACATGAAGGCACATACAGGGCTGTCAGAGATCAGATATTTGGGTAGATGTGATCATTAAAGAATGAAAGCAGGGATAGCAGAACAGATCTAGAACAGTGGTTCCCAAAGACTGGGTCGGGACCCACAGGAGATTTATTTTTCAGGCCTTTGCCTTTATTTGTTAAATAATGTGCACAAAATAAGGATGGGATTCATTTATCAAATATCTATAAATCTTGGAAGTGGCCAGTCAACCTGTTCTAAATGATATATGTTGATAAATCAGTTGTGGCAGTAAAAATAGTCATATATGTTATAACATGACCTATTCATAGGTATTGCACTCTATATTTGATTTATTGTTCATAATGATCCGGTATGAAGTGAAATCTTGATCCAATCTGGTGTGAAATTTCACGTGTTCTTCCTTAGACCATATCCCACCGTCTCACCAAAATGTGTTCCCGACTTTTCAGGTAAAATAAAACAACTAAAACATAACGTCATTGGTTAAAATAACAGAAAATCTTGCCTAAAAGAAAAGTCAATATGTTGAAAAATACTGAAAAAGGTGAAGGCCAAGACATTTTCATCCTTGGAGTCATGTTTCCTTTAGTCAGAAACTCTGTCCACACTGACTTACTGCAAGGGAGACACGCAGGGGTTTTTGTCTCAGGCCACGTGTCTCTGTTAAAGCTCTGTCTGTCCACTCTATGGTCTGTGCACCACACTGCTATCAGTTGTCTGGTCTGTTTCCTAAGTCATTACACACACACACATACACACACATACACACAGATGCCCCTGTGACCCCGTCTCAGTCGCGTGGCCACAGACTGATGACTGAGAGGCTCTGGACGCAGCAGGCTTCAGTTACCTCTGACATTCACCACATTGTGTGGCGCTGACATCCATCGCTAACGTATGTCCACTCAGACGGACACACACACACACACACACTAGGCAGTGAAGATAGAGTACGACACCGTGGCTCTGAAAATCTCTGAAATCTGAATCTGAAATAGAAAGTCCTCTTCTCTCTTTGTGCTCCCTTTACATGTGACATTAAAATGTGTTTCCTGTGATCAGATTGCAATGGGATAGCACCTAATCACTTATAAGTACAGGCGTAAATACACTCGGGACGCAGTGAGAACAGAAGTGTTAATGCAACGAGTCTCTGACGCTGTTTGCTTTTGTCAGTTTTCCACTTGTCAAAGACGACTTATTCCCCTGCTTTGAAAAGCAAAGAAGTGTCCATGTGATGTCACGAGCAGCTAACACTGTTGCTGTTGATGATGCTGATATGGCTGCGCACAGGATGTGATGCCAGAGTCTGCTTCTGAAAATCTTTGCAGAAGAAGGGGGAGGACGACCGCGATCGGATAGCAATCAGATCTCGATGTGGACGCCGGAGACACATGTTAATACGAGGTGTAAATGCATGTGGTGAGGTGCTATCTGATCAGAGAATGCATTCTAATGCCATTCTGTTCATGCCTATTCATTTTCTCTTTTGTAGACATCATGTTGCTTTTCTAACCACTCATAAAACTATGGAAGCCCATTTGCGCCAGAAAAAAAGAAGTAAAACTTAGCCTTGATAATAAAAATATCCTCAAAGTAAGTCAAAATTATGAGGATCGACTTTTATCTCATAATTATGACTTTTTGTCCCATCATTTCACATTTTTATCTCATAATTTCAAATTTTTTATTTCATAATTTCAAATTTTTATCTCATAATTATGGTGTATGTGTGTGTATGTGTGTACGCCTTTGTGTTGCTGATGCATTACGTAAAAACAAGTCAATAAGTAAATATCTACAGTGTCAGGGTTATTTTAACAACACAACTGTAGGTAGTTTCCCTTTCTTTCTAATGGATCTATCAGCTCTATGTCTAACTATGTAACATAAACACTCAGTCTCTCGGGTGGAGGTTGGTGAGTCATTTTTTTGGACGCTGTCTTTCGTAGCTGCTACGTCTTCCATCAGTGGTGACAGACGTGGACTCAGTGATTGGTTTTCACCTTTCTCTCGATGACACGTGATGACAACATCAGCGACGTGCCCGCGTATGTTAGCTCACATCGATCAGACCGTTTCAACAATGATCGTCACAGGAAATTAGCATGTATTACACATACTTTTAAAACAAAACTTTTGTAAAGTATTCACAGGAGCGTAAAACATGGGCAACTTCCAGGGAGGACAAAATTCCTGTCGTTATTGTGCAGCCTTTTCCTCAGGTGCTGCTCTGCAGCTGGTGGCCGTCAAATGTCAATAGGAGGCAGAGCTTATGTAAATTTGCCTCAGTGTTCCTGTCACTGGGGTGACAGTGAAGTTTAAAGGTGAATGTGCAATATTCCCCGGAGTAATCAAATGTGTGTGTGTTTTAACAGAAGTGTTTGCATCATTTTCTCTTTTAAGCCAATGATTATGTGAGCATGACGAAAATAGATTTGGAGGCAGATGTTGTTGTTGTTAATGCTGGCTGTTGATGTTTTGCCTTTAATTACTTTTATTGATTTTTGTTGAAAAAAGTTATACTGCATTTTGTATAATTTAAGTAGATTTCTATGTATATTTTGCTATTTTGACACAGAACGTATGTAGAATGATTGAAAATGTTGTATCCGTGCCATAAACTTGACCAGGACACTCTTGCATAGGAGATTTTAGATCTCTTTGAGTTGAATTCCTTGTTAAATAATAACAAAACAGTTTAGAAACTGCTTGCACTTTTGTAATTTTTGGAAGAACTTTGCTCTTATGTGGTGATTTTACTTTAATACAATGTCTAATGGACAAACCCAATCATTATTGGACACCACATTATTATTGAATAAATAGAACAGGTTCAATAACAGGGTTTAATGAGATGATTACTTCTCATACACTTATCAAGAAATGGAAGTTAAAAACCTATTTTCTTTGAAAAATTCTTTTTTCTTGTATTTGAAAAGACTTTGTTAAAGAATCGTGTGGCTGCTTAATTTCAACCTAATTGGAAAAAGGGGTGAAATTGCTGTTCAGTCTAATTTAAAGATGAAAAAGTACGCCATGACTAACCTACTCGAGAGACTCCAGGAGGAACGCCCTACATTAGCTTTGAAGTATGGAAAACAGCACTTGTAGTTATGTCCATGCAAAACATGTTATTTCAAAGAGAAGCAGCTCAAATGAACATGTGATTAACAGCTTCTTTTTCTGCTCACAGTGTGAGTCACAGTAACAATATTTTACAACGTGATGCCAGAATTTAAAAATGGCCTTCAAAGGGATGACAAATCACCTACCAGATCTAAGATAACACACTCGTTTTCCCCTCTAAATGTCCCACACAAGTCTGGAACTCATTTCTGTCTGTTGTCAGATAAGGACAGGAGCAGCACTTTTTTTGTGTGACACTCTACAGAAACGCGGGTTTGAGCTGCCGGTCACACAAAGAGTCCTTTCAGCTTCCAAGGCAGAAATATCCTTTCAACGCAGATGCCATCTTTCCAGCCTCATAGGGGACACTCGAGAGAGACGTGGCGGTAACACGCTTGGAAACGTTTTTGGCAGCTTGTGGCCAGACATAGCTCAGGTATGTGTGGTGAAGAGGGAATAAAACACAACACCGGAGTGAAATGAAGCAGCTCTCTGGAATAACCCGCTGTATTGATGTCAGATTTATTAAGGGACCGCTCTGGGGGAACGCGTCAGTTTTCAGATTAATCACATTCACGCTCAGTCACATACGCAGACGCACACCACGCTGGCGGGGTCGAGACACTGCAATTACATTGGGAATCCTTCGCTAAACCTCTTTTCATCGATCGCGCCGCAGCTCGTTGGCGCGCGTTCTGCGACTCCTGTCACATTAGACACGTCAAGTGGACGGTTGTGTGCGTCCCGATGCCAAATCAAACACATCGTATCATAGGAGGAGTGTGGCATTGCAGCACTGGAGTCACATCGAGGCGTGTGCAACAAATTGACCATAATCCCAAGCAGCTGTTGAAGTGATTGTGTAATTATAGATAAACAGAGACATCTCACACTGTTGGGATCTCCCAGGGCAACGCACTCTGTAGGGTGGTCTGTTTGCACAATGTGACAATGTGGATGAATTAGGATGGATTGGTCACTGAAGCGTATTATTTAGGAAATAAAAAGGAACCCTGTCTTAATGAAACATGATGGCATACACTGTGTTTTGTATTTACTTAACTTAACTTTATTTACAAATGACTTCCTGATCCCTGCAGGTGCGACGACAACCGAGGAGGATATTGTGGAGGACGTCCTCTTGCCTGAAAGGTAAAACTGGGATGATACCAATGTTTGGGCCTAATTCAATCTTGCAATGATTGGATTGGAGTAGATGTGTGTCTTACTGCACTAAGGCAGTTGTTCCCAAGCTTGCTGGAAGAGGTTCCATGTGCAGTGCTGGAGCAGCTGTCAGTGGCTGGTAAAAATAGAGAGGTGTAAGAGAGTGAAAAGACGCTCACGCCCTCTCTGTCCTGACACCTTGCAGCAGATATGAAATGCAATTAATTCAGTGGTCCTTCCATGGTGTGTACAATCGCCCGACACTTCGGTGACACCAGGTCATGGAGCTCCAGAGCAGAAACTCTTCCCTGCATTTTTACCCTTTTTTACGTGACAGAATAGTAATGGAAAAACAAGCTAAAAGAATCCTTATCTGAGATATTTATTGTTCTTTTCAGATAAAGTTCCCTCTAAAATCTCCATGTCTGCCCTGCAGTGCCAGTTAGGCTGCATTATATCACCACAGCAAAGACAAAGTAGTCTGGCAGCAGTGCCAGCATTGCATTGTATCACAGTGTTCAGTTTCCAGGCAGAAGCTGGACTGCATCTGGTCCTTTATCCAGCTCCAAGGTGACAGGGGAGGGCCAGTAAAGAGGGTGCACACCAGAGGGGCATAAAGCTGTCTGCACTTTTGTCCTCAGTGTATTCAGTGTATTCAGTCCCCTCTAGCGACTCTTTTTCAAAAAAGCGAGTGACAAATCCAGCTACTTATTCTGGTGTTATTGGAGATTTTTAGGGACTAAAACTTTACTTGAACATGCCGTGGGCCCTCGTCCCAAAGCACTCACAGCCGGCGAGATATTCACCCCTCCGTGTCCAGACTACCATTGAATCGTGGATGTGCCAAACTGCCGCTGGCTGATCCATAAATAGAAAAGACCAGAAAAGTAGACTAATAAGAACCCAAAAAAAACTATGTAGCTCCACCAGACGATAAAGCCCAGATAGGCTGGAGGAGGGCTGGAATTTAGCATTTACAAAAAATAAAAAACAAAACAACAGAAGAAAGTTCATATATAGTTCTGCACATATTAAGGGTGTGTGTTTTTTTGTTGTTGTTTTTTTTTACTATTTTTTATCTATTACCCACAGTAAGCTAAGTGGGATAATTAGCATCCCACTTAGCTTACTTTTCCACCTAGCCTATGTTTATGTATGTATATATATATATATATACATTTTATGAATCTATGGTACAGTATAACGTCACAATATGTTACTTCAATGTAATGCTGCTGTACTGTTTTGTGTAGCATGGGTGCAAATCAAGTGCTATGCTAAACATGCTAATGAATATGCTCAAATATAATAATATGTCACGATGCATCATGTGCAGTGATTGAAGTGAAGTGACTTCCAATGATGAGATGTTGAAATTGGTACGTTTTTTCCTGAGAAAACACCAGTGTCTGTAACCCCTGTGACATTAGCTTGAATGTTTTGAAGTCTTTGTGGTGTAGCCTGCTAACAAGCAGTTGGCTAAATCATTTTGTTTTTGTGGTTTCTTCAGCTTGTATTTTTTTTTTTTCTCTTTTCTTTTTTAAACCACAGAGTTGGCCGTAGTGACACCAAACTGTGTTTTGTTGTAAGCAGAATAAAAGGATGTTTGAAGCCAAAAGTGTTCTGTTTGACCAGGTTGTCACATTAGCTCAGTTTGCCTCATGTTTGACTTTAGATTATCTTTCTCTCTAAAATACAGCACCAAAAAACCATTTCACCGTCCTCTTTTGTCAAAGATGCAGATTGACCTGAAGTTAAACTGTCAGTGATGAATAATTTAGCTGTTTCCTTGTTGATATTAATCACTGATTATCTGCTGGAAACAAGACTGCTGAGTTGAAGTGGAACAACAGACTAATTTAACATTGATCAGGATCTCAGCTTACATTATTAGAACACTTTGTCTTTGGCAGGGAACTTCTCTGTTCAAGCCAGAGGGTTTTTTTTCTTTTCTGACCTACTGAATTTCCTACTCAAGACAGTGCCCAGATAAAAATATGACATAATATTCAGATACACATCAGAAACCCTTTTTTTTTACACAAACAAGTTCAAAAGTTTGTTTTTAGATTTATTTTCTCTCTCTTATAATCACAGTTGCTGCCAAACGTCGTTTGTGAAGTTCCATGTGAAGCCCCAGCATGGGAGCTCATCCTCACTCTCCACAGTCTCCTGCTGTGGTGTGATTTTATGACTTGGAGGGGCAGATTACAAACATTAACTCTAACTCTCCATTCCTGAACTTGAGAATCAACTAGTGTCCAACATCCATTCGTTATCCATTAAGAAGGCTGAAAGAATCTATTATGTGATATCAAGCTTTACTTCTGCATTTAAGCCATCCTTTTCACACCAGTAAACTGGCAACCCTCTGATTACACGCCCAAGTTTTCTCTTAGCCTCCTTGTTTAGAGGCTGATGCTTATCAGAGGTGACGGTTTCCTTATGTTACAAATGGACTTGACAAATGTTAAGAGGAGTAAACAAGGTCACAGTTGAGGTAATGTGAGACCACCAAGTCTTTTAGAGCAACAGCATTTCTCGAGTATCTGCCAAAGAAAATGGAAAGAAATGTTCATTTTCATCAGTTTATGCTATGGCAACACTGTTTAGGAATTCTAATAGTTCCATTGGCAAAAAGTCCTTTGAAATCACTAAAGAGGAACGCATATTTATATTTATTTTATGTAAGAAACTTAAGAATTTTACAGTTTCATACATTGGTCCCAACTGACCTTTGAGTCCCATCAAAAAGTAGATGGAGATGCACTTTAAATAAACTGAAGATCCCGTTACTTAGACGCAGTAAATTTATTCTATTTACTGAAAGATTAAACAATACTATAACTACACCTGTCATGATCTTCCCTCTCAGTCCTCTCATTCGCCCCAGCTCACCAGCCCCTCCTCTTCACCTGCCAGCCACTCCCTGCTCATTAGTCCAACCCTCCCCACCTGTTGCACTCTGATCACCAATCAACCCAGTATATAAACTCACCTCTCAGTTCACTCAGTGCCAGATTGTTCTGTGTTGCCAGTACTCGTCTCTCCAGCATTTTTTGGATTGATACCCCGGTACCGACCCTGCCTTTCCCCGACCTGCCTGCTCTGTCTCTGCCCCGGTGATCGACCCTGCCTTCTGCCTGCTCCCTGCCCGACTTCTGCCTGCTTGTTCCTGTGGCGGAACAGCCCTGCACTGGACCTGTCATCTCCCTTGTGTGGGCTTGTTGTCTTGGGCTCAAGTTCCCTCTGCATTTCACGGTACGGAGCTCGGCCTATGAATTATCGTGTGTGTGTGTTTGGGTCCAGTCTGTACGTGATAAGATTATTGGAATGAACAACATAAATACACAAAGTAATGGAAAAAAAAACTGTTTTAGGGGAAACAGCAGCAAACTATAGTATAGTGCCCCCCCACTATGGTAGCACATTTGATGATGTGCTAATATGTGTTGGGTTTTTTTTTTCCCTCTACATTGCATTATATTTGTAAAGAGAGTTTGCCATTGCTGTGTTGTAATGCTTATAATGAGTAAAATGCTATAAAAGTCAGTAAAGAATAATGAGCAAAGCCACAAAAGTATGACAGGTTTACTCTCTCTCGTGAAGTGACACTGAACAGGGAGAATGCAATATGTCAATAGCTACATTCAGGGATGAAAATTGGAGTTGTAAAAGGGAGAGGTTATCAGTCTTTTTTTATTATCATAGCTGCAATTTTAAAACGGCACATAAATGAAAATAAGCAGCATTTCCACCCCAAAAACCCTCACAGAATCCCCATTGCATATACAAGAAGTCAAACACTAATTCCAAGCATGAGCCAATAACGCCTTACACAATTCTTAGCTTTTCACCTCTTTCTGTGAAATAAATGTTTGGTTATTTTAGATGTGCTTTCTAACTTGCACAATTTAAACTGGAGCGAGCCAGTTTCCCACAAACTGAGTTAAATGTTTGAGTGAAGAGTTGTACTTTAAGCCTGTGAAGCCAAATGGAAAGGAGTAAGGATCTGTCATGGGTTTGTCTCTTTTTATTTTCCATTAAATTTATAAAGATGACCACATGGCTCCTCTGAGGTCAAGGGGTCTACTGTAACCGTTTCTTTGCCCATTCTCCGCTCATAACCCTGCCTAAAAACCACAAAGGTACACAATATGTCAAGACAATGAGTCATTCATTAAAAGAACATTGTAGGTACTGTTGAAAGCCTTCTCTGGAATTAAATTATTGCCGTTTCATGTTGAAAATCGGGGCACGGACATTGTATTACCAAAATCAAAAGCACATTTCATATCAAAGGTAAGAAGGACAGCTGATTTACAGTCCTACGAGAAGTTCCTGTTATAACGTTGCCAAAGAGTGGAGTTATCATGAACTTAAGTTGGCCCAACCTGCTCTGAAATCCGCAGAGAAACGAGCCATCACAAGTCACTCGGGGATTTAAACCAATCCTCCTCTTTAGTACCTTTCTCCAACAGATAAAGGTGCTTGTCAGACCTGAAAAGAAGCATTGACACGCCAAACGTTTTAACAAGCCCTACAAAAACCATCATTTTTAGGCAACTCTCCATTAATGGAGAGCTTTTCTGGCAACCAGAACTCTGCATATGAAGGTGTTTAGTGTATAATGTCTCACTCAACATGGCATGATGAAACAGTGAGGGAAAGGGAGGGATATAGTGTCAGTCTGGCTGGTTTCCATTGTCGTGTGATAGACAAGCCACGGGTGAAATAAAAGGTTCTGACCTAGACTTTCCCGCCTTTACAGATAATGGTAGCTACTAATTATTAAGGTCATTCCAGGCTTTGATTTTTACACCTTTTGCTGCTAAGAAACTGCATTTTATCTTGGCATCAAACAAAGCTCAACTCTCATTTTCATCATTTTTACACAAGACAACCTTGAGAGTGGTCTGTCATAGGTTTAAGATAAATCATATTCATGACTATAAGTTTGGATCCCGCATGTTCAAACTCTGCTTTTTATGTTGCTGTAGAGCCCTCCAACTAAAAGGTTCATGTAGTCATTCACTAACGCTTTATCCTCCACATGAGGGTCGAGGGGAAAGCTGGAGCAAATCCCTGCTGACACAGGGCGAAAGTCGAGTTAAGTTGACCTTTTGCATGTTTTTGCAAACTCCACTCAGAAAAGGCCTTTGGTTGAACTGGTATCCGTACTTGTGACCTTCTTTCTGTGAGTCAACAATGCTAGCCGCTTCATCACTATGTTCCCATTAAAATGTTGAATTATTCACTTACTCACTCACTTGTATTCTACCGCTTTATCCTCCCCATGAGGGTCACGAGGGGGGGCGCTGGTGCCAATCTCAGCTGACAGGGTACATCGTGGACAGGTCGCCAGTCCATCACAGTGCCACATATAGAGACAAACAACCATTCACTCTCACACTCACAGTCAATTTAGGGAGTCCAATTTGCTTAATCCCCAAATCTGCATGTTTTTGGACTGTGGGAGTGCAGGAAGCGCAGGACCCGGAGAGAAAACACCACACGCACACTTGCATGCAAATTCCACAAAGAAGGTTGAACGGGAATCCGAACTTGTGACCTTGTGAATCAACAATGCTAGCCACTACACCACCATGTTCCCACTAAAATGTTGAATTATTAATATTAAAAAAAAAATTACATATTTATAGAATAGGTTGAATTTCATAGTTTCACTTACCTTTTCACTCGGTTATCTTTTAATTTGCAAAATGTGATTTGACTTCAAAGCAACTTCTCTTCATATGTAAGACATGGGCTTTTTATTCATTTGTACCATGCTACCAAGTTTTCAGTTTCAAAGCTACGCTACAATAAATGACTGAATCATATTTGCTTTTCTTTTGCATGGTGAGCATAGTTATGTCTGCCGATATGTGAAAAGTGGAAGCACTGTGCACCTCCAGGCGTTCCTTCTGTCAACTGTTAAACCAGGAGAAACAAACAGAGCCAGCGAGATCAGCAGGTTGGTCAACCCTTCGTGTCGTGGGGGTCACGGACCATGTGGCGGTGCTTTTGCAACCCATTTGCTAAATTAGTTTCCATTTATTTTTACTTGGTAATAGCCACTTTTGGCTTATTGTGTGACAACTTCATAGATACACACCCTCAAAGTGGTGCTAAGGAGCCACGGTGGTGTGTCCTGAAGGCAAGGCAATAGAGCCAGTCATTGATTATGTTTAGCATTGGCCCTCTGACCCATGCAACAAAGTGACGTGATGTAAACCACTGGTGCACGTCTGGCTTTATTTGATGTGACAGATCACTAGTCAACATATACACAGCAGAGCTAAGTTTATACACCACTTCTCCACCTTCCAACTAATTTCCTGACATTAATTTGAAGTGGTCAAATTGCTCTTTTTTTTTTTAAAGGGAATCGATTCATCAGTCATGACAGTTTAATGATAACATTTATTTCTGATGAGCAGCCGAGGAATTAACTCCAAGAAGCAACTGAGGTCAACTTCTTTCTTTACAAAGTGTAAAGGTGGAACATGAGGATCTGGTTTGTAGCGAAGTCAGTTTTTCTGGCAGATCACTGAAACCTGGCCCCAAATCACCAGGTGAATAACTGCCAGTTTGCTAAGAGACAAGTGTGACATGTTCTTTTTGCTATTTTAGTTTTAATAGACAGCTAATCGCCCTGCGTTTAAGGTCCGCGGGATATTCCATCACTCACTACCCTGACCTCATTGTGTTTCCAGTGGTTGAGGCAATCGTCAGACAGTGACTTGATGATGCCTCACCGGTTATTCCCTTATTCAGAGAAGCAGTAAGTGGAAACTTGGGTTGCATGTTTTTAATGCATCAATTATTATTATTATTATTTTTATTTTATTTATTTTTATTTTATTTTTTTTTCCCAATCACACTCCCTGACTTTAAACTTTAAGTCTGTAAACGTCTCCAGTTATCAGTGGGCGCTGTCAGGCGAAGCAAGAGGTGCTATCAACAATAGTGATATGTGTTATTTATTTATTTATTCATATCACTTTGCCGTTAAACACGATCCCACGCAACTCGCTAAATCTTGCAGCACTGCATAAGATCAACTTTTTTGGCAAGAGGGAAAAAAAATTAATTGCTTTGGCTCACGTGACCTTTTAACTTCACAAATGTGCATATCTGTCGGATGCTGTTTTCCATACGGCTGTCATGAATGTGTGATCTTATAAGCTTCGAATATATCCTTTCAGGTTGTTATTAATTAAGTGTTGGCACAGTAGCGGGTTTGGCACCAATCAGCAGAAAATCACTACAACATGATCTGATTTTAAGTGGGTGGTCACCAACTGTGTTTTGTGCACAAATGAAAATAACCACCGTAGATGGTAAAAGCATGTAATATCAGTCTGTTTAGAATAATATTTTGGTGTTTAATCTCAGTGAGCAGCTATAAATATCCTTGTGGAGGCAAATCAGCAATTAATTTAACAGACTTCATGGCAGTTTGACATTTTAATGTCACTTTTAATGACAACAGTGTCAGATTCAATGATGTTATTCATGAGCACATCAGTGTTTTGATTTTTTTCCCTTTAATTTAACTGCAGTGAACTTGTGTCCTGGTCACACATGGTCACAAAAAAAAAGTGAGAGAAAACCTTTGAGTTACATTGTGGAGTCATTGGTGTGGTGGAAAGGCAACGAGGAAACACAAGCAAAACAATCTGAGTCCCTTAAATTTCTCCAAGAATGCATGACTTGCTTGAAAATGAGGCAAAAGGTTAAAACCAACAATTATTCCTCTGGATAACGTGTTTATTTCCTCGTCTCTCCTGATATGTGCTGATTTTGGTGACCGAAACATGACATGACTTTCACAAATGAAAATATGTAAATATAATTTCAAAATATGTTCCCATAGCATTACATTCATCAAACTTAGTGTAACATTAACCGTGGCAATGAGCCTGAGCTGATGACAGCACATTGTGCAGCAGGTTACCTGGGTAGGTGGCGACATATGTGGTTCACCTCTGATTAAAAAAGGTTTCAAACTACCTGTGTTATGTGTATTTAAAGGCACAGCATTGATAGAAGACTTCACGATGACACAAGAATGACCAAAAACTGCATGCTACATTACTACAACCTTTCATAAGGGAATAAGTCAACGGTGTATGTTGGCAGCAATGCACAAAGTCAATTTTGAAAGTAGAAACCTGACAATGACCACTGCTTTATAATCAGTCAAGTAAACTGACGAAGCAACTGAACAACAAGCAACCTAAACCCTGAGTGGTATCACCATTTACCACCATCAAGCTGCTGATTAATGTCAGGGCGCCAATTTATGTTGTCATCAGGTGATTCAAATGTAGAGGGCAGAATTGGAAACAGACCATTTTGTGCATGTACGAAAGGAAAGAGAAAAAAAAGAGGGTACGAGAAATATAGTAAGGCAAACGAGTAACTATTCTGACCCCCACACACACACACATACACATACACATTTTACTTATAGTACACATTAAGAAAAACTAATTACAGGAATATAATCAACAAAAAGAGATAAAATCTACATAGTAAAGACAATAAATTAATAAATATTACACTTAAACATGTAACTTGCTAAATGTGTGTAGGCCATTTAAAAATGGGTCAATTAGGAACTACATTAAAGAATAAAGCATGTGTAAACTAAAAAACAAAACAAAAATCTGGATTTGACAAACTGGCTTATAGTTTTACATATTTTGGCCAAGCACATGCAAAAAAGTAATAGCCTGATGTGCACAGTTAGACTGATTTGTCTAAATAACATGATGCCTTGTGTCAATGTTCATCTGGTCAGTAACAACTGGTTATTGTTTATACAATGCACAGTTACATAAAGTTGCATTTCAATTTTACTGAAACCAATGTCATGCCCATTTATAACGTTAAGTGCAGAAAATTGTGTTTAAGAACAGTGGGCCCAGAATCGAGCCTTGGGGCACTCCAAACAACTTATTGGATAATTTATCGGATAATTGCGTCAATAAAAATGAAATGAGACATGACATTAGCTTGCAGTGTTTCTGATTTATATTAGCACTCAACATTGGTTTCTCATTGCCCTCTTGTACATAATATTGGTTTACTACGACATAACAAAAAACAGTGTGTGTTTCTGTGACGCAGAATATATATTCATGTTTTACATTTTGTAGAATTCTACTTTTCTCTGACACAAATAAATCCTTTGGGATTTACTGCAGCATGCTAGCTAACATACATTTCCAACCATAGTTTTCTGACAAATATTTAAACCGTTCTTAGTTTAGATTAGTTTTTCACAGACTTCCAGGGGCATTTTGTCACAGTTTAAAGGAACAATTTAACAATTCAAGTTTTCTTGAATTTAATAAATCACATTGTTCTCTGTGTTTGCTGCGTTAGGTTTCTTCATGCCGTCACTTGAAGATAACAGTTTTAAAGATGAATGTTCTATCAAATACAGAATCGCAACGATCCATCTTCTCTCAGAAGTTTTTATATTATACATCTCCTGACACACTCGAGACATTGCGAACATTCTTAGGCTCTTTGCAAACTAACCTTTGGTCCATTAAGGGATTACCGTCATGACAGAATCGACAAAAACCCTGCTCAGTCTGGTGCTGGCTGTATCATACCTCATAATGTTCACAAACAGAGATGTGAGTAGGTGTAGGGACACGTACAGAACAAGCCTTGTTCACTGGACCTCTTATCAGATGCCTTACCCTCCATCCGTCATGTAAGGAGTCATGTTGAGGGGAGTCAGCGCTGAGGTAAGGCTGGAGGTTTAAGCAGCCCCTTCCTTATTCATCTCCACCTCATAGACTGTCTCTTTCTCTTTATTTCAATGTGATGCATGGCAAAGACACAGACAACGATTAAACATAGTAAGTGTAGCTTTGGTTTCCTGTCTGTGTAGATTCTTATTCATTCAGGTCATAGTTATCCAAAAAAAAAAAAAAACACTGAATCCGCAGCAACTGAACTTGTTTTCTTTAAGATGTTCCACCTCTCATCCAAAGGTGAAACATCTTTGACAAAGTCGTTACTCCAGTTTACTGTGACCGCTGAACAAGACATCCAAGAAGAAAATTCAAGCATGACCTCAGTCTAGTGCATCACACACCTACGCACTGACTCCATACGTGCCGTTGTTTCCATACATATGTGAAACAGCCATGTGCTGACATCATGCTCTGCCCATCACATGAGAGATGGCAGCAAGCTGGCTGACCATTCATTTAAAGAGAATAAACAAGGCTTTTGCTAGTGGTAAGATAATATAGCCCGCCTTACAGTGTATCCTCTGATGTATGACACTGGACAATGTAAACTATCTGAAGCCAACAATAGGCGTCGTCATGATTGATGTCAAACAGTGGTCCAAGTAGCCAGGCTAAATTAGTTACCACTAATTAAAGCAGCATTTCTGCCTCATATCCCACAGCAGATCAGGTTTCATCATTTCCATTGTGTCATGCAGTGCTGACAAACACTAGGGTGCAAGTGCCACACTATATCAATGCATTTGTCCTTCCTGACTGACAGAGACTGACAAGCATGTTTCTGTTCGTGACCACTATCTGATTGTGTAACCTTACTCCTATTGTTGAAGGAAACATTGTGATATCAACAGTCATCAGGTTGTACCAGGCGTCAGCCTAACATTGTCCAAAATGTTAAAGTTCACGTTATCTGATGTGGCAGAAAACGAGGGAAAAATGAGCAGAACATATAAGCTAAAGGCAGAGGAATGTGATGGGCAAGGGTTTTATAGTCATGAACCCTGGAAATCTGGAGCCTGAGCACATAGGACAATTTATGGACGTGATTTGTTACTTTAAAAATCCTGGAAGATTGTCAGTACAAGATCTGCATTCTCAGGTCATTGAATTCTTCATTTTTGGGATCAAGGTTCTGGATTCTGAAGACCTCCCACCAGACTTGAGTGTAGAGAAGGTGCAGAAGTCTTCTTCTCTCTCAGATCAGTTGATTTTCAGACAGTGAATATATGATGTCTAACCTTACTTTAATGGCTCTGTGCTTCTGCACTCTTTTGTCTACAATTCTGTGTCTCTTTAAATAATTGTATCATCCAGAATCTGGTTTGGAAAGATGGTCCCGATTCCCGTAACAGCATCCATGTTTAAAATCATCTTATTAAAAATGACAGGCAATGTGGTTCAGGACATTTAGATCAGAAGGCACATTTTAAAGACATTAATCAAAAGTCAACAGCAGCAGGGAGATTTGGTCCAACTTGCTTTTGTCAACCGTGACACATCACCCATATGCGACCCACCACTGACTCAGCAGTCTCCAGTTTAATGACTGTTTCTTTTGGTTACATGAACATTTTCTCTGTACTTTGGTCAATCTGAGACACTAATCAATGAGACTTGATTGAGAGGCGTAGGAAGTGACAATGCTTCATTGCTGATATCGATGTAGAATATGCACAGTCGGTGTATGTGACAGTTTTTTTGCGTTCCGCAGACCTGCATTCTTCAGTGTTTACTCACTAGTTGAAGAACAGAGAGTAACATACCCAGAGTTCCACAGCAGATATGCAGAGTCTGGCCAAACCTCGCCCGACCTTTGCAACAACCAAGCACTGCAACAGCAAAGGTCAGACTTTCTTTGGGCAGTCACTCAACGATTGCAAAATAAACACAAGTATCTCAAGTGAAAGTCTGGGACAAATACAATGACATTGATTTGCAGTAAATTATTGCTCATGAACATTTTAAAAAAATCACCCTGCACTTAAAACTCAACTGATGAATTGGTGAAACGGAGGGAAAAAAGACCCACTTTTCTTGTGGCAATGCTACTGTGCCTCTCTTGGAAGGAGAATGGTTACTTTCAATGTGAATATCCTCTTTTTCCAAATGTCTTCTTCTGTTTTTGTTTTGAAAGAAGAGCTGAGTGTAAGGAAAGAACGCCCCCTTCACAACTGAACTAAAAGATCCGGCATCATAATGCCGGACACAACCCACCTGTCCTTTCAGTTCACCGTGGTCTGAACTCTGCCTCACGAGGGGAGGATGGCAGGGATTGAGGAGGGACTGGAAAAGGGCATGGCTGCTTCAGCAGCAGATAGGCGTCATGCCTGTGGTGAGTGCAGACTTGAGGGCCAAAGGAAGCGAGGAAACAAGGACTGACAGCCACTTTGTGCTAATGGCTCCGTGGTGTCACTCTTCCATCGGGTCTCACCCTAATGACATCATCGCATTTAAGAAAACCCATCAAATCCTCCACTTGAGCCCGTATTGATGGCAGCAATTAATAAGCATTACTTATTTCGTGAACAGATGAGTGGAGTCTTTTTTACATTAAAACCAGATGATGATAATCATGATGGCACTCAGTGGTTTGTGAAATAGCATTTATTTTAGTTTTTTGGCAGCATCATGTGGGTTTATTAAAACCAGAAGTAACCATATTTAGAATAGTGGGGGCTGAATGGGAGCTCTTCCACAGCACATCTACCACGACTATGCCCCAATACATGATGTGGTGTATTATTAATTTTACTTTAAATGGAACCATATTTAACTAAACTGACAACAAGGAAACATGGGCTCAGACTTCTCCCTGGATTTAAACTTTTCTTTGAGAAGTCAGATATTTTCCTCCAGACTTCATTTAACAACAATGGAGTCGTCTCCATGGCCGTTCAAGAAACTACAGTTTTCAGCCTAGATTTTAAGGTATTGAGGGATTAACTTAATTCCTTAAAATCTTCCTCCAGCTGAGTACCAAGCTCTTAATCTTCTCTTAATATGTTCTCTTAAAAGAAAACTGTTGGGAGTCAATGTCAGGATTGTTTTCAGTTTGGATTTTGGACAAGCAGATTTTTCTAAATTGAGCTTATTAATCTTAAGACTTCAGACAATGGGCCATGAGTTAAAGCTTAACTCTGCACACACACACACACACATAACAACGGTTCTTCAAAGAATCCACATTTCCTTAACCAGTTAAATATGAACTAGTGTGCAGGACAATGCTAGATGCTAACGAGCTTATCATGTGTGGGATTATGCTGTGTGCCATTTATATCAGAACTCATAAATTGGAACTGGGAGTGACGTCACCCTCAAGCTCAGTTGTTAACAATGCATTCAGAATCAGCTGTTTATGTACAATTATGATAGTTTTACATAATTATTGCGTTTCCTTGATTTAGTTGCAGAATTTCTGTCTAAATAACTGAGCCTGAAATGAGCCACCACTGGCAGACCGACTGTAGCAATGTGTCTAAAAATTAAACGGTACTATGTGTACACCTGATTTACTGTGAAACAGTTATGACACAGTATTATGTGTGATTGATGGTAAAAGTAGCAAAATTTTTATGGTGGTAACCATCTTCCAATCCCATGTTAGGGAGGTTGACGTGCTGTCTTTTTCTTGGCCTTCTTGCCTGTTCATGATGATAGATGGGAATTTTCTCACTTAGTTATACAGATATGAACCCTTGCAGTGGTACAACACGCCGTATTTGTGTTTCGTTGATGTTTACCAGGTCGGCTATTAAATGTGTTTTAGGGTGTCTTCACGCCTGTATTTCATTCCAAGACACGTTACAATGTTGCACTTTACGTTAGTTCGATTCAACGCTTACAGAGAGTTTTGTAACTGGTCAGAATTTTGTGGGAAATCCCCAGTGTCCCATAATCATAAATGAATTATTACCAGTGAGTGTGGGCAATGACATTTATTGCCGTTCTCCGGATGGTGATGCACCAGTGTTCGTAGTACAGTATATGAACTCATCACTATATGAACATAATGTGTTTTGGAGACATATAATGACTTGTTTACAGAGTTGATGCTACACCTACTAATACTGACGGCACTGTTCTGCTTTCAGGTCATGTCTGCGACAGTGTCGGATTGTCATACTGGTTTGTGGTTGAAATTGTGTAGACGCTGCAAACGAATCACTCGGTGGAGCGATTGTTGATTTCCCTTAGGTACTGTGAGTAGATTACACGTTTGTTATGCTAGAGTGTACACAGGATGTCATTGTGTGTTAATGTACAGGATTATATCTGTGATTAAGGAAAAGGAAACAGAGTGACACGGCATCCTTCCTGCACCATCAACATGACATGAACACATGAACACTAACTGTGACATAGACATTGGCAGTGACCGTTACATAAGGAATGCACCATTGGAAAGTTTTGACTACAAATGGAACGTGTCCCCTCACAGTCACAAAGGACAGGACTCAGAATATGACACGTCCACCTGGAACTGAATTCACTACATTAGCACTTGGCAACAGATCTCCCCTCTGATGACTCATTGGTATGGATGCTGGCACTGCTCCAGCATTGCCATGATACTGTGTTTGAGAAGGAGTGTGAGTGTGTGAGTGTGTGTGCACTATAATCACCATCTCCATGACAAATGGAGAAGCTCAGCAGGCGAAGGACACGGTGCCATCAGAGTTTTGGCAGTGTGATTCCACAGTTTAATCAAATTCAAATTCTCCCAGTTGAAAGAAGATGGTAAACACTGAGGGCGCCAGCGCCATTCAAGCACATCTGAATGAGTTGCTGAGGAGTCAAACAGAACGCTTTCACTTTATCTCCTGTGACAACTGCATTTGTAACCCACAGTGTTTTTTGTTCCCGGCAAAGGATTAAGGATCAAAGACTACAATTTATTACTGCAAAGTGTTAATCATTTTTAGATGTCCCACAGTTAATAATGAATAATTAAAAAAAAATGAAGATATATGTGTATATGGATGGTATAAAAAAAAAGGTTACATACTGTCAGGTTTGGTCCTTGTCTGCATAGTATTTGTATTTTACGTCTCATTCGACCCGTTTTGCCTCCATGTTTTTATCACTTAATACATTTGAATTTCCCCGATGGGAGATTAATAATAGTACATCTTATCATATCGTTTTGTATCTTGTCTTGCCTTGTCTTATAATCAAGCTAAAATACACAATTTAAAATTAGATCGTTACCTCGATAATTCAGTGTTGGAAAATTATTAAAAGCTATTTTTAGAGACACTTCACTGAGTCACTGAGTGCAAAGTGAATATCTTTGGGTTTTGGAAACCTCTTTGAACAAAACAAAGACTTTCAACGTGACACCTTTGGCTCTTGGACTCTGTGTTGGAGACTGTGATAATCTGTGGATTATACAAAAATGAAAACAACTGCTCTCTGTTACAATGGTGGTCTTTTTTAGCAGATTTGCTACTTGGATGACCCGAAAGATGAATAGTAAGGTTGCACAAATGCACGTCTGCCTTGAACAGCAGGTTTAAATCCTTGCACGCTTCTTTGTTATTATTATTATTATTATTATTATTATAATACTGCATCTCATTCTGCTTCTGCTTCCTGTGTCTTCTTCACGATGTCTGTCCAAATAAGGCAAAACAGGCCAAAATGGTTACTCATGAAATATGTTGATTGCTATTTCACTCTGAAAAAAGCATACTTATCGTAAACAATGTTCCATTTGCGCCGCCAATAAACAGACAAAATGGATTGCCAGTCAAAATGAGTGATGGTCATGATATTTCTAAAAAGGACGTGGTCAGATTTAATCCTAAAAACACATTATTTTTGAGTGGACATCTTCAGTGCACAGCCCTGAAAGTGCCATTGGTCACATTGATGGAGCAGCATTCATGTTACATTTAAGGGCTTACAGGAAACTAGGAAAGCTAAAACACTGTTTAAAATACATGGTAGTAACAGTGAAACAACATGTTCAAGCACATTTTATGAGGTGGGGGCTTTTGTATTGTCCCTGGGACTTAAGGGATGCAGTAGTGACACTAGGAAGGACTGAAACAAGCTTGAAAGGCTCTGATCCTCCACGTTCCCACGTCATATATTCAATGTCACTTTACATGCGGAAGGCACTGTCTGTCAGATTGATGTTGAGTTATACACAATGTCCTCCCAAACTTCTCACAAAGCAAAACACAAGCCAGATTCCCATGGAGGCCTGTTGCCTCCAGGCGTCTCTCCCAATCCGACGTGACCCGCACTCTGCCTGACTGTCACTAAATCATTATTGCACTTCACTGAGCTTTTGATCTCAATAAATTTAGATTACAGCCAGATCTGAGATTAGAGCTTGTCTTTCCTTTTGAGTTCTGCAGCATGTTCAAGTGAGACAAGCTAATGCTGCGTGGCTGTAATCCAGTGACTCACTATATGGAGAAAAGTATTTGGACGCCTGAGTGTACGCTAAAATTCTTCCACATTCTTGTAAGTAAGTGTGAATTTGTGTCCATTTATTGTGTAGAGCATTTATGAGGTCAGGCACTGATGTTGCACGAGAAGACCTGGCTCACAATCTCTGTTCCAGTCAGGGCTCTGTGTGGCACAACATGACCAACAGAGGCCTCCAGAGGCTTCTTGCCTGAATGGGATGAAGTCTGCCATCTCTGATTGCCTTGTTTTATTTGTTTTTATTGTGTTTTTTTTGTACGGCTGTAACGTTGACCTGTGTGTTATGCCTTTAAATGTATTTTATTTGTGTTTTTCTATGTATTTTATTGCCTTGTGTGAGCTTTTAAGTCTATTATTTATACACTTTGGTCCACTGTGTTTGTTCTCAAACCAGGTTCAGCAGTTATAGTGTGTGAAAAACATATGTTTCCTAAGACTCATCAGAACGTCCACCATTGCCAAGTGAAGAAATGATATTTAAAATGTGCTTAATGGAAACAGTTATTAAAAGTATATTGATAGTGACAGATTTGCAACTTCAACTTCAAGTTCATTTTTGTTTTTTAAAAAACTAGCTCTCTGATTTCACGCAGAGGTAGGTGAAAACAACGTTGGTTATTTTTAGCCAACGAGTGCTGAGTGATTTGATGAATAATTGGCTCTGCGAGTCATTTGAAATCATTCTTAATATCTTCAGCTGAGTTGTTTTTTGAAAACAAGCAACATCCACTGAAGACTAGACACAACATCTCCCACCCTGATGTCTCAGCCGATCATAGAAGTGATGTGCAGTTTTAATTTTTGCTCACTCGGGGTTGATCAGAGGTAGCAATTATCTCCCACTTAGTTTCCATTGGAAGCAGCAACTTGGCGCCCCAACTGCAGGACAGCAGGGAGGCGTACGCCAACCAAAGACGAGCATGCTGATAGATATTTGCACATGCTTTGTGTCCTGGCCAGTCCTGGGTTATAAGAGGTTTATTATCTTGGGTCTCCTTTGTGCATTCTCCCACACAGAGGGCCCGACTCTCTGCTGCCTCCTGCTATCACTTAATATACATGCACGACACCAATACAGTATGAAATATAAGCATGAGGAGGCAGTAAACGTGTGTGCATGTACATCATAGCACACATACATGCACTGTCACACAGATCTGGATGTTTTAGACTCAAGAGGAATTTTGAAGTTGGGCCAGAATCCAAACAGCTGTGCCTCCCAGAGTCAGAGACTTTTAATGGACTGGTTATAACAGGGACATGACTTTTGACCCAAAAGCCTTTCTGTGCTCTGTTTTCTCATTCTGCTTCTTTCCTCTGGCCGATGATGAGGGGACATTCCATCTGCCAATTCTCATTCTTGGATTTCACATTTCAGTTCTTGCAAACAAAACAACAAAGAGGGCAAGTATATGATATGATAGGGTTGTGTATAAAATGAGGACAGAGGTTTTTTTTTGCACTCTTTGCAGAATTTAATTCTAATTCCCAGAGACTGGGTCAAGACTCACAGAAGTGTCATGGGAGATTTTTGTTTTGTTTTGTTGCCAAATACACTTTATCCAGCAATTTCCCGGAATTATGAAATAACACATTCATAAAATTAACTTGTGATTAATCTATCAAACGGTTTGTCAACTGAAAGTGACTGGTTTATATATTTAAAATAAAATAAAGCATGTTACAGAAATGGCAGTGAAAATAATCCCGATTTATGTTGCGAACTGGGAGGCGGACACACACACACACAAAGAGGAGTGCAGCACACACACACACACACAGTCACAGGTGAGCTGTGGATGTCTAGTGCAGTGGCAAGTGGTGACTGGCGGTGTTGTGTGTGAGTTATTCCACGTCACGGTAGATCAACGTCTGTGTTCAAGCTTTTAAAATGAAGGACAGCCTTCAGATTTCTCCGTCATGGTCGAAAAATACCCGTCAATGATGCAGAATTCTGGGTTAAGTGGGTTGAATATTGCATGTTTGTTGGACAGGCTGGTCTGAGTATTTTAAAAATGTCTCATCTGCTGGGATGTTACGCACCTCTTATCTGGGGTTTACAGAGAAAAAGAGAAAATATCCATTGAGTGACAGTGGTGAAAAAAAGCTCTGTTGATGCCTGAGGTCAGAGGAGAATAGCTAGACTGGTTATAATTTCCTTTCTACCATCTCAAATCACTCATCACAACTAAGGTATGCAGATGGTATGCAGATGATCAACACACAACACATCAAACCTTAAAACAGATGGGCTTCAGCAGCAGAAGACTTCCTGCCAGGAAACAGAGGCCACAAAATCACCAAAATGGGTCAACTGAAGATTGGTAAAACGTTACCTGGTCTGATGAGTCCTGATTTCTGCTACAGTATTCGATTGGTATGATCAGAATTTGGTGTAAACAACATTACAGTATAGTCTGATCCATTGAAGGCTTAATGGATCAGACTTGTAGTGGTTGTGTAATGGTCTGGGGGAGCATTTTCTTCCTATTAAAGATGCCCAGAACTTCACTCACGACTTCTAGTCAGTACTTGTTTTAGCAATTAACCCCTGAGGGATTCAACGTGGCTTAAAATGGACACTGACTAGACACTGACTAGAAAACATAACTGCATCCTTGGCTGACAGCTTACCTGAAAGAGTCAATAGTTATTTGAAAACCAGGAGGTAAATATCATCAATTGAATGTTGTTGTCTTTTGGATTCGTCTTTGCCAGCATACGTAATGCATATGAACATTGTATGATGCCCTTTTTAAAATGCCCATAACCAGCTGTTTGTAGATGATACCATCATGTGACTGACTGTGAAGCAATGGTCATATTTGACCAAAGGTTGTTTCTTTTTTACTTCCCTGTGGTCTCCATACTTCTTCTAGAAAACCAGCTGGATCTGCTTCAAAACGTGTCAAGTTCTTCTATGACATGACCAGCCTGGTGTGCTTTTGATCGAGGGTCAAAAGCTATTGGCACCCAACGAGCTGAAACCCTCCACATGCCAAGTGTGTTGTGCAGAATGTCCTGTACTCCTTCACGGGAGATGCTTACAGCATCTGATTAACAGTCAAACGTCTGTCATCCATCACCATCAGTGTTTTCTTGGGTGGATGCTGTGGACCTTGGGTCATCTTCAAGACTCTCCCTACCCTTCTTGGATTGACCTGCCCACTGTTACACAGTTGCTAACGCTGGAGCATCATCCCCTAATGTAGCAACCATGTTAGCATGAGTGTTAGCCACCAAGGAATACCTGGCCCTTCAGTCAATATATGACTGTTTTTATGCAAGCTCAGTGTCAGGATTCTTCGCTCCTTCCTTCTCATCACCTACCAGCCACTCCCTCATCATCAGCTCAACTCCACTTACCTGTTCACAGCAGCTGCACCTGATCACTAATCAGCCCACTATATATACTCTTCTCCACCATGGAGGCACTGCCAGATTGTTCTATGTCGTTTTTTGGACTGGTTCCCCGGTGATCGACCGAGGCTTCCGCCCCCCGACTGACGGATTGTGCCTGCTCCCCGCCTGTCTTCTGTCTGCTTGTTGTGCCGGAGCGTCTCGGCGCGTCTCGGCCTCAGATCCGTTTCCTGCTATCTCCTCAGTGTCGGTTTGTTCGCTGCTTCAGCCACAGGAATCACCGGCTGCACCCCACAAAGCAAGTTTACACGTCTTTGCGGTCTTTGAAGTATCCTTTTGAAAATGTGAAAAATAAAAGTCATACCCGACTGTCTGTCTGCCTTCGTGTGCTGCGTTTAGGTTCCGTTACACACGGAGGATAATGACTGACCCCATCACAAATGCTCCACAGAATATAAGCTGTTATCCTCTGGCAGACAAAACAGAGTTCCAATAGGCAAACTTAATCGTTTTAAAAAGTGTTTTGTAAATCCATCACACTTTTAAATAATGCTGTTTCAGGCTGTAGAGGTTGTGCAATGGCTTTATTGAGATTGATACAGTGTGTTTTGTTTGTATGCAGCTGTTTTTATTGCTTTCTAATTATGTTTATTGTAATATGCTATGATTATTGCTTTTATTCTATTGCAAGGGCATTTATATGCACAACATGAGTCCTAGAAAATGTCCCCATGGAACAACAAAACACATACTTTGATTGATTGACAGGGCTGTTTTTGCCATTTTTAGTCATTGGCTATAAAATAATAATTGCCAGCCATAAAATAAATGCAATATAAAAGATTGGATGAAAAAGATCATCTCTATAAAGATCTAAGTTTGCATGATGATGTGTCTCTGTTACGCAATAAAGATTCTCTTGAAATATACCTTCCATGTGTAATAAAGCACCTGTCAGTGTATAGTGCTGCATAAGAGGGAGTAGAGATGTATGTAGAGGAGGAGATAAATTAAACACACACATTTAGGCAAAGTTTCTGTGTCAAAACACAGAAGAGAAGAAGGCAGGTCGACCGCATGAGTCTGCAGTCAGAGAGCCTGTAAACTGATCCTTATACTCCAAGCACATCCTCTGTGCTGGGGTCCCCACTCTGCCAGGATCACACACACACACACACTCGTCCGTGCACATACTCACATTCCTCTGCAGGCTCTGCAAGGGGCAGGCACAGTGTGCTGAAGCTTGGAGCTGTTCCTCACAGTAAGCGTCTCTCTCTCTTTCTCTCTCACTCTTCCCCCAGTCGTCCAGCCAGACAGCAAAGGAGAAAGGGAAGGCAGAGACACCAGGGGAGGTCTGACGACACCATCCCACCTCACCTACACTAAAGCCACAGACTGATAAAAGCATGCACGCAGCCTGCTCTCATCTGACTTTGATCCAGAGGAACATCAAGGTTTTATAACGAGACTGAGTCACTGAAAGTAACGTGTGCACGCTTCACTGCCAGGACGAGATCTTAAAGGAGCTTTGGGGGACTTGGCATGTCTAAGTGTCCGTGTTAAGAGTCTGCTGTGGCTTTCAATACTGGCGGTCCAATGTGAGGATGGATGACACATGTTCCAGGCCAACGGTGTTCTTCACCGTTTTCTGATCCCACTTTAAAAAGGAAACTTTCAGCCAAGAAGAAGAAGGAGAAGAAGACGACACATCTGAAGAAACAAAAACTCAATTGTAACTTTTAAATTAAAAGATGCTGTGGTACAACTTTGGCCACCACTTGCTCTCGCTGGCGGCCCTTCTGGTAATTGCGAGCTGCGGAGGAGGGGAGCCAAGAAGAGGGACGGAAAGCAGCACCAGTGGCACAGGTGGCAGCAGCAGCAGCAGCAGCAGCAGTGGATCAAATGGCAGCAGCAGCAGCAGCAGTAGTAGTAGTAATTACAGCAACAGACGTTTCCACAGGATCCAGCATGGCCAGTGCACCTATACCTTCATCCTGCCTGAGGAAGAGGGAGCTGGCGGAGGCTCGTGCAAGGAGGCAAAAGCCGGTAGCCCGCAGTACAACGCCAACTCCCTGCAGAGGGACGCTCCACCACCTGAGCCAGAGTTTCCCACCCAGAAGATCCAGCAGCTCGAGAACATTATGGAGAACTATACCCAGTGGTTGCACAAGGTAAGGAGGTGGCGGGCTAATTGCAGCAATTTTACCTTTTTCTAATAAATCTTTCTAAATGATTTCAAAGAGAATAAACTTTCATGTAGTGGACAGAAATAGGAATGCTGTTGAATGGTCTTGATGGGCACTTGCAGGAAACTGTATCCGCTTCTTTTGTAGTGGTCACACTGCAGTACATAGTTTATTGAGATATTTATGTTTCGTTGGGTGTGTGGTCTCCACAGAGCATGTGTTTGTGGCTTCACAAGATAACTTGTTTTGGTTCCTCGACGAGGCTCTCAGACTAAAACCCAGCTTGTGTTTGCTGTTTTCTCGTCGTCAACGCCTTGTTTGTCAAAGTGTCTGTCGGGAGGAGAGTTTGTGTAGTTTAGACATCGAGTTCTCTGGGGTTTTTTCGGTGTCGCGCTGCCACAGAGGACATTTTCACACAAAATGATGGCAACGTGGACAAAAATTGCTCAAAAAGTGCATCCAGTCGAACAAATAGCTACTTTTAAGCCAGAGTCACCCATCACTCTCTACAGGATATCAACTCTGCTGTGTTGTTATGTAACTGTTTTGAACCTTTTGTCCTGACAACCACGAGACATCCGCACACATTCATCTTAAATATGAATCCAACACATCACGTCTCTGTCCTTTTCTGGCCAACTATCCAAACTCTTTGTTTCTTTCCTGCATAAATTACCTCTGACTAAATTCCACACGTGTCCAGTTGAGTGTCACAGAGCGTCGCTCACACAGCAGAGGTAGTTGAATGTCAGTCACCCCCTGTTCTCCAGCGGGCTGTCTCTTTAATGGCAGGAAGTCAGATAGAGTCCCCAGAGACGCTGTGAGGAGGAAGAGAATGCTCCCTTTATTTATCCAAGTCAAGGATGTGTGAGTATAACCAAAGAAATACAGACTCACACAAGAGAAAACTGAATCCTAACCAGTATGATGTCTCAATAGAATAAAAATAAACACAAACTGATTATGTTGATGCTTTTGAAGTACTTTTAAATGACTGTGTTTATTTATAGAACCACCAAGGTGTTTACTTTGTGCAGATATGGTTCTAATGTTAATGAGGTGTGAATCACAAGGCTGTTGCTGATAATGCTTTGCAGCCGCGCTGCTTTTTTAAAAGTTTGAGACTTTGTGTCTCCAAAGACAGCCCAGAAACAAGAACATGAATCGAATAAACAAACTTCCCACATTCGGCAGAACCAGCTGTTGTGCTCTTTGACTTCCCCCGCGATATTGTGATCCTCAAATGGGATTTCCAGGTTTAATCTGTGAGCAACTGCTACAGTGAAGTGAATAAACAAGGTAATGGAAATAATCGTTTCTAAGTTACATCATAATGCGACCCGGACGATTCTGCATTGATGCGGTGACATTGCCTGTTTATTCTCCCGTTTAAGCTTAAGCTGCAGAATCTAAATTTGTAAATAAATGTTTCATTTCTAGGACTATTTCAATACAAATACTACTAAATGTGGAACAAATGAATTCATTTATAGCCCCAGTGTGAACAATCTTTGTACAACTATATAGTTCTTTGTGTATATATAGTCAGAGTTTTGTGGGATAAGCGATGAGCGTAAAATAGTCACCTAATGGCTGGCAGAATAAAGTAAATTCATGCAGGATTTTATAGCTGATGAGCATGTTCACCAAAGTGAGATTAGGGATTAGGGCCATGAGATTCTCCTGAATACATATTTCTTTAAGAGAAGGCCTGTAATGGCTCGTGAGGACTGTTCTATACTTTTCCTGTACATATGCAGATACATGTAAGAAGGGACAACTGGAAAAGAAAGCTATGAAAGATTGTAAGAAATGAAATAATATACAAATGTAATCACAAACAAGTTGACTGCTTTTACTTATTGATGTAAAAGTAGCCAGCCATGGTTATCAATGTATAAAATTGAATTTGTGTGCCCTAATGGACAAAAGTGGTAAAAACATGGATGGAGGTCAGATTAGGTCATGTAAAAATATGTGGAGGCCGACTGCTTCTTGTATCAGGCAAAATCAAATAAAACATCGACCTACAATTAAGTTACAATTTTATTTTCAGTGACATATTTAATTAGATCTTAAAAAAATAAATCAACAGTTCATTGAGATTTCAATAATCGATAACATACCAAGGCTTTCTTAAATATCGTCACAGTCACAGCTCTTTAAAAGGTGAAGAACATCAAATGTGACTTGAGCTTAATTAAACAATAATGTGTGGAGGTCCATATAGAGGGCCACATGAAATGCTGTCCCTTTGGCCCCAAAGGTGCACTTTACTACTTACTAGTGATGCCTGTCCCACTGGTGCACAGTAGGTGCCCTTTTAATTTTCACCCATGCTCGACCAAATATCTGTGCACACCATTGGTGGAATCTAATTAGAACCAGATTGTTTTAATAATCAGCCAACACCACAAGTTTATTCATTAGCAATCAGCGTGTCCTCCCAAATGTGTCTGGCCTCCTCCTCCACTGCATTCCCGAATTCCAAATTCTCTGAGAGTAAACGTTTCACCCTGCAGGTTTAAGGGAAACAGCCATTCCTCATCAATTTAAGAGGCTTCAGTCAAAATACATCAGACACGATGTTGATCTAGTCTGTGACTGGGGAGGGCAAGTGTCGGAGGATGCCCAATAAACGTCCAAATTCAAATGAAATATTGAATGAGGGCTATTTTGAGATCTGTACATCAGCTTATTATTCATGGTGCATGTCATTGTGTCCCAATGTGTTTACCCAGGTATATGGATAAAATATGTATACATGTATATACATAATATATATGTATATGTAATATATGTATATATATATAATATATATATATGTAAAGGTGAAAATATCAAAATCAAGGATTTATTAGATAACAAAGCAGTATATATTTTATATAACACGATAATTGTTATGTATCTTACTTACTGTGTTGTAGTTTGGGCAAATGCATGTAAAACATACACATTTTCATAAAAAATAGCCATACGAATAATCAGTAGAAGACAGAGATCCAACAAATCCACTTTTTCTGCAATTAAACCAGTTCAAATTGTATGAATTAGTAGATTACAGTATTTTCCAAACTGTTTAAAGCTCATAAAAAACCTTACCAATCGACATCCAGAAAAGATTTGAAAAAAGAGAAATGTATTTAAAAGTCTCACAGTTGTCCAAGTTGTCCTACTGTGAAAAAATATATGTCAAATCAAATATGTGAATCCCCTGAGTACATGTATGTACATATATGTATATCTATATATATATGTATATATGTATATGTATATATATATCTATAGATATACATATATATGTATATATATATGTATATATATATATATATATATATATATACATACATATATGTGTCAAGAAAGAGCAGAGGTGAAATAACAGCAGCTTTATCTTTGCTCGATGGACCTCATTCGTCTATGATGGCACATGATAAACATGACTGCAGCAGTGGTAGAGTGAAGGTTTGACTAATGAGACCTTAGATGTAAAAGTGGGCGAGTGTAAAAAAAACAACTGATGACACTGATGTTATCCTACAGATGTGAGATTTAAAAAAAACAAAAAAACAACAACAATCCTATATAGCAGCTTTTTCACTACAATTCTAAATCTGCAACCAGATTAAATTCAAATCCCCTGAGACGAGCAATTGGAAATGGAAAAACACTAAACAAAAAAAGTGAACAGATCAGCATAAGAAAGGAATTTCAGGGAAAGTTTAAACACACACTGGTAATTCGGGCTAATTATGCTGCATGGGACACACACACACACACACACACACACACATCGGGATGCAGTTAACATTTTTCATTAGACAGAAGATTAAGTGTCCCGCTCGGTCTATCTATCTTAATCACACCAGCGTTTTTACTCCTTGTCTGAAGAAAACTGGCCATGATGTTGCTCCAGCCGGCTCTGATGAAAGAGAAGGATGGAAGAGAGACAGAGTTCCAGATAGCACTACTGTGCCTGGCCGCTCAGTCCAGTGTGGGGGGTGGACAGTTAGAGTGATGCAGCGAGCAGCTGCTGGAGAAGCATTTCAAGTCTGAGATCTTTCCTTCCTCAATGCAGGAGTAAAGTATATGGACCCTGATAACATTCCTGACCAGTCAAAGGTGACTTGTGTTTGTCCAAGGATTACTCCTCTGGTCAGACACCTCAAACGAGCCTTGTTCTCGTCGCTGAGTGAAAATGCAGCAGGAAATGAAAGTAAATTCACATGTAAAACAAACTTATAAGCAGTAAAACTGACCCGTGAAAACGAAACAGGAAGCTCGCTGTGTTAACATGGGATTTAATAAATCAAGAAAGCAGAAACGACAGATGGACAAGCAATGAACTTGGAGGATTGATCGGTTTTATTCAATCCTCCAGTCAAATGCACACGTGGATTGTTATTAGCAGATTTAAATCAAGTTTTAATTCCATTTACCTTGAAAAGTCAAAACGATATTAGGTGTTACAGATATGGCTGAAAATGAGTCGATACCTGATGCACAATTTTCCTCTTGTTATGATTTATAGCGGGAGATTTGGGCCACACCCCCATACAGAGAGGTTGTGAAACACTGAGATAAATATGTATTTTGATAAATACCAACCAGGATTGATGGGAACACCAACAGGAGTCTTCTGGTACTTTGTTGCACAAACGTCCAAGGCCCTGATTCAAATGTGCTTTACAGACTTTTTTGGCCAAACTTTATCATTTATGTTCCTGATAAAATTGAAATAAAGAGCTCAAATCCTCTCTCACTGTTAAAAGGAGCCAGGAGTTTGTCAGCTTACTAAAGGGATTGGCAAACTGTTAAACCTCAAAATTTAAGGGGAAAATGCTATTAATCTCGGGTTGTTTTTTTTGTTTGTTTAGTTTTTTGCCAAAACTAAATAATGTGCACCTTCCAAAATGTTGAAGGATATCTTTAAAACCACTAAATAAACAGGTGGGACTGGTTACTGTCATTACTTGTACCAATTCCATACTTAAATCCTGCTTTCAATTGAAATGTCAATAAGAAAATGGCAGAGAATAATACAATTTTATTATAATTTATTTTACAATTCTACATTTAAGAGTCTCAAATCATAGAAACTCTCAAACCGATCAATCTATTATGAGCACAGTTGATTGCAGACTGATTATATACTGTACATTATATATTTAATTTTTTTTTTTTTCATTAAAACACTTGAACAGAACTGGCTGTTCTGGAGCTTTTATTAAATTAAGTTAAATCAGAAATGGGAAAAATTCAAATGGAGCAAATAAGATTAGGAAAACTTGTTTCGCAACATTCTAGTTTTCAGCTAATCTAAATAAATGATTATGGTTTTAACATGTCACGGGGTGTTCAGGGGTCCTGAAGGATCAGTCCTATCTCCCAGTGCGTCCTGAGAACATCCTTTCTACCTTTCTAATAATTCAAGGACAATAAAACCTTGGCACTGGCAGAAGGTTGAGCACGCCAAATGATGTCTCTGTTGTCGGGAGTGAATGTAACAGATCCTCTCGTCTCCCTCCTGGTGGAGACAGTGGAGCGAGGCAGTGCAGCGTCTTATGCGAAGGACGGTCTGTGCCAAACTAAGCTGTCGAGCCAAAAGAGATGGAGACAAACTATTGTCGCGGTCTTATCCCAGTCAAACTCTCTTCATTCACAACACAACTGTGCTGCAGAAACAGTAACGACACAGCAACATGTGGGCAAGCAGCTTGTTTCATGTCCATTCTGGGAGTTCATACAAGAAAGAGTGAATATGTTCCTGTACTGAAGACGAGGACAGGGCCACACAGAGTGCCTCGGGACCCCGAGGAGAAACCTATCCATTTTTCACGGTGACTTCCTCGATGAGCGTTTATTTTCACTCATGACGGGCGCCAAAACTAACAATCGCATGATGCAGAAGGGCTTGGGGACGCTCTGAGGGATGAAGAGTTCCTTCTTCCTGACCCCAAAACTTGTAAAGAGGAAACCATGGTAATAGTTTAAGGACATTGCAGTAACAGCTTCCAGAAAAAAAAGTTGTTGGATGTACTCGCACGATGGCAGAAAGAAAAAGGAAATGGAGCTTTAGGCTTAGCATGTCATGGGAATAGGACGAAAAGACGAAAATACAGCCCGGGATTGTTAGTGTTGGGGATTTTCAGGAAAAGGGGCATTATGGGTGTTTAGTAGTTTTGTCACGGTCGATAACTTGAGCCACTTTGTTTAAATCATATTTCATTGCAGCAAATGGCATGAATCAAACTGAACAGGCAGGTATATGCCTGCACATTGGAGCAATGAATGAAGTCGTAAATTTCAAGTTGCCAATTTTGGCTATACACTTGAATCTGTCGCGTTGATCTTATTGCAGCTATAAAGCAAGCATGTGGTTCCTATCCCATCACTCATTTTAGCCATTTGCTCTCTGGTGGTTACTTAAGCAGAGATTTATTTTGTTTTAATTACCAGGTTATACGTTTGGCGAACTGGATACAGGATTTATGGCATCCCGTCTGAAAACACTGGTGCTAGCTTGTAGCTTTGCACCCACTGCTGCATCTGTGGAGTAAATGGAGTGTTTCCTCTGATACGTTTGTGTTTCCACTCCCTCTAGAGTGTATTCACTCCAGTAATGCGGCTAACTTTACTTCATTTGATCGTTGAAGGTTTTATGCATGCGAGTGCTCTGCAGCGCGTTACTCAGATGTGAAACAACTGACAAAGAGCAACATTAGCATTGATTCTCACACTTCACTCAACAGTACACAATGTTTTTTCCTTTTGTTGTTTTGTCTTTATTTGCGTAATTCAAAATGTGAAACGCAGGTTTTTGTCCATTTGGGCTGCTGTAGAAACATGGCAGTGCAAGATGGCCGACACTGTAAGGTAACACCTTTGCCTTGAGTACAAGTACATGTAAAAGGTTTATTGAAAAACCAAAAAAATTGTATTTTAAAGCAACTATACACTTAGATGAACATACTTTTTGGTAGAAAGGTAAACTGGACATTTATCAGGGCTTTCAAAACCAAAATATGGTGGAGCCATGGTACAGTCTAAAGATACTCTCCTCATTGTCCTTAATATTGTAGTAAACAACAAAAAGAAAGTAAGAAAGCTTACTAAAACACCCGCAGTAATAGCGGCTCGCTCACTGTGTTGGCTTTGTCTATGAAAGACATTAAAACACTCGTGAAGCTGCAGAGTTGAGAGTCTGTAGCTACAACAAGGATGAAATTACCACATGTGTGTGTGTGTGTGTGTGTGTGAAAGAAACAGCCTTTTATGCAGTGGTGGTCATTCTATCCTCTGTCAATACAAAAACATTGATTGTAGCAGCTTTAGAAGAATTATGGATTCAATTGCTCTTCAGCGAGTTGTAACGGTGGAAGTGATATTCAAATATTTTATTGCACTATGAGGCGTTTCAATGTTTTCTTACAAAAATGGCTGAAACAAGAGCAAAGAATGAGTATAAATAATATTATTTTGGGCAGACAAGAGGAAGCTGTTAGTAGTGAATAAGTTTGTTACGGTCACAGAGATCATGACTGTATCTCTGCCACTGCTTAAGCTGAGTGATTAAGAGATAATAAAGGCTTAGATAGAGCGAAACATTAGACATTAAAGTCACAATTAATACTGTGGTGTTATCACAGCCTGATGATTGCGCTTGAACTTACTTGAGTCACACAAGCAGCTTATCGTTGTTGTAGATAAACAGAGCCAGGGATCATTTTTACTTTCTCGTATCTGTTGCTGTTTATTTTCCTCCAGATTTCACGTTCAATTTGGCTGTGAATCAAAGTCTGATGACGGTCAAGGGAAGTGAATCACCATGGAAAAAAAATGTATGAGAGGTTGAGGCCCTTGCAGTGAATACCACAGGATGTCGACACAGTGTGAATTTACAATAATGTGTCAGACGTTTTTTAACTTCCAGGGAAAGATAACACTGAGAAACATGCATGTTTCCTTGCTGATTCTGGCACGGGAGAATGAAAGTTTTAATGCGCCTGCTAAATGCCTCATTTTAGGCTCGTCCAAGTTTTCTGAGAGTTGTATCTGAAATGATTTCTCCCAACGTTGATTCTTTGAGGTCCCTGAAGGACCAGAGATTCCTGAGGCGTCTCTGAAGGCCGGTGCTCCCCACAGAACCTCTCTGACTCCATCTCCCCCGACACATTTTGCATTCTGAGTGGACGTTTGACCGTCAGTTGTCCGGCACTTTGATTTCAAAAATAAGAAACTGAAGAATCCAAATTAGACTGAGAATCCTTCAGGACTGAGGGGAAGCATGTGAAATAGCGGTGTGTGTATTCTTCTCATAGCATCACAGAACAAGCACTCATGCCAGTACCCACACTATTCCATTTATAGTCGGAACTTAGAATTTCCACCCCCTGAATCTGGATTTCCAACTTCACATATTTTGAGTGAGGGTTCCATGACGGCTGCGCCCTTACATACACTGCTTCTTTAACTGTTAATAATACAGAGTCACACCTTGGTTGACACCAAATTCAAGGACTTCACGGCGCCCGTGGCGTCCACTTTTATTGATTTGCAGCACGATCTGCATCTGGACAAGTGATTGTCCTTGGGATCTTGGTCAAAGCCGGTCTTTGTAATTTTCTTTGGTGAGACAGAGATCTTGGAATTTGCATTTCCCAGACATCACGTCATTTGCCCTCTCTTGCTTCATGTTACTTTCTCATTACTTTCTGCATGGAATCTCACATCAACACCGCGAGTCATGATGACTCCACATTTGTCCCGCGTAGGCCTCGTCCTTGAACAAACTAGAAAGACATTTCAACTTTACTCTTTCAAATTCACAAACTCTCATATTTGTTTAACAGTCGTAGTTTGATTTTTGTTATTTTTGTTGTCACGAAATCCTTGTAAAAGTTACTGATTGGCATAATGACTAGCCTATAGCCTGCAGCAATAGAAGACCACGAAAGCAGGTGTTAAAGCACTGGATGTGACGTTAAAAAAACTTTATTTTTATTTTTCTCCCCTCTTTCTTTTACCTGTGTTTTATTGTTTTTTATTGTGCCTTTTGCACCTTTTAATGCCTTGTTGTTGAAATGTGCTATATAAATCAACTTCCTCACTATGTTGCACTAGCTGAGAGATGCTGCTGAGGAAGTGTTTTTATGATTGTTTCACAGTGATGATGATGCCATGCACAAAAACACACTGTTGAATGTTTTAATGTATAAACACAGGCAGCTTCTCTGTGAGTGTCACACACACACACCCACACACACACACAGCAGCTCTCTCTGAGGTATAAACACCATTCACATAAGTTGTACATTTATTTTTAATGACGATATCCACAACACCATAACAGTGTAGTTACAATGAAGTTGCAGATATTTATAATAATTCATGTTAATATCGTGCGCAGCCGTAGCCGAGGTGAACCCAGTGTCGCTGGCAAGGATGCCGTATAAGCCAACTACAGAATCTCCAAAAATGGGAACCAATCCCAAATTGGGTGTTTTCCCCCTGAGTCTTAATTTAACACAATGACAACAGAGAAGCAACAGCTTTTGTATACATCCATCATGGTCGCCACCAAAGAGCAGCTGTCTTCGATTCGGGTGTTTCAAAGCGACTTTCCTGCCTCAGACAAAAATCATTGGACGCCATCAATAAATAAAAAGTTAGACGTCGCTGCTCGAAAACTACAACAAGCACATTTGTAGACATATTTTCCGTCGCTCCGGATCATTGTTCTGATTGGTTGTACGTCTATCCAATAGTGACTGCAGCATTTTTCAGAAAAACATTCCATACTCTTGTTTTTTTTTATTGTTTTCCCTGTTGTATCAAACTCGTACCGAAGTGTGACGCCAAAACCGAGGTATGCATGGAACCATGATTTGTGTGACCCTTCACACCCGGAGAGTGAATGGGAAAGGGAAAGCTACATAGACGTGGACCGAGCACAAAATACAGGGTGAAAGATAAACACTTCCACTCCCGCGCAGTGTGGGCTACAAAGACCTTCAAGTGACTAATGGTTGGCCCTATTATTTTTGTTTTGTTCTTGCGGTGCTGGGATGGGAGCCACTAGTTCTTAAAGCCGTTGTCACAATTGGGAATTACCTCACTTATTTATTTAATCTCCTCATCTCTCTGTGTTGCTGAGAGACAGGAGTTGCTGGGTGAATATCATGTGATGCATGCATTTACAGTTACAGATGATGGTCGACAGTCTGGAGCTGTGCGGAGTGGCAGGCTGATTACACTCTGTGTCTGTTTTATGTGGGTGGTTTGGGCAGTGGAGCGTGTTAGCGTGTCCCACTTTATTCGTTGAGTGCTGTGATTGGTGAGCCATCTCATTCAGGGTCCCTCACACACAGACAGAGATATAGAAGTTCATGATCTGCATAATGTGCTTTGAAAACAGAAACACTCTAACTCCTAACTGTATCCAGAGCAGCGTTTGCCTTGTCTGGGACCTGAGCCAGACCTTCTGACGTTCCACACGCATTACCGTGGCAGGACTTGGCACAGAGACTGCAGATGTGAAGGGGAGACATAGTAAAATGATGGAGCTCCTGGTGTTACAGTTTATTGTTTTATAATGTAGTACATCACCAGTCACAAGTCCTCATAAAAATCACCGTCTCTGTCTGAGCAGCTTTGATGGATAGCGAAGTGCCAATACCACATTTCTATCCTTTTTAAATCTGGCTGTTGGATAAATCCATTTTTTTTGGTGATATTTAGGATTTAAAAGGTAGCTGCAAGCAGCAATATCCAGTCCTTGCATCCGTGCCCCCATGCCATCTCATCGTGGATGTCTTCAAAGTTGGACTTTTATCAATCATAGCAAGTTTGGTTACATTTTAACCATGACTCACGTGTGTGCATAATCTGTAGAGTTTTTGCATTTTCAAGTGCTCAAAAACACTTGAAACATTGGAAGGAAGATAATAGTGGGTCCTCACACGGCTCTGACCATCCTACTTTAATACAGATACCTCAATATTATTAATGAAAATCTACTCAAAGCATTAAGGCGGGAGTGGAGGTTTTCTTTTCTGTTTTATGTCACAGATAAATTGATCTGATTTTTATGATTTGACAAATCCAAACATTGTAAGCCAGCCTCATTTGATATTTGGAGCAGTCATAGTCAAAATGGTGAGTGAGCTCATTTATTTAGATATTTATAAGACAAGCAGAAACTTTACTATTCACTCGACATGTGTCTGGCCACCTGTTTTATGAGCGTTTCAACAGTCAGTCACATTTCAATTCTTGAGTCTTTGTTTTAGTTTTGGTCTCCACCCACTCCAGAGGGAAAAGTCTGGTTCTTTAGCTGCTAAATGCTCCTCAAGCTCAACACAGTTTTCTTTTCTGCCACTTGGTACTGGAAAGGAAGCAACGAGTGAGTTTCCCAGAGCGTTGTTGCTGAAAACAGCAACCCGACGGGGCTTCACATCATTCAATGAACACAATTTACTAACACAGTTCAATTGTGGGCCATCAAAACAGTATAACTGAAAGTGCTTCAAGAAGAACTGCAGCTGGGAGACTATGACCTCTTAAGCAGGAACTTACTTTGTAGATTCCATTCGTAAATACTCGCACACATCATCAGAGATGGAAAGAGAGAGAGACAGAGAGAGAGAGACAGAGAGAGAGACAGAGAGCGCCTGCAAATTTTAACATCATCCCAAAAGTAAGAGTGCCTCACTATAACGGGTAGTCTGACTGAAATGTGCTGCTGTACATCGACCAAACAGGAACTCGCCCATAAATCTGTCATGGATGGGACAGATGGATGTCTGTGTTTATAACTAAAATACAAATGGTTCTTAATGTTTGTTTAAATGGACATGCAGCAGTCCTGAGACGGAGAGGATAATCCTCCGGAGGCCTGTGTGTATATTTCTGCATGTGTGAGCATATGGATGAATCTGTGTCACACGAATGTCCAGTTCTGCCCATGAGTGTTTGAAGCACACATGAGTCCGTATTTGGATGCTTAACTCGCGGCCCGTAAAGGATAAAACACGATGTTCTGTCTCTCAACCCAAGTTGAAGCTTGGACACAACGCAGCTTGTCACAATTTGTCCAAAGCTTTCAAACAGCACTTCTGTTATGAATTAAGATATATATGTTCAAGTGATGCATGAATTATATTCAGTCTGCCCCAGACTAGAGGATCATTGGCCAGATTTCAGTCCTGATCTGGCCCTTCTGACAATCTGGGGGCCTTTCCAATTTAAGGCTGATTTAAACAAATTGTCTGGCCAAATGATCTTGTAGTGTGAGGGATTAACAGATGTGATTTTAACAGAATCTTCCCAATTTCAAATGTGTTTAATACTTTGTGATTGGGGCATGACTCCTCAATAACCAATAAGAGCGAGTTGACCGGGAAACGAATGTTACATTCTTTTGTTTAGAACTGGAACTTGTACAAGTTGATTCCGTTTTCTCAGCCATGACTTCATCCACAGTTTTTTTTGCGTTTCTCAGCACAGAACATCGCACAGTTATTAACTGACAATGCTGATGTATGTCTGTTTACATTTTGAAGTCATGTTAAATCATGTAAGCTTTAGTCCCTGAAATCCCAGATTCCCGCCCTAGAATCATTTGATTAAATGATCAATCCTCAATCAATCCTGCGCCTTGACTGGATGGTCTAGTCTGTGCTTTATCAGGATTAGAAAAATGAAAATTGGTGTTTTTTTTATTTTGAAAATGAAGCTGTCTTCTCTGGACAGTGAAAGACAGGTTGCATCGAAATGAGTAATTACTTCTGGACAGCAATTATCTGCTGTTCATGCACTAAAACCAATCTTGTGGTTGAAAAGAAAGGCTACATAAACAAAGGCTGTGGTTTTTTTTACCATAGAAAGCAAAGGTAAACTGAACAAACACATAAACAAATTCAAAAAGCACACAACAACCTCATGGCTCTGCCCTCATCCAAAGCTTTGGTTTCTTATGCACCTCCTAGCCCCGCCCCTAATTGGACTAGACCAGTGTTTCCCCACACTGGTCCTCAGGGAACACTGCCCTGCTCCAACACACCTGATTCAGATGAACAGCTCGTTATCAGGCTTCTGCAGAATCAGGTGTGTTGGAACATGCAGGGCAACATCTAAAACATGCAGGGCAGTGTTCCCTAATGACCAGGGTTGGGAAACACTGGACAAGACCATTGCATAAGGTAAAGGTAGGTAAACTAAAACAGACAAAACTCCACAAAACTTCATTATCATGAACTGGAAAAAAAAAAACATGATTCCAATTTATTTCTTGGTATTAACTAAGTAACCTTACTGTGGGCTCAGCTAACCAACCACTGGTGGCTTCACTGAGCCTGATTGCATAAAAAGGTAGAAGGGAAACTTTTCACGGTGGTAGTTCTGGAAAACCAAGAACACAAGATTATGGTCCTTACGTTTTAACTGCGAGAGCTTTTGGAGGAACATCCAAAAGACCAATCTCTGAGCCAACTCTTTCTAATGATAAATTAGGTCAACAGTTGATACCGTTTGTATCCATGTTGAATGAACATGATAGTCTCACTCGTTGATTCCCTATAGCGATCATTTTTGACCAGAAACGCCAGTGCTTTGTTGAATAAACCACTCAAGAAACAATTCAAGATGTTTTCATTTAGTTTATTCAAATGATTTGTGTCGACAATGATCATGGGATCTTGAGTCAATAAGATAAAAAACACAATAAGGGGAAAAGGAAAGCTGTAAAATTGGTCAGATTGGACCAATTATGCAAATAGAATATGTAGAGACTGATAATCTGCTCTAGTTATAACTTGTTTTTGTTTTTTAATTATTTTCTTATCTCTTATCTCATCTTTCTTATATGGTTGTATTCTTTTATAGGATTACAAAATGTTTATATTTCATGTTTCATGTTATTCTGAGTCCAGAAAGTTAATTCTCAATCTTGGAAATGGTAGTTGACAACAGAAAAAGCAAATCTCACCTTTGGGCCCATTTAGCGCCTTAAATTTCCTGAAATTTATGCTTGGCCAAGCTACAGGAAGAGATTTTGTGTTTGGGTAAATACAGCAGAATGGCTGATCTGAGCTCATACATGTCCATAGATATTATGGGATATTCCAGGATGTTTCACTTTGTTTTCAGAACATAATGATTAACAGTTCAGTTGCTCTTGTTTTGGTTATTTGATCCATCCTCTGCTTATTGCTCTGTTTAAAAAGACAAATTGTGCGTTTTGGCCAAAGAAATACAAAAATAAACCAAAACCTGGGCACATCAAAGGCCAGGAATCAGAGATACTCTGTGTGTCCTCCAGGCTTCTTCTTCTTTCCCTCGGTCTTATTTTTCCCACTAGAAATTATCCCAAAATAAAAGTCTATTTGACAAACTGTGCTGTCAGATTCCCAGGCATGTTTCAACTAATTATAGGAAAATGAATCACGAGAATATTTACCCTGCAGCCGTTTTAGGAAGAGCTGTATCACAGTGGACGACGGTCAATGAAGACACAAAAAAACACAAACCTTATCAGCATCCTCATCTGTCATCAGGTGAAGGTTTGACAAGGGCAACGTTTTTTAACGTTGGTGCATGGCAGTGACACAGTAGTGGCTATATGGATGAACTACACATTATCATTAACCATGGCGTCTACTTTTCCTCCTCCCCCAATAGTCATTGGTGAACTGCAGGTCAGACTAAAGCAGTTCCATGTGGAGATGTTAGTCAAGCGACCTTGTTTTCCTGCTCATCTCCTCTGTTTGGACTGGATGTTGGTTCAGATTCACTTTGGGAGAAAATTTGAAATTTAGGCACTAAATTAGACCATAATGTACCACCATCACTACTTAAAACTGCCTCATGCGGCCACTTTTATGATACAGTAGGTCGGTGTGGGTTAGCCTCCAGTAAAAGCAACAATGGGAGAGAAGAAAATGAGTCATAGGTAACATAATCTGGATGTGATGTGATAGCGTCAGTCCATCTTTGGTGAGTGAAGTGAAGGAAAGCAGGGACTGAAAGAGAGAAGTGTGGGGGGGGGACACGGGGAGATAGAGTGATAAAGTGAGTAACCGAGAACGTTTAAGGCTGTGGTTGGCAAATGCTGTGGTGATTGTAACCCTGGAGGACGCGAGGGAAGGGTTTATAAACTATGCCCGTCCTCGCTTAATGTGAGATGTGGGGATGTTAGGAAGAAAGATAAACATAAATGTGACGTTGAAGGAAACAACCTCTGTCGTTCCATGCCCATTCATTTTGATTAGGAGAGACACTTGGCATGATAGATTGAGGTGCTGGCACTCAACACGCAACGCTGCAGCCATTTTCTTCTATATATTTTTGCCCTAGCTAGGAGGTTTAACATACAACAGCATGCGTAGGAATGTTTCTGTGGTGGCTAAGGGTGAAACAAAACATGTCGTTTTGCATCTACATCTACCACCTTTTGGCAGAGGGACCCCCCTGCTGTGATGTTTAGAGTGGTACACAGGAATGTTGTCTCAAATATTTGGATGCCCGATCCTCGGGACAGTGGGTTGGTGGTTTATTTCTGTGTACTTTGGTAAAGGGGGCAGACTGACATGACCTGTAGTACGGACACAGACACAAAACAAGCCATCAATATGCACATTCCTGCTTGGATGTGTCCCTGAGGAAAGATTCCCATGTTGGACAACTGCGTCACAACATCTACAGAGTGCTTCTCTGCTCATACTCACCGCTTAAGTCCTTACCAGGTCTGAGTTTGGTTTGGTTGTTTGGGTTTTGTTACGCTTTCCCATGTCCTGGCTGGATACAAGGACTTCCTCTCCCATACAGCCTGATACGCATAATTAATTGGTGTAATTTTTAGGGCCACTTTCACTTTAGAGAACAGCACTGAAACTGGAGGATTTGTGAAAATATACATTCATGGCTAAGCTCCAGTGCACTGTATTTGTTTTCATTTTACATGGATGGAAGCCACATGATGCCTCTGATAGTGATCTTTGTATCTGCTTGATGTAGGAGTCAGACATGACAGGAGACAAAGTACAGTGTGTGAGACCGTCTGGGAGAGGGTTGAGTGGGTCCTGTTTCATCCAAACGCACTGCCCGTGACCCTCATGCGGCCCCCTCGTCGTTTTCCTGCAGCCCGCCACTTCAGATCAAGTTATTCCTCTCCACTTTGATATGGAATGATATAAGGTTCACGATACTGTGAGCCATTAGCTTGCATTTTCTGTTGTCATATGCTAAAGCAAATCCATGCCAGTTGTGCCATAAGCATTGGCTACTTTTTGCCTGGGTTGTAAAATGACGTGTGCATTACATTAGCATAAAATGGTCCAATCAATCAATATCATTATAAATTTTTCCAAACAATAGATCCCAAAACACTCCCTATAAACACGACATATGTCAATGTATGTTCGCCAGATAGATCGGCCAGTTTCAATTTGTAATTTGACGATAGCTCAGACTTTGTGGAACACATTTTACGTGTCTTTTCCAAACACTAATTCAGAACCATTTTCACACCTTATGCTACAGAGATTTTAAAAGCTTTTCCTCCACAGGCAGTTTTGATTTGCATGTGCTACTATGTGATTATCCGATAAAGCAGAGCCAAATGGTTCTTGTCCAGACCAACTCTGAGAATTCATTTCCGGAAATAATTTTGATCATAAAACAAGCAACTGTCCACACATTGCACCAATCCCAATAAGAGCAAAGTAAACATTTCTATTGGATGTGCTCATACCTTCTCCACTGAATCTTGTTCTTATGTTGAGATGAAAGTTGATGTTTATCTTATCATTATTGTCAAAAACCTTGTGTGACTTTTGAAAATGGCGTACCATAGCAGTTCATCATGTGACAGGTATTGTAGGGATGTCCTTTAGACAAAACACTGACAGAACTCTTTATTTTAAAAGCTCATTTCACATTGTGTGATTTCTGGAAGTGATTCATACTAGAAAATGCAGTTCACATTGAAGTGTGTGTCTGGGTGTAACAGTGATGATCATAACTGGGAAATATTTAGAAACATTGATACTTAGAAACATGTCATCTATTCTCCCAGCACATATATTAATTGCGTCATTCGTTATATTTATATTTCATTTATTGCTTTATTCATTGTCTATTGCTTTATCCTCCACATGAGGACCGTGGGGGCCAATCCCAGCTGACACAACCTGGTCGGACGTCACCAGTCCGTCGCAGGACCAACAACCTTTCTCACTCCCATTCACACCTGTGGTCAGTTTAGTGTGCCCAATTTACTTTTGCATGTTTTTGGGAGGGAAACCAGATTTCCTGGAAAAAACCCACACACACATGGTGAGAACATGCAAAATCCAGAAAGTCGCGAACCCAGGTTTATTGTAAAGCAACGATGCTAGCCATTACTCCACAATGTGTCCCATTTAAAGATATTTCACTTTATATCCTTTGACTGCCAATTAGTGTTTTCAAAAAATCTTCTTAAATTCAAAGCTGGGCTTCTTCTGATGTAACTTCAAATACATTAGCTAAACACAGAACTCATTAGTCACATAACAGAGTCAACAAATTGGAATCGCATTTCCACTCTATTTTTACAATTCCTGGTTCATTTGAATTTACGGAATTACTATTTAAAAGAACATGTGGTTTACACATATTTGAAAAAAATCTGGAAAATTAGTTTGGCAGAGGTTGGAGGCTCTGATTAGTTTTGCCTCAGAAACAAGCCACCAGGCCAGAAGACTCTACCATCAGCCAAATGTTCTTACTCTCTTTCATTCCCTGCCCTGTTGACAAACCATTGTGAAAGACATCGTTTGAAGTTTGGAAGACGGTCTGCTTTTTGACTTGCCAAACTATTTTTGGGCACCTCAAACTAAGCACCATGATTTACTCAGTGATTTATATAGAGGAACATTCGGTTTGTTTTCAGGTTGTGTACACAGGCCTCATTATGCTCTTGCAAATGTGCAATCGAAACGCAGTTGACATCAGCACAATAGCATCTTGACAGCAAGACAAAGGGAGAAAGGCAAGAGGCAAAGAACGATCCAAAGGAGTGTAGAAAATGGCTCAGGCTGTAGAGGGGTTTGTTTTTGGTACGACAATCAGTTTTTGTGGCTCAGGGGATCTGGAGTCAACTGTTCAGGGTGAGAAACAGGGACGAGGCAGGAACCAGACCACCTACTGTGTTCCAAATGCCTATTCTACCAAATATCAGGGGAATTCACCACTAAATAGCTCAATCGCTAAGTTGAGTCGGCCTTTCATGGCCATCATAGACCATTTGCACAATGACAGTGGCTGATTTATCAAAGTTCTTGATTACAAAAAGACTGGGATGTGTGATGTAGACAAAAAAAAGACCGTCAGCTTCAAATTTTTCAAAATTTCAAAATATAGTTGAGCTTCTGTAAGTTACAGGAACTGAGTAAAAACACTATTTATATTGTAGACTTCATAGCTACATCGCTAAATACATTAAGGCTGAAGCTGCTAACAAATGAAATGTTTTTAAGTTCATGGACCAACCTCTGAGTTTGACAACATAGCACTATTTTAGAGAAATGGTTTCCTTGTGCTATAGCTAGCCAAACATGATTCATGATTACAATGCATTATGTTAGAGCTGAGTTTTGTTTCTTCTTTCTGAATTTCAGAAAATTTGCCAACTATACCCAAACCTATAAGTGTTGGCTTATCTTTTTCTTTCTTATTTTCGTGTTTCCTCGTCACCTCTTGGCCAGTCTCTATTTTGGGACCGGTATTAGGTGAAAGGAGAAAAAAAAAACGTGGCAGCAATTGAGTTAACGTCTGGATGTCGGCCACCGGGGTGAAGGTCACGTAGGTCAACTGTGAGTTGTTACTCACTTAATCTTGACAGAGTTTAAGACAGAGAGCCTTAAAGGTGGTTTTAAAAACAAACAACCCAGTGACTAAGTAAGACAGGTCACTGCGATACAAACAGAAGTTAGCCGTATCTGCAATGTCAAAGAGTGGCAGTGCAGTAAGGCAGGGTTAACTCCTCCTAAAGCCTTGCTCGAAAGAATTATAGGCCCAGGTTTTAAGGAGGGGTGTCAAATTCACCTTTAATTGTCAGTGGGTGATAAGAAGGAGTGAGTGTATTTGCTGGCGTTGGTCCAAAAGTGGCTTACCATACACCAGGAGGTGCCGATTTAGGGGGAGGGTAATAGCCTGCATGCTCTTCTCTATTGAAGTAACCTGAGCGCAAGGGATGTATCCCAGAGACCAGGCCTAACGAGTCGCACAATCACCTCCCCACATTCACACACACTCACAGAGCCAGAGATAAGCAGAGATGTGACAGAGCACCAGCAGTAAGTGCCTTATACAGTCCAGGCCTGCCGTTGTCTAACTCTCACACTGAAAAAAAGAGAAAAAGATCAAGACCACCACCCCCACTTTTGGAATGGAAGTGACTCCAAATGGGAAATGTCAGAAAAGTGGTAAACATCTGTGCTAATCTGTTACATAGATAGCAGGGAGTACCATCTTTAAGGATTATCCTGTTCTTGGCTTTCAAGTGATGGCAATTTAGCAGCTTCTCCATGATAATTGACAGAATATTTGATGCCTTTTTGTCTGTGTGTGCAGGTTTATGCACAAGCGTGCTCTTGTGACAACATTGTGATTTGAATAACGATAGTTTGTCATCTTGGCCATCGGTGATGAGCAATTAAGTGCACTTAATACACTGTCTAAACTCTCAAATGTGTACATGCAGTCAAAGTAGTAAATTAAGTGCACTTAATACACTGTCTAAACTCTCAAATGTGTACATGCAGTCAAAGTAGTAATGGGTTTTCATGGGATGTTACAAAGCATCATTAGTGGCAGTTCACATAAAGCCAGAATGTGCCAAACATCTTTAAACCTTTACCTCATCTTTAAGTACCACTGAGATGCATGATCTGTGTTTATGTGACTCTCATTTAGCAAATGATCATTTTGGAAGACCAATCCCTAGATTTAGCAGTATCTTAAAGCAGAATCTAGTTTTATTTTACCTTCTGGAATGTCTATTATAAATCTCCACGAACCAGATTTATTTTTACTTTGAGGGAAGTGTTATTTCACTTGACTGGTGTGTAGACTTAGGTTTTCAACTGAAAACATTTAAATAAGACTTTTGAAATATCCCATGAAAGAATAAGTTAAATAAAGACGCAGTGAAGCCAACCTTAAGGACACACTCCATCGCTTTGTATCTGAAGCCATATTTGGTCTGATATGATCAGTGGCATACGGTGGCTAATCTCAGCTAACTCGAGGTAAACATTGCTGTATAAGGGATATTGGATATATGGTTAAGGCTGACATCATGTTTTTTGGGTTTCTTTTTTAACCCTATATTAACACAGTCCATGCAGAAGCTTACCAAATTGTAAGCTGAGTCTACTCCAGTGACGCACTGTGTGTCATTTCATTGGCTTTTTTGACCCTGTTGCTTGATGAAAATGGACAGAAAACAGCACTGTGAATAAAATGAATTGGCTCCAGTGTCAGTTTAACTTAAAATAATTGGCTTATTCTCTGGAGAGAATCTTATGCTGACATATAAGAACCTCAGGTCAATCACCACCACAATCAAATTCCAAAATGATGTAAATTTGCTTTTCACTTCTGGCAATAGAAACACGTATTGTGTTCATTGCTGACAATAGATTCTATTTAGAGTGACTGACTGCATGCAACAACACAACATTTAACTGGAGTCAAGCTTAGAAACCCTCTAAATACCCTAACACCCACATAGGCTTATTTTATAGCTTCCCAAGTGGTGATTCTACATGATTGGATGTGTTTGTTTAATCTTTCTCCTTGGTACTTTCCATTTATGCCCCCCCCACCAGATCCAGCCATGACTCAGCCTCATTCCCTCAGAGACAAACCATGAAGTGCTCAGTTTCCCTCAGTCATCTGTCCCTTCCATGTCTTCTGTGTCTCTCAAGATGACTCGCACTGTGTAGAGCCGTTCATTGTCCTTAAAGAGTAACTAAACCCCTGGTCTGAGGCTAACTTCGCACTGGTTCGCATAGCTCCACCAATTTTCACTGCATCCACCCGCTTCCACACAACTGCACAGCGAGACCAGGTTTTTTTGGGATTCTTCTCGCATGGATATACTCTGTAAATGTAACAAATGCAGCAGTATTTCTACCGGCTGAAGAAACAGGAGCACACTGAGCTTGCGATCAACGTTTTTTCCTACTCCCACTCGTGCTCAATCTCGCCGAATTTATGCGGCTCTGCTGCGGCATCTCCCCACCATATTGGGGGTGTGGCTAGAGGAGGGCGTTTGGTGACGAAGCAGCAGGGAATGGACGAAGGCCTGGGAAGAGCCAGCTAATAGGAAAATGTAATGTGAGGTGTTTACCCAGAGAAGGCAGTACGCACACCCATTTTTAACTCATTTTTAGTTACTCTTTATACAGTGGCTACAACAACCTGAGGAGAGGAGTAAACTGTCGTGCAAAGACTACTGGTGCAAGATGGTCTAAGCTGTCAAGTTTAAGGATGGAAAAAAAACATATAGTGTTGAGAAAAATTTCAATTTCTACATGGACTGCAAACCATTTCCAAAGTCATTTTCTATGGTTCATTATCTGAGTAATCCATCATTACTTTGAGCATGGACTCCAGACTTGTTGTTTTCTTTCCAACTTCTTGGGCCAGACCATTGTATATTCTGTGGAAAGTGACACTTGTATAAGCATCATGTATTTCACACTTAGTAGAAGCTGTATTAAATCTGAAATCTGACTTTAATATATATATATATATATATATATATATATATATATATATATATATATATATATATATATACATATATGTAGTGTGGATGGCTGAAAGTATGCATGCTTCAGTTGAAAAGCAAAGAAAGCTATTACTGCTCAGTTTTATTGCCTATCATTGTTAGATTGACGATTTTATTAAAAATCCATAATAATCCAAACAATTTTTCCTTGATCTATTAATTTTATGAGTAGTGAACTGAAGCTACAATTCCTGGGCTATAGAGGAAAGAAGAAGAAAAAACCTGAAACAATTCTTATCACTTTACTTGTTTTTTAAGTTCAGGAACTCTTGTTTTGGAAACCTATTCTTTACCTTCAGATGCACAGTACAAAAGTTTACCCCATAAATTGAATTACGCCCTCAGACAGATTCTACAGAAGAAAAGTTGCTGAATGGGAACTGTTGCTCAGATCACAACACATATGATATTGTTCTCTTTGACAATGATCTGTCTTGGCTTAGACGTGCCAGAGAAATGGCAGTTATACCCTATTGATGAGCCAAAGCAGAACTCAAAAAACATCTTTTGTAGATCAAGTGGTTGAGATTCTCCCCGCTGGCCGCGTTGAATCATCTTCAGACTGTGAAGACGGCATTTAAAAATCAAATCAAGTTATATTTACTGTATCTGTAAAACAAAAGGATGTCTAATGCCATATCCCTCTATCTAATAAGTTCAGTTGAGGTAATGCAATGATGTAAAGCACAATAATACACAACGAGACAAAGTCCAAGGATGGAAAGAGTCAGTGGGTTTAATTAAAGGTTCAGTATGTAACATTTAGGTTGTTTTATGGGCAGAATTTGAATCCACAACCCATAAGTATATTTGTATACGGTAAATAATGGCTTTAAAATAATAATTTGTTCTTTAGAATAAGCCCTTTAATGTACTTTAGGGAAGGCCATGCTTGATTGGAGGACGCCATCTTACTGTGGTAACTTATTGTGACCTACCTTATCATGCCTCTGTGTAAAAGCGGAGGACGTTGAAAAGCACATTTCTTTATATTCATATAAAAATGCATGCAGTACTAAGTCTGTACTGACTAACCCTGTACTGTTTTATTTCAGTGCCAGTCATATTATAGAACGATTATTGTTGCTGAAATCCAGTTAAAGGTCCAGTGCGTAAAGAGTGAAGATTGTAACAAATGGAGGACTTGATAGTTGTAGGAACATGGCAAGATGGTGGCTTCTGTAAAGTAAATACATAATACAGTTATAAGGCTATGAAAACCACATGCGTTTTTATTTGATTTTATTTGATTTTAAAGCGATTCAGTATACAAACATACTTATGAGTAGTATATTACATTGCTGCCAAAACACCTTAAACATACTTGACCTTTACGGTATTAAAATGGACTTTTCTTGTTGTTGCAGATTGAAAACTACATCAAAGAGAGCATGAAGACAGAGATGGCTCAACTGCAGCAGAGTGCGGTCCACAACCACACTGCGGCCATGTTGGAAATGGGCACTAACCTCCTCTCTCAGACGGCAGAACAGACGCGCAAGTTAACCGACGTTGAGACACAGGTAACGCCTAATAAACCCACTCATGATACTGTGCAGTGAGATGTACTCGCTCTCTATTCTCTCTGCGCTTTCTTTCTCTCACGCACATGCTGTAACACTAAGAGGGATCCATCCAGTGCTCCATTAACCCAGCCATTCCACACTCAACTGCCCCAAAGTCAATAGGGATGCTATATAAATGTGTGTTCCACCGCTGAGTTATTTGGCGCAGGCTCCTTTCTCTGTTTAAGGAGGAGGTGATGGAAAGTTGTAAAGTTAGTGGTTAGTAACTTTTGCTTAAGCACTAAGATGATAACTGCAATGTTTAAAAGAAGGTAATTATATAGCAGAGATTAATATCGTCTAAGTATTGCCATGTGACAAAAGGAAAACAAAGTTGATGTGTGCTTTTAATGTGCAGAGTTTTTTTTTAAAACTCTTAAAGCAGGCCTCAGCGTTTGTATTTTTCTTTCAGGGTTTGGTGCAGATAATATATATGTTTGCTATACCTTCAGTGTGTTAGTCTTCTTGTATTCCTTACATCTATGTATTTCTTTTCATGGCAGGTCCTGAATCAGACGTCGAGGCTTGAAATCCAGATGCTCGAAAATTCTCTTTCCACTAACAAGTTGGAGAAACAGTTAATGGTTCAGACCAATGAGATCAGCAAACTGCATGACAAGAACAGGTAAACAGACATCACGGCAGGCACATCAATCTCAACAAAAAGCAGCAAAGATATTGTGGAGAAATAAAAGATGATACAGCAACAGATGGACGAAAAAAAAAAAAACCTTTACTGGAACTACCGCTGTTCTCAGCAGGGTTACATAAATAAAATCAAAGGCTTGCTACCAGCTTTCATTGACTGCCACTTACTTTGTCCATTTTCCAAAACAATTTTCACTTGTATAAATAACTGCATAATCGAGACTCATTTGCCCTGTGATGTTCCGTAAATCAGCCTCAAATCCATGTGGCTACGCTTTCCAAGTTGGACCGCTGTGTATTTGTTGCAACACAGAGGAGGTAAAATATGCCTTTTGGATGTATCTCCATGTCTCCAGAGCTTGTACTTTACAACGATTGGTCCTGGGGGATTGATTTAAAGGGTTTGGTCCACATTTCTTGTTGGTGTTTCCATGGAGAGATGCTGCAATCACTTTACAGGAAAAAAAAAACGAATAAGAAAACCAATTGAAAGCAGAATCTCCAGAGAGTCTGATTTTTAAATTCTTCTTGCGGTTCGTGCAGATAGATCTCTGAGGTCATTTTCCCTAAGCTTGTGCAATTATGACATGTTTCCATCTTACACATGTCATCTATCCTTTTTCCTTTACCAAATCAATAACTCAGGGGAGAGATGATTGCTTAATGAATGAAGTTCATGTCATCTTTTAGGAAGTAAATTGTATAATTCTGAAGCTCAGACACTGTCAGGGTTTATTCATTTCCTCTCAAATCTGTGACGCGCATGACGAAGGGTATTGTTTGTACTCTGCAGAGAACAAAGCCACCAAACCTATGAAGACGTCAGTGGTTGTATTTCTGTATTACTGAGCATGAGCTAGTGGGAAGGGTGTGCATCACTGCAATTAAGTGCCATTACTCTCAGTTTTCATCAGAGGAATAGCAGGATTTTAATATAGAAGAATCCTATTAATTATCCCCGAAATTAGAGGTTTTATTGAAACAGTGACAAAACAAGATTCAACCATTTAAATCCTGTAAATTAAACCTCACTCCAATTTTCTTTCTCCAGCCTCATGGAGCAGAAGATGCTTGAGATGGAGATGCGACACCATGAGGAGCTGGAGACGCTGAAGACGGAGAAGGGGAGTCTCCAGACCTTGGTAGGGAGGCAGAGTGGGGTTATCAGGGAGCTCGAGACCCAGCTGAGCCGAGCCACGGGAAACAGCACGGCCCTGCAGCGACAGCAGCAGGAGATGATGGACACCGTCCACAACCTGCTCAACCTCTGCTCCAAAGATGGAGGTAAGTTATCTGGAATCAGTGGCTTACATGTCAGGAGGTTTGGCCCGTTTTCAGCCGCCCAATGCTCTTTTATTCAATTGTAGATTTGGCAGTTGTGTCGTACGACTGATGGAGATGAAGCCATAACATATTTGAGGTGGAAGTAAATGTTTAATCTAGCGGACAAGTCTGATACACTGGCTGAGCTACTGAGACGGGATCCAGCAGCTCATAGCTGGAATAATCAGCGGTTTAGATTGATGACAAGAACAAGCAGGGCTGTGAAGTTTGAAGTTAAACAAAGAGGCGCGAGAGCAACAATCGTGATTTATACTGTGGAAGGCCAGCCAAAAACCATTGTGTGCTCAGACACATCGGTGAGCAAAGGTGTAATATGACATTGACAAAGTATCCACAGTATTTTTAGCAGGAAACAGTAGCTTGAGGGCTGGATTATTTATCACTTTATCTGTCTGTCCAACTATAGAATGGTAACGTTTTACATAGACGCCACTGTGAGGTTGAGATTATTGGAATTGTTGAATTTTCATTGAGTTAGGTTTATCTCCGCAGGATTAATCCTAAAACCTTAAGTAAAGGAATGAAACTTTATCAGTACTTTGTGGCAAAGATACAGACTTAGCTATTATAACAATGACTATCACAATTGTCATGGGCGATTTTTTTAAAAACCTAGAAAAAAAATATCACTACTTTGTCCCACTTTGTCTCTTTCTCACGCAAGAATCCGTTGTTTTTACAAATACGAAGAATCTCTGCAACGTCATTACACAAACATGTCTCACCCTGATTAAAATATTTCAACTCTTCAATTGAAGAAACACAAGGAGTCCCACAAAGACACCAATAATGTAGTGTAGTGTAGAGTGTAGGAGGTCAGAGAAGTCTTGAAAGTGAGAAGGAAAATGTAATCAACATTTTTCCACCATGTACAGCATAAAATAACTGCTAGCATGGATGTTATTCTTTGATTCGTAAATGTCCCTGAAGCAGAATCTGAATCATCGAGGATGTACTGGCTTGGTCCACACTGGGGAGGGTTTGTGTTTATTTTTTCAGTCAAGGAGAGCTCACGTCAGTCAGCTGTCAGTTGCTTGTACACCCAATCCAAGTTCTGTTCACCTCCACTGGCGACAGCTCTAACCCAAGAAAAATGCCGCATCGACCCTTTCCAGACCACAATGAGCAAAATAATGTTTGCGGACTGGCTGTGAGTGAATTAAACTCAAAGCAGCACTCAACTTGTTTTGGATTACCAACTTCCTCCAATCACAATTCACCGCTACAACATCCTTGGTTTTTATGATCCTTACAAAATGATGATGCCACGCGTTCTGTAAACTTTACCCCATGCTGACAGACACAGGGATGCACCAGCGTCATTCTCTGCTTCAGTGAGCGCAGCATGAAGAAACACACACAATCTTACCATAACCAGGTTTGGGTGCCGCTCCTGAACCAGCATGGTGTCCTTTTCTTGCAACAGTCTCTTTCACGCTTTAATTTTGTAATTATGAGGTAATTGGCTTATTTTTTATTCCCTCAAGAGTCTGTTCCTTCTGTGGGACCAGGCATTTCCACTGACTCCACGTTTAACCCGGCAGTAATTCAACCTTTCTCATTTTGTGAGACACAGTGAACTCATTTACCCCCTATCGTGGCCATTTAAACTTGAAACCCACTTGATCCTATAACCGTGGCTTTAAATCCTGGTAGTCACAAGAGATTTTAGATTTGGGGATTGACTGCAACCTCATTGCCATTTGTGGATTTCCTGCAGAGACGCCTCGAGACCCCACAGTGCCTCTTGATGTTTCCCCATCAGACAGGAAACAACAGGGGCATGAAGGGATGTAGGAGTCACGAGTGGATAACTGTTGCACATGATTAACACATGCCCCGTATATATCATTCTGCTCCCTTTTGTTATTTTAATGTTCCCTGCAATAAATGTCACAGGATAGTTTAACTCGCGTTCACACTCGCATCGGTTTATTCTGGATTTGTGTATGTTGTATTTAATTACCAAACGTCTTCTGAGACCGTCTTGGCGTGACTGGTCTTTCTGTATCACTCAGGTTGGACCTGATTTCACATGTTCCAGTCTCACTTTTATTGCATTTGTAACCTGTTGTATTTGATTGATTTCACTGGAAGCTCTCCTAGATAGCTTTTAGTGCTACGTTTAGTGTTCATAGCTGGATATCTCAAGTCATAGCCTCACCCATAATTGGTGGCTGCCTTAAAGAGAGGTGATAGAAACGGAACGTGACCGCGGCGGCTCTGTGGTTGGTCTTTTCCTGATCCACGGCTGCGTTGAAGGTTGGGGCGGGTGTGCAGGTCAGAGGTCTCCCCTCTCCTTCAACCCTGTCTAGAATAAGTCAAACTGTTACAGCTCCTGAGGGAGAACTTGTCCAAAGGAGGTGAAGGAGTATGAAGATCTCACTGATCGTCCGACGCACTGGCCCTTGTTTTAAGCACAGAAGAAGAAAAGCTCTTGTTTTTTCTGCGTTCACGGCAGGGATTTTGTTTGTTTGAGATTCCCATTTTAGGCGAAGGGTTTGTGTTTCATGCCGTGGAGTGGCGTCTGCTTGCATCAGGCTCTGTTTTGAAAACTGAGTCTGGGCATTTCCTTTAAGCATGGACTCAAATCATCCTTGACTTTGCTTTGGGGAACATGACAGATGCTTAGAAAGGGGAGTTGTTACACTAAATCTCAATAAACAAATTTCTTGTTTTCCATTTCTCCATCAATGGCTTTTCCTACGATTAAGGTTTCTCAACCATTGCAATGCAAACTGTGGGTCTGGACAACGTTTTTGATGTGGCCAAATTCAGCCATGGAGCTCTTGTTTAGGTTGTAATCATTACCTAAAAGTCATTAGGGTGCAATGAGCCACACGCTATTAACAGTAATTGATCTCAGCTTTGGAAAGCCGTGTAAAATACCTGGCTGTTTAATATGAATTTGTTTTACTGTGTTTTATTATTGCACTTAGTGAATGGCAGTCATCACTCTCACAGCTGCTCACTCATGAGTCAAAGAGAGTGTAATTATTTTAGTAATTCAATAATTCAGTGTAATGCCTCAGCGCTAGAGTTAGTGCAACATGGTTATGTTCATACTTCAGTGACCATGAAAAACAGATTTGTGTTGTCTCCAACTGGCACATTCATTTCTTTATGACCATATGAAATCCAGGTGAAGGCGCTAATTTCTTCTACTCCTTCATTTTGGCAGTTGCAACGCTCACTGCACGTTTTGCAGCTGAGTTTGTAAACAGTACAAGAGCCGCAAACGTGAACATATTTTAACATTCCTCTCAAATTACATTTTAAAAGATTGAACATTTTGTACATTTTTGAACCAGTGTGGAAAGTCTAATGTCATTACCTCACAAGATTACAGGAGGGAGGTTGAGGTTGGTATGTGTGTGTAAACAAAGCATGGTTTAAGTAGATTTAGGCCACTAACATGCTTGGTTAAGTCCAAGGAAAGACTGTGGCTTTGGCTGTAAAAGTTAATGCTTTCCATTTTCCTGTGCATCAACTCACTGTTGACTTAACTGCAGTAAGAGTATGTGAGTTGCCTGAACATGACAACCGTGGCTTGCAAGGACCTTTTAAACAATAAAATGCTTTGACATGTTTTCAGATTTCCTCGATGAACCAAAAAATCTTTGGGATTTCTACCAAATGTGCAAATGACACGCGAGAACATTCTAGCGTTTAGCACCTAATTCTTCACAAAGCGCTTCAAAGGCTGTAGGGTGTGCAGCATTGACCACGTATAACTTTAACTAACTCATAAATCCTTTTTTTTTTTTGTAATCCATTTCACATTGTACTGTGGGAATGAACTGGAAGTGCTTTGCATCCTTCATATATGAATACACCAGAGAAACTAATTGGTTGCTGTATGAATAACTTCAACCCTCAGCAGTATTTAAAGACCGATTATAGTCACATGGGGGCTGTGATGTCCATTTAGCTCCATTATTCACCCGTTCTTAGCTCAAGTACTTTGGCTCATTTGGCAAGGTTACTGATTTATGCAAACACCGAAGCCCTGCTGGTCCTTTCACATGAACCCCCCACTGAATACAAGTCCCCACTGAACCACAAAGTATTTTCTGTAAATAAATATTGGGACATAAATAATATTTGTAGAGCTGGGCAGCAAGCTGTTCAAGGGCGCTGCGCCTCCACTGCGGCATCCCGTCCATCAGCAGGCAACATCTAAAGGCAATTGTGAAATAATTGTTCACACTGTTTTCAATGATCTCCCTGCCCTCTAAAATACCCCCCACTGAGTGACAGCGAGGGGTAAATTACCACCTGACAGGGCCACCCTTTGTTGTATTAGAGTCTGGTGTGCAAGGGTCCACTCCGTCAACCTGTAGCAGCAGGGGATTCTTGTTCCTGACACTGAATACTTTGTCAAAATGCTCGCATGCTACACCCAAATATAAGCTCCCTTCTTCCACCGGGAAGTTTCCTGCAGGGGGCGGGATCACAGCGAAGGCAGAGGTCTGCTGACACATTTCGCTTTTCACTCCCGTCCTCTTCCACCTCCTCACGTCCAATAATAAAAAACAATGGCGTGAAAACTGAGATGAAGACGGGCGGAGAAAGGTGAAAATCGGAAGGAGTTTTTTTTGGTCAATAAACCGAGGGCTTCAAAGACAAATACAAACCACTTGTTATAACAGGAACTGGAAATTTATAGCTTGTAGTATTTTGTCCTTAGTGTCTTGCTTGGTTTCAAAATCCGCACCGCCATAATTACCCACAGATGGAAATGGTCTGTCAGAATCTGAAACCCTCGCTCTCTCAGAGTGAAAAATCAGTCAGTTTGTTAACGCGTTGGACACGTCAGATTCTATCTGGTGAGATAAGTCAGATAAAGATGTGGAATTTGATAAATTGCCCCGTTGGAAATGTATGGTTTCATAAAAAGTCGTGGGACGTCTGTGTTTTCATGCCTGTGTGACAAACAAGGTTGTGTGAAGGGTGACAGGAACTCAGTCGCTTGTACTTTATTTAAAGTGCTATTATTATGCTCTGTGTTTATTTGATCTCTTCTCAAAATATTGTAGCTTCAACACCTGAGCTCTGGCATTCAGGTCAGTCAAATCTAAGACAGTTCCTTTCATCGTTCTACTGGACAGATAACACGTCAGCTACTGTGTACCTTCTCACCTTCAGATAAAGGGGAAGTCTGAGCCTGGTACTTATGTTAATAAATGCTGATTTGAAAAAAAATAAAATGAGACATAGACATTTCCCTCGGTCCTCTTATCACTGCATTTATTTGGCTATAAATATAAAAAAAACATTTATTTGTGAGCTTTAGAGCTACCTGTCTCCCCAGCTTCCACGATTTATGCTAAGCTAATCAAAGTTTATGACATTTACTGCCCCAAAAATATGAATAAGCTCATATCTTTTAGTGTCCCTGTAATTAAATTTCATTGTTGCAAGTGGAATAACCTTAAAAAACAACTTTCAGTATATTTTTTATAACCATAATCACACAATATCTAGTTATAGTTTTTCTAAAGGGTTTATAAGCGGGTTCTTATTTAGCATGTCACATTTCATTATATAAATGTTCAGATAATTGTATCTAATAAATTACATTGAAAAAGACCATCCGTGATTTGTTGCCTGCAAAATACTTGACGTCTGTACACGTGTCTGTACTGTGCATCCAATAAAGCTCATTTTTGCCATTAAAATAAATAGTAGTAACATTAGTAAGCACTAACAGCATCCCGTCAAAAACATGTTATAAATTGTCTGTAATTGTTAATTAATTATCCAGCTGAAAACCATATTAATAACCTTATTATAAACCAATCATATTTTTCATCAGTGAAATGTGTTTTATTTCTGATTCTACGTAGAAAATAAAAATCCATCGTGTCTTGTGTTTCCACAGTTGTTCCTAACAGTACGAAAGTGGAAGAAGAGGAGAAGAAGTTCCGTGACTGTGCTGACCTCTTCCAGGCCGGCTTCCATAAGAACGCCATCTACAACATCCAGCTCAACTCCCAGGAGACCAAAAAGGTGAGAAGCTGCGATGCGATGTGAAAATGTCTTGTCTTTTCACCGCGTCCGGGCAGCTCTGTTATTTTTCTTTGAGTTGGACATCGGCCGGTGACGAGTGCAAATGACGGCTGCTGACTGCTGCAGGGCGACCGGGGAGCTTAAAATACACTTGGCAGACGAGCGGAGAGCAGCAGTGGCGTGAGAGTATCGAGACAGGTGTAAAAACAGTGGTGTGTCTGTGTCTTCTCTGTCCCCACACTTATCTCACATGCTCCTCACAGTTGGATGATGATTTTATTTCTAAGAGGTTGACACGAGGTTTGGCTGGGTGTTGATTTGTGACCTACACACAGCACTTTTACTTGTACATAATAACCTTAAAGGTCCTGTGTGTAACAATTAGTGACATATAATGATTACAAGGAACTGAGGAGGCCTTTGAATAGCAGAGAGGATGCAAACCCTCCTCTTCACTCTGCTGTCGTCCCACGTTCAGTGCGGTTTAGTGGCTTTTTCCATGCGCTGCGTACGCTGCTGCCTTTATAATACCAAACAAGCGTCTATTTGGGCTGCTGAAGAAACCTGTCAGCACATGATCACGGCCTCCTTAAAGCAAGAGCCTCATTTTTGATGTGATTACGCTAAACATTATACAAACATACTTAAGGGTAGTACATCTTACACACCGGACCCTGAATACCAAAGAACAACAGCGATTGTGTGCATAAAATGACAGAAGGGACCAAAGAATTTAAAAAAACTGCCTTTTCGGAAGAAAAAAAAAAGGGTTTACACTTGACTCGTGCGTATATATACCATGAATGATGAGCTTGTCTTGGGGAGAATGATTCTGTCAGGGCTACTTCCTTAATTACACCCAGACTGTGTTTGTGTGTGTGTTCAGCTGTGTGTGCTGGCCGAGGAGCGAGACCCTCTCCACTCTACCCCGGGGTCTCCTCCTCAAAACAAAGCGCGGCACTTGCAGATAGAGGCGCCGGCCCTGCCTTATCAGCTTACACACACTGAGGTCCAAGGTTAAGGGCCACATTACACCCAGGTGTCTGCTGGTATGTGTCCAGACTGGACCTCCACTTTGATCCTGCTGAAACAAGGCCCTCTGATGAGGAACATCTCTGGGGAGTTGCTGAGGGATAAGTAGACGCTGATTATGTTTGAGGAGGACATAGATACGATGCATTCCCAGAGATGATTCATCATGAAAGCCTGGGAAGAGGAGTGTCTGAAAGTGGTTGTCCAAATGACCCTCCATTGTTCTTTAATGCCACTGAGACTCACGCTGAATTTTGAATCCATTAAATCTGTAGTTTGGGTTACGTATACGTCCTCTACTAACTTCATACATCTGTGTTTCCACTTCACTCATGTTCAATCATGTAGGTGTATTGCAACATGGAAACAGCAGGTGGCGGATGGACGGTCATCCAGCGCAGAAATGACGGCAGCGTGGACTTCCAGAGAACGTGGAAGGAGTACAAGACGGTGAGTGAAGACAAAGACACTCGTACGTGTCCATGAGGCGTAAGTTACGAATATGTGTGATGAGCAGAACTTCCCGTTCCAAAAATACATTGTGACAGACAGCGTGCACTCTTGACCTTTTCAAAGTGTCGAAAAACAGAGGCAGGATTCATGCCATTCACTCCAGGACGTTTCGGAGCGCTTCATCCAGATGTCATTCGTCCTCAGCGGTACCTCCCCTGCTGTTACTGTGTGTGCAATACTACCCAGAGTGTCCTCAGATGAAGTCGCAGTGATATACTGTTATTCTTACTCTTTTCTGACAGGAAATGATGACCTAAATCTGGGGGAAAAACACACAAACACCAGTTGTTTAGTCTCTGTTTATATCCTGGATACTGGTGATTCATCTGTTTGACATTAAGAAAAGAAATCAATGCATATTTGCATTAAGCCCAAACTAAGCTGCGTATACATGTTCACTTTGGTTTATTATTGCGTGCAGGTTGCAGTGCTTGTGTTTGACTTAGAAGTCGCCTGCGTTTACCTTCCTTTATCCGTTGTATGAGCTTTTTCCTCCCTGAATCCCTTGTTCGGAGCATTCTGTTTCCACTTGAATTGTTTTCCCCCCTCTCTGCTGCTGCTTTTGATCGACCATCTACACGACGAGTCATGTTTTGGGTGCGAAACGAGCCAAGGAACTTTCACAGCAGACCAAATGAAAGCAAACAACTGTGATGAAATTATTTATAGCCTTGAAATCTCCACATCAGCTGTTTTAAGGAAATATTTGAGCAGAGCTTCTTGGACAAAAATCAACTTAAACAGCATATCAGCATTTGGGAACAAGAGGGAAGGTCATGGTTTTGTCAACGTGACCAGGGTCTCTCAGTGTTTGAGAGTAAATGGTCTGAAGGGAAGTGGAACAGACACATGAGAAAAACGAGACATGGACACCTTTAAGCTTTAAACAGGTGTAGGGAAGAGGGACGCTCACAGACGCTGAACGAGATTTACGATCCACTGATCTCAGAGCTAAGTGTGACAGTTGGACTCCTTTAGAAAGGCTGGATGTGATTAACAGTGTTTTATTGTGTTATTAAGTCTTTTTTTCATTCTTAGTGCCCCAGGGGTTTGTGCTCACACATGTAATGGCCTCGGAAGATTTGAAAACCTTTCAGGGAAAAAGTCGCTGGTTCTTAGTCGGACCATGGAGAGTATTTTGGGAACAGGGGGTGTAGTGCACATTCAAATGAAAAGGATACAGTATCTCAAGAACTATCATTTCATTACAAAGAGACAAATCACAGTAGGTCTAGCAAAAAATCTCCTTAAAATGTTTACAACATACTGTATATAGAAGTTATTTGTAGCCACTGCTAAGATATGTGTGCTGTGTAATTAGGAGTGGAGCATCCTGAGTTGAGGGTGGTGCACTGGTGCAGGTTTCATTCATGGTGATGGATCATGGAAAGGGATGAGGTAGTTTAAATTATGACGGCATGCAACAGATTGGTAAGTGTAAATTGTATTCTTTGCATGTGAGCAAGTATGATTTAGCCTGGATGAACCCAGCTGAGTCTGCCAGTGCTTTGATTTCACGCTGCAGACACGCGTGGCAAGTGAGGCCAACTTCAGAATCTCCAAGAGATCCTACTTGATCCCTGATACTACTCTATATTTTTATAGTGTAATTTTATCTTTTTTACTTTTTATTTTTTGGTAATTTTTCTTACTATTGTATTGTATTGTATTTTATTTTATTTTATTTTATTTTATTTTATTTTATTATATTATATTTTAATTTATTTTATTTTTATTTTTATTCTATTCTCATTTGTCTTAACTGAGCTGATGTGAATGTGTGTTTCCCCCCTGGGGGAGGAATAAAGTCATTCAATTCAATTCATATTCAAAATACAGGAAGCCATCTCAAACCCCTAGCATGCTAAATGTGATGATGACAGAGAAGTGACATCTGGCATCCAACATGGCGGCCGCCAAAGAGCAATGTTGTGCATTTGATCTCGTGAGAGGTAGAAGTGAAAGTAGAAATTAGTTCTGGAAGTTTTGCTGAAATTGTTAAGATAATGGAAATGCGGCTATGAATTGTTGTATTTACAGTTAGATAGATAGATAGATAGATAGATAGATAAATAAGCTTTATTTTCAGACTCAAGGTCCAAGACACACAGTACAGAAGGAATAAAAAAATCACATAATAAAATAATAATAAATATATATATACATATATATATACACATATATATATATATATATATATATAAATAAAAAATAAAATAAATAGAAAAAAAATAATCTGATGAAGTGAATGCAACAAAGAAATATTACTACAACTATAGTTTATCCTTGTGATGGCGAGAGGTTTTGAAACTGAGTCTTGACTCATCAACATTTACAATCGCTTATTTGTATGTGAAAACTGAGTTTAACTAGGGATTCAAACCAATTGCAACAATACGACGGACCAACTCATTGTCTCTTCGGAGCTTCGCAGTGTTCATCAGGTTTGCGTGAGAACAAACATCGGGACACTGTAAGAGAAATCATCCCATCCACAGAGATTTCCTCCACGCCTGTTCTTCAGCCAGGTTTTCTGCAGATAAACCACAGTGGACCAAGCTAAAAGCCAGTCAGAAGGGTGTGTCTCATCAGGAGTTTGATCAATTGTTAAGAGGGAGTGAGCGGGAGGAGAGAAAGCCGTTATATGGGCCCCAGTCACTTTCTCTTCCACCCACTCGGCAGGACATGCCTAAGGCCAGAGGAATGCCCCATATTTACTTTCCCTCTTTCCCATTCCTCATCACCACACACGCTCAGCACAAACACACACTTTGCCTCCACCTCCGTCTTTAATGGAGCGGTGTAGACCATCCTGTCAGCGGTGTAATGTCATCCTGCTTTGCGCTATATTCCCCTCTGCAATCCCGCCGCTGTCAGAAGCACTTTGCCTGTGACCGGCAGCCACGCCGATCAAATACTCCGATGTTGCGGTTGTTTGAAGGCGTGCCCCGTCATGCAGAGTATATTTTGGGGAAAGAAGTCTTCAAGTAATAATGAGTTTAACATGTGTGACTTATAGGTGGACGTGTCCATTTCACCTGGTACCAATTTACACTGTTATAGATGGATACATCAATCCATGTCAAGGATGAAGAGGAAAGAAAAAAACTCAATGTGAAAATAATTATTTTTAAAAAAACGATTGTTTTAAGAAAGTGTTCATTCTGATGCCATTTTTAAAGAAACACAATATAATCATTCTGGGTTTTTAAACACTGTTCTTTTTCCTGTGGTTTTTGGATGCTAATGACTGTGTTTTTCTTCACAGGGTTTTGGGAGCTTGTCTGCAGAGCACTGGCTGGGGAATGAATATGTTTATCAGTTGACCAGCCAGAGGCAGTATGCCCTCCGTGTTGAACTGACAGACTGGGATGGACACCAGGCCTTCTCTCTTTATGACCGCTTCCAAATTGGCAGTGAGAAACAAAACTACAGGTAAGAGCTGCTCAATACTACTCGATAAAGAGGGGGACAGCAGGATTTTCAGGTCAAAGAATCCACAGAAATGAAAATAATATACTTTCAGCCAACTTTCATTATGTATTATGAAAAACATGGAGGGGAATGATCTGTTTTTGCAGAGTTTCCTTGGGATTTGAAATGAAATCACTTTTGCACCACATGTTAAAGTGATACAGACTTCAGGTGGAAACCTGAATGAATGCATGGATATGAAAGTTAAAGGAAGACATTATTTTAAACCACATTAGCAGCACGGGTGGAAATGCTGGCCTGTTTGATTTGATTCAGACAAAGGAAACAGATGGATTTTCGTGGCATTTAATACAGATATTCAGAATGATTGTTAATAACTTCCACGCTCTCATTGTTATTTTGTCTGGCGCCACCATGTGGTTTGCATTTGTTGTTTTTGTAATCAATATTTCCCACAGTCTATTATTCAAAATCTTACTAATCATTGTTGCCCCGCTCAACTGTTGCTATTAATATTAATTTGTCTGCAAAACAAAAATGGTGTACATGGTTAGCACATTCATTGCGACGTTGCATATTTAGTGCTAACTAGCTAGCATGCTATACCACAATCCCTGATCCATTTACATATAATAGGTGGAACTGGTCCAAGATGGAACCAAGATGACCGAGTTCCACTTGAGAGGTTGTAAAGAGTGTGGATGCAAACTCATGCAGGGCTAGTTACTGTTAGCAATTGCTCTACACAATATTTTGCGCGCACAACAACAGCATAGTAACATGTGTACGCGACAACTGACGTTAATGTGAAAGTGTTTTTGCTATAAATGCTAAATTGGGGTTAGCATTACGTGTTTACCGCTGTAACGTGCATTAGCATACGTACAGACGTTGTGCAGTGAAAGCAGCTGAGTTCAGAGTTCAACCCGTCACTTTGTTACACATGCAAAATGGAGAGCAGACGTTTAGTACAAAGAGGGGAAAGAAAGGTCAAATGTGTTAAGATATACTTCAATCATGTCCTTCTCTTCTATAATTATGTGGTGAGACTTTTCTCATTTGAAAATTCTTTCCGACCCCGACGTATCGTTTGTCATTGTGTCCTTGTTGCAAACCTTCCATTGACGGATGCTTCGTCTTTGTGTATCGCGGGGGCGAAGCTTTCTTGTTTTCTTTTGAGGGGGTTAATGATAACAGCCCTCAAACTATGGCAGATGCTTGGCCTCACTTTGACGTGGAAAACTACTGCAAATTCCACACACTTCCATGCAATACAGCTGGTCTGGCATCTCCAATTGTGACGGTTTCACTTGATGGTTAGCCCACTCTGATAAGAGGTCCCTTTTGGTTTCGAAATGTCTTGGAATGGCAAAAGAAGGACGTGATATTGAAGCTTAAAAACCCACACTCTTAGAATAGAACACAGGTTTTCAAGTGTTTCCTTACATCAGGCAGACCGTTAAACTTGTTGCCATGTCCAATTTTGGGAATTGTCTCCCATTGAGGGGGGGTTTGACTTGTTTCAAACTTAAGGAATTTATACGTGCAGTGGGCTTTGGGGGTTTTCTCTGAGGACCGGAGGAATAGATTTCAATCAGGCCAAGGAGATGAGAGTTTTTTGTTTTGAACTTCTCTCAATGTTGAGGTTTTGTGTGACCACAGTATTAGGATCAAACCTATCTGTTGTTAACCTTAGGTCATTATTTTGCTCCGTTCTGACTGCATTATGTGGTAAACACAGTGCTATGGAAGCGCGCAGGAGCAAACTGAAAGTATTAAAGCAGTACCTGTTGTATATATTTGAAGTCCGATTGCCAGACGTTGACGTAATTTTGTAAACCACAAATATGTTATATTTGAATTTGTTTTAAAGGGACACCATTTAGTTTCAACCTTTCAAATGTCTCCACGATTGCAGCCAAATCCTACACATACAAATCCATTTTATTTTTGTTCATTACGGTTTCCAGTTGCCACCAACCCACACAGTTTTTTGTCATTTTAGAAATATAATACACATGCAACCAAAAACACCACATACACTGAAATCCTAGGCTTTAGGGCATCATATCTGCTTTATTATAATCCCAAACCTAACCTTTTGTTCTAATGCATTCGAAAGACAGTTGCTTTTGACCCACTGAGGCAAGCAAATGGCAAAGGGCATCCCCAGCCACGCCAGCCTGTTTTGAATGCAGGCTCGTGCTGTTTAGAATCGACACGATGAGCTCTATAAATAGATTTGTTCTTGCAAAATAGTCGTGGTATGATAATCGCACGTTGTTCCTCTGAAACACAGGCCAAAACAAACAGACGCTGCCACGCTCTCCTGTGCACCTTCCTGCTTTTAAATGTCGAATAATCTGCGACAACTTCTCCAGATTACATTTACTGCTGTGAAACACAAGAGTCGCTGTAAGTGATATGGCTTGTGTTTGAGTTAGTTTTGGACTGTTTTCTTCAATCCATGGTGGTTTACTGGAATACAGTGTACGTCAGCATGACTCGGGCAAACGTTAACAAAGACCACATATGTACAGTAAAGCTGACTTTCTCGCCATATTCACCCATCTTACACTCCCTTATCTTACTTGCTATCATCTATATCAATAAATTGATACAAAATCCAATCGTTAAAATATTTGAATGATATTTCCAAAATAAGGTACTGTTGCTGTTCACCCATAGCTTCCATTTGGTGATGTTTTCTTTTAAATTCTAAGATTGGGAACACGTTCAGAGTAATGTTTCAGTGTCTGGCAGCAGTGTAGTCGTAGTGAAAGAGACAGAATGCGTCAGGGTCGATCTCAAAAACAGCAATATTTCAAGAAATATGATGTGTGTGCTCAATGTCCCAGGGCCGGCATTCAAGCATGGATAATTCATCAATTTATCAGTGCAGGGGAAAATCATGTTTTCCTCAGTTAATACCTTTGGACTTCATTTAAGGCCATTTTCAGGAAGGTTTTCCTGCTGTCCTGTTCTTTATTCCATCAATCCAAACTCATAAGTGCATAACTGACAGCATCGTGTTAACACAGCTGTGTCCCAGCAGTGGGATGGTTTATGTTCAAGGGCTTTGAGGTCCAAGGATTTACCGAAAAAGACATCGATCAGTGTAAAAAGAAGAATGGAATTCTGCGTTTTCTGCACTCACTGTGTTATTGGTGGACACTCCAGTGTTGATAATTGGTCGTTTAAGAAGTAGTTTTCGAATGAATTAGCTTTCCATTTTGGACTGTACTCCTTGTAAATAAGTAAATAAATATTGATACCAGTTATTCATAGTTTTACAGTATTTCAGCCACATTAAATAACAATAAATTGTAATTATAATTTGTAGACAAAAGAATGTGCTGATTTGTGCATAATGAATAAATAATAATATGTATTATTTTGTTTTTTGTAGCACTTTATTGTGAACATATAAACGTTCTATAGGACCAAGTTAGGTTTGACTGGAGCTACAAAGTTCCCACTGAACCACAGCCTCATAATGTTGTGAAATTAGCTCCTTCACTTGTTATCCCTCATTGTGACTGAGGTCAATGTAATTGCAGGGGTTACTGTTCCCTATCATCATCATCATCATCATCATCATCATTGTCAGATGATGATTTGGCTGCAGCGTGGGTTGCAGAAAAGAAAATAGTGAAATCCAATATAATTTGGTGACCTGTAAATATTGTTGCAACAATAACCACCAGATCAACACATAAAGGTAATCGCCTTCATTTATCAACATGTCTTTGGTTCAAAATGTGGACGAATGTTTTGAAAGATAATTCACAAAAGAGGCCGTGAAGCGAGCGTACAGAAAACACGCAGATGTCGTGAAGAAGTGAAAAATAGTCCTCAAATGACTTCTGACATTCTGTTCAACATAATACACCCTGTGTTTATGGCCGTGTGTGCGTCACGTCTCTCCAAAAATAGGTAACTTTCATTTATCTCTTTCAAAGCCGTGAAATCGGAGCCGCTGAATGTCAAGGTGTAATAAATGCATCCCATAATGCAAATGCACGCCGGGCACTCGGGACAACCGTCATTTCCAAAAAGGTTTCCAACACTTTGTTGGGTTGAGTGTATGCACGGACACAAATGGAGGTTTTAAGGGGATTTTTTTTTTCATAATGTTCAAAGCCTACCAGCTGGAACAAAGAACTTATGTTTATTCTTGAACGAGCCATTTCATATTTATTCAATATCCCCTCTTGTCCGGGACAGCCAACTTCTTAAATGCA